>NC_066879.1:17529882-17900754 GCF_022985175.1 Labeo rohita | reverse complement strand
CCTCAGATCAACTGTCACAGTCCGTCCTCTTTGTTTCAATGCCAGAGCAGGGATGTAAGTTAAGCCGGCCTCACAATACAGGATTTTTAGCCCGATTTTGCCCCGATTTTCCCCTCCCAAGAATTGGAGCAAAAATCTTGTCAAGCACCTCGATCAGTCCCGATGTTCAGCACAGATTATCTGCTAATGTGAGACGTTCACAGATCAAATCTTGCACCTCCCGATCTGCTCTCACACAAATCGGGGCCGCCCTGATCATATCAAACATGTTTGATATTCAGGATTTTAAATCAAGATGGTCACGCCTATGATTACGTCAGTACTTTCACAACAGCCAATGCGCGACCGCAAAACAGCTGCTGTATGGTCCATTGGATAGTGGAGATGGAGTAAACTGTGTCTTATGTTTTTGTAGTAACACTGTCTGTATATAATATGTTGAAAACATATCACAACCGCATGGAACAAGGAAGCAATGCTCCATGGCCCGCGTCCGACCCAAGCCCATCTTTTTTCCCCTTCTCCCAAAACGCCTTATACTACTGTTTTGGCAATTAAAATAGTTCCGTTTTGTATGTTTAATCAGTTTTGCCTTCTCAGATCACGACCTGCCTAAAGTAAAATCTATAAATATAAAACAGTTAAGGCATTTAACAGTTAACTAACATTTTTTTTTTATTGTATTTTTTTGAAATTATAAACTACAACAAAACATATACAATTATAACAAGACATCCAAATAAACAAAATGAATAAAAAAAAAACATCTGTAAACATTGAAAGTGAAAATGACGATCGGTTGCGTAAGATCACGTGAGGTGCTCCCTCCTTCATGATAATCTTAATAATATCTTGTAGTGTGTGATGTGCCACAATTTTCAAATCTTGTAGTGTGTGCATGTTTAAGATTTCAGGGAAGATAATCTGCAAATATTCTCCTTATGTGTGTGCTGCAACCAGATTTTTCAAGTTTAAGATGCATTTCTCTCCAGGAATGGGTGGAGGTTATACTATTGTAACTCAGTACTTACATGTGTATGTAACAGTATGTAACACAGTAGATTCACTAAACGTTATGACATAAATTGTGCATGCTGTATGATACACTTGTTACAATGCACATGTCATTAAGTGTAATTATACTATCAACACTTTCATCTACTTAAAAATGCACAGTACGTTGTATGGTTTCCTGTGGTCTGCTGTGCTACTTCCTAACTCACCTATTGTTTGAGTCTCATTCTGTCTCTTTCACACGTGCTGTAATGAGTTGTTCATCTTAATTGCTATTCAGCTCATTACGGAGGTTCAGTCTTACAGTAAGTGATTTATGATGTTTAATATCTTCTTAAATACTAATAGTCACACTTAAATACATCTTCTGAATAAGTTTCATCGTCTTATTTCCATATGTCTGATTGGTGAACAGAAGTTTCAAACACCCAAAGCACAAAATGATTACAAATTGTGAATATGAACCTGCATGTCTTTATTTGGGAATGATGGTGTTTAATATGTATACAGGAGTATCTGAATAACTGTGAAGCATGTGAAGGTCTTATTCAATTGAATTAAGTCTAAGAATATGGACCTTAATCATTAAATGTTGTGCTTGTAAACATGATCAGTTAAAAAATTTGTTGTTGCAAAATATTTGAATATGTCTGATCAGTAGGCTACATAAAGAAGGGTTCACATGAAGTAGCTATAGTGCAACCTACCTGACATATTCAGTTTGCTATAGAATATTTTTAATAGACTTTATCTGCAGTTGTCTTATTCAGATTTCTAGAACCCCGCCTAAAAATGAAATACATAATATGATGCTGAGAGTAGAAACTGTACAAATGTACAAATGACAAGTTTCTTTGTAAGTTCTTATTGGGTGATTCTGTTCTGCAGTACTTTTTGAACTCTGACTTCACAAAATTATTGTTTAGAAAAATTATTATTTACAAAAATGATCCCCTTCATTAGGTCTTCCTGAGGCCAAGTTGAGAGTGTCTGCTTCAGTTATTTTGGAGCTGAGCTGTGAGAATACTGAAGATCTGAAGATGGAGATGTGTTATTTCAACATAAATGGAAGAGAAAGTAACACAAAACTGAACTCATCATGTCAGCTCTCACTCACTGGATCTCAGATCAGTATTTTGTCTAGAGTTTAGAGTTCATCTGTGACAATAACCTGCTTCTACACTGTGATGAAGGGACAAGTTCAAAAACCATCTGGTCTCTCTGATCCAGTGACAGTAACAGTCCAGAGTACATTTTTGCATGATCCCTGATAAACCAGTTCACTCAAATGCAGAAGATCATGTGTAGTTTGGTGAAGAAGCACTGATGAATGTCAAGTCTGGTTTCATTATGTAGAGCCACGGTAATCATAAATGAATTTTTACTTCTTTTCTGATGAAATTTGAACCACCTGGTTTAAACAAAATATTTTTTCTTTGTAGTATTCAGTACTACTGTATTATAAAAATGGCTTTCATATTATGTAATTGTTTCTGAGAAGTGTGATCCTTCCTGCATGCTGCATCTTCACACTTATGCTAGCATTTAAATATTTATCTGTTTTCTGTGAAGTGAAGACAGCTGTACACGTGGTCACACGTTTAACATTCATCTTTATAGAAAAGACCACACAATGCATTAAATAGTTTATGGTCTGATGTCACTTTCTAATTCAGCCATTGTGAGAGTCTCATTCTGTCTCTTTTCTCACACTCGCCTTAATGAAGTTTTTTTTATCCTTATAGTTTTTCAGCTCCTGATGGAGGTTCAGTCTTACAGTAAGACATTAATGTAACCTAAACACTATAATTCCACATTTGTACAAAAAAAGTTTAATTTTCTAATACATTTCAGCATGTGTGATCAGTACGGTTTAGAACAACAGCAGACACATGAACCTATATGTCACGTTGTTGCTGCAGGATGGAAGACAGGATACAACGTACGGAACAAATCTAATTTTAATTACTTTCACGAGGAACAGACAGGAACACAGAGCGATATCCACACACGTAGAAACACACTAAACAATATGCAACAATATGCAACAATAAAGACCGACCGGGAACTAAACACAAGGAGGAACTTAAATACACAAACTAATCAGAACATACCCAGGTGAGGACAATGAAACACTCAGGAAGAAACAAGGAGGGCGTGATTAGGGTGACGAGAGGGCTGAGTCCAGGGAGCACATGGTGAAATCACAACAAAAACACACGATGACAAAAAGGATACGTGACATTACCCCCCCCTCTCACAGGGCGCGACTCGCGCCGTAACACATACACTGGGGTGGGGGGGTGGGCGCCCTGGAGGTCCGCGCCGGACAGACACCGGGTACTTAGGGGCGTACCTCCAGGGCGGATCAGGGAGTTCAGGAGGCCATGGCCGGACAGACAGTTCAGGTGGCCATGGCGGGTCTGGGGGCTCAGGAGGCCATGGCCGGGTAAACAGTTCAGGTGGCCATGGTGGATCTGGGGGCTCAGGAGGCCATGGCCGGGTAAACAGTTCAGGTGGCCATGGTGGATCTGGGGGCTCAGGAGGCCATGGCCGGGTAAACAGTTCAGGTGGCCATGGTGGATCTGGGGGCTCAGGAGGCCATGGCCGGGCAGATAGTCCAGGAGGCCATGGCTGAACAGGGGAGTAGCCCCCCCCCAAAATTTTCTTGGGGGAATTTACAGTACTGCCAGCCCTAGAGAGCGCTGGATGAAGCGCCGGCTCAGGAGGGCGCGCTGAAGGAGGAGCCGACTCAGGAGGGCGAGCTGGGCAGAGCTCCGGCTCTGGAGGGCGAGCTGGGCAGAGCTCCGGCTCTGGAGGGCGAGCTGGGCAGAGCTCCGGCTCTGGAGGGCGAGCTGGGCAGAGCTCCGGCTCTGGAGGGCGAGCTGGGCAGAGCTCCGGCTCTGGAGGGCGAGCTGGACTTTGTCTTGGCTTATGAAAAGCACCAGGAACTTGATTTGACTCAGGAGATGTAGCCATGACGTGACTTGACTCAGCCGTGACGTGACTTGACTCAGCCGTGACGTGACGTGACTTGACTCAGCCGTGACGTGACTTGACTCAGCCGTGACGTGACTTGACTCAGCCGTGACGTGACTTGACTCAGGAACCACAGCCGTGGCTTGACTTGGCTCAGTAGCTGCAGCTGCAACTTGACGTGACTCAGGAACTTGACTTGCCTCGGGAAACGCAGCTGCAATTTGACTTGATTCAGTAGCTGCAACCTGACTTGACTCGGGGAAAACAGCTACAACTTGACTTGACTCAGGAAGGCTGGGCGGAACCAGCGGAGGGTTAAGAAGGCTGGGCGGAACCAGCGGAGGATCAGGAAGGCTGGACGGAACCAGCGGAGGCTCAGGAAGGCTGGACGGAACCAGCGGATGCTCAGGAAGGCTGGACGGAACCAGCGGAGGCTCAGGAAGGCTGGGCGGAACCAGCGGAGGCTCAGGAAGGCTGGACGGAACCAGCGGAGGCTCAGGAAGGCTGGACGGAACCAGCGGAGGCTCAGGAGAATTAGGGGAGATAATAGGAGCAGTGAACTCCAGTGGGATTGCCCTGTCCATAATGTTCATTTCAGCAATCATGACTGGGGACTCAGGCTTGGGGGCCATCTTGGCTTGGGGCTCAGGAACAGAGGCCATCTTGGCCGGGGGCTCAGGAACGGAGGCCATCTTGGCCGGGGGCTCAGGAATGGAGGCCATCTTGGCCGGGGGCTCAGGAACGGAGGCCATCTTACGTGCAGATTCTGGTGTGGCGGCCATCTTGCGAGCAGGCTCTGGCGTGGCGGCCATCTTGCGAGCAGACGCTGGCGTGGCGGCCATCTTGCGAGCACGCGCTGGCGTGGCGGCCATCTTGCGAGCAGACGCTGGCGTGGCGGCCATCTTGCGAGCAGACGCTGGCGTGGCGGCCATCTTGCGAGCAGACGCTGGCGTGGCGGCCATCTTGCGAGCAGACGCTGGCGTGGCGGCCATCTTGCGAGCAGGCGCTGGCGTGGCGGCCATCTTGCGAGCAGGCGCTGGCGTGGCGGCCATCTTGCGAGCAGGCGCTGGCGTGGCGGCCATCTTGCGAGCAGGCGCTGGCGTGGCGGCCATCTTGCGAGCAGGCGCTGGCGTGGCGGCCATCTTGCGAGCAGGCGCTGGCGTGGCGGCCCGAGGGACAGGGCTCTGGGCGGTGGCCGGCGGATTAGAGCGCGGGGATGAGGCCGGCCGCATCGGGCTGAGGACAGCGGTGGAGCTCTGGAGGATGACTGGGGATTTGGGACTGGGCTGACGGTTCGAGCCGTTGATACGGTATGTGGAGGTTCTCGGCTTAGGGCAGGCGGGCACGTTGCGCTGTGTCTGGGAGGAGACTGGAGGATGAGACCTAATCGGACTCTGAACTTCTTCTACTTCAAAATCAGATCCGTTTAAATAGAGAATCAGATTGATTAGCTCGATCAAGGGGAAACTACAAGTGGGAAGCTCGCAGCGTATTGTCTCATCATCCAGCCCCAAAACAAACACAGCGCCAAGAGAAGTTTCGTGCCAGCCTACCTGGTGGGAGAGTTCGATGAATTCCTCCACATACCGTTCCAACTCACGACCGTCCTGCCGCAGTCTCCACAAAGCGTCCTCAGCCCAACTCATCTTCTCTTTATAAGGTCGGTCTTTCTGTCACGTTGTTGCTGCAGGATGGAAGACAGGATACAACGTACGGAACAAATCTAATTTTAATTACTTTCACGAGGAACAGACAGGAACACAGAGCGATATCCACACACGTAGAAACACACTAATCAACAATATGCAACAATAAAGACCAACCGGGAACTAAACACAAGGAGGAACTTAAATACACAAACTAATCAGAACATTCCCAGGTGAGGACAATGAAACACTCAGGAAGAAACAAGGAGGGCGTGACTAGGGTGACGAGAGGGCTGAGTCCAGGGAGCACATGGTGAAATCACAACAAAAACACACGATGACAAAAAGGATACGTGACACTATAACCATTTAAAAATTCATTATGATTAAACCAATGTTTGAGTTCCCGAAAATGAGAAGCCTTTATTAATTGGACTTGGTTGTGCAAACACGTTATTTTGAACATCCAGTTTTTATTTGCACATGTTCATAGGAAAATAACTGGTTTTTAATTCATTTAAATGTTTTTATTAAATTTTTTTTTTTTTATTATATGGCAGAAATAGTATGTGTAGTATGCCAGTATGCCATTTTAAAATCAGCTTGTGGGTACAAAAAAAAAAACTGTTGCATCTGGCCCGATCTGCCCTATGTCATAGTATGGCTGTGGATGCGGTCGTACAGTCTACACTTTTAACATGAATGGACTGCACAATATATTAAAAGATTTCCTGTGGTCTAATGGTTTAATCCTCTCATTGTGAGAGTCTTGGTTTGTCTCTGTTCTCACACTCGCTGTGATGGAGTTGTTCATCTTTATTGCTTTTCAGCTCCTGATGGAGGTTCAGTCCTACAGTAAGTGATTTGTGTTGTTAATTTGTTGATTAAATACTGTATGTGCACATTTGTAGTAGACAAAAGTGTTGTCTAAAATATTTCAGCATGTATGATTGTTAAATCAGGTTAAATGACTCTACTTGGTGTTTACATAATCAGAATCTGATAAATTTTTTGTTATATGACAATATTCTTGTAAATGTCAGTACATATATATTGTGGCATCATGCAACTTCCCAGAATAAACAGGCAGGAACAGCCAACGGCCTTTTTTTTTTTCCTGAACTTACAACCTAAAGCAAGGGTATCAGGAGGCGTCCTAACTTCCCAAAACACAAGAAAACACAGAGGCTTTTTAATATTTTTGTTTCTCCGTGAGCTCTCTCCCAGCTCCCCTTTTTCTCTTTATGAATTCCAAGTATATAAAACTGCTGACCAGAGATCTCCAAAATGGGGCGGGAACTCCGAAAGTGGGCAGAACCTCCAAAATGGGGCGGGGTCTTGTCGCGCAAAGACTTTCCCCATTGGCTCTGGCTTCAGCCTATCGTTATTGACTTGCATTTCAAAACTAAACTTTATAAACAAAATAAAATAAACTATGCTATATAAATAAATATGCTCAGTGAGAGCACAGCCCCAAAGCTCGTGGCCAGTGGTTAATGATATAAACGGGATTCTCCCTCGAGCCGTCCCAGTGAAGCGCAGGGGAAAGGTTTTACTCTATCGCTTTGTTTTAAGCAACGGGGACGTCCCGGTTCTTGAAATTCGCAGGGTAGGAGGGGGTAGTGATGCTGAATGTAACTAAAAAGGTCAAATTTTCTGGTGAGGTCCGGTTGGGGAGTTACAAAACGGCCCGACAATCTCATATTGCATAATCTTATTAACTGTTTATCTGCCACGCTATTCAGCCCCAATCCGGCCATGCAGTCAATTTCACTGGTTAAGTTAGGGTAAGGTGTGGGGTAGGTTTAGGGGTTAGCACTTGTGTAGCATAGTGTAGGTAATCAACACTGCGATTGACACAACCAATAAAATCTTTAGAATTAGCTGTGGGGCAGAGTTTGCGCTGAAGTGGATTGGGGGGGAAATTGTGCATGCATGTCATGTGCCTGTCTGTCAAAGGGAGGAAGCCACGCCCTGTTTTGGAGTTCCCTTCCCCATTTGGAGATCTCCAAGCTGCATTTATATACACCTCCTGAACTGGGCAACGCGCTCTCAATTTTTCCGCGCACCCTGACCCTCCCCTAAACTATTCCCCCCAGACGCCTCCCCCCATAGCAGATAATAAAGTGAACACATTTATAACGAGGAGCAACCGGCCTCAGCGCCACAATATTATCTGTTTTGGGTTGCTTCAGAATCTCCTTCTGTAAAAGTATTTCCAGATGTCATAAGAGAGTCCAGCTCAGTGTTTTTAGTATCTGCCACAGGCAATTGTAGTTGCATTTTTCATCAATGAATTTCTTAATTCATCCTTTGATTATGTTCTGGACCGCCATGTAGTTGCAAATTTTTTTGGCCCGACGCCAAACTTACTTGCCGAACCCTGTACTAAATGCACCTTGTGATATTGTTGAAACCTCTTTTCAGTCTCAACAGCGACCTCTATTGGTGAAACTCTGACAACTTCCACAAACATTTGTGAGTAAATAAGTTTATTAGAAAATTAGTTTAAATAAAAAAACAAGTACACAGAGGCATTTTGCTCATTTCACCTTAAACTGCTTCACTGTCAAAAAATTAGTGCGTTCACTGTGTTTTAGCTAAACTTTATAACCAACCATTTTCTCTGGTGACTGATTTACTGCATACTGTATAGTTTCATGTCTGTCGTATCACATCACACTCTGACACAATGCTGATTCTATCAGCTATTTTCACAGCAGCCTCTACTCTGCCTGATTCAACCAGAGACAGAAACGCATGTATATTTTTTATTTTGCACTGATATTAAATATGTGTTAAATGTTAAAAAAAAGAATTATAACACATTTATAAGACATAAAAACACAAACCTCGAAATGTCCTCCAATAGTTTAAGATCTTCAAATGAAATACAACTTAAAGGCAACATATACCATTTTTATTTTAACTGATGCATTAAAAAAAAAAGTAATTAAATATAGTCAGTTTTTTTATGATCCATGATCATCTGACCTGCTTGCTTTTGGTATGCATTTTTTTTTTTTTTGCATTAAGGAGCAAACATATACCTAATAAAGTGACAACTAAGTGTACATATGTGTGCATGAATTGACTAACCCATTCACTACTGAAGAAATGATGCATTGGGATCTTGTGGGAATCGCTTCACAGACATGGGATCTCAGGGTTTCGATCTTTTCTTTCTAGCGTTGATGACTTCCCTGAGGTCCTGTCTCTGCCTCGATCGAGGTCGCTGCCCGGCACCATGGCCTCTCAGTGGCGGGGCTCTAGCAGCTACGCTCGCCTTCTGATCTTGCCGCCAGCTAGGCAGCAGGCACAGGTTCAGGTGTGAGAGCGGAGGGACGCTTCCTGCTGATGTAGCACTCGAATGCTGCTGACTTATCCTTCGCCTCTCTGAATTTACGGACTACCATCTCAACGGCAGCTCTGAAAAGTCTGGATGGCGATACTGGGGCATCAAGGAGAAATGATCTGTCCTTCTCCTCTAGCCTCGACAGATTAAGCCACAAATGCCTCTCCGTGACAATAAGTGCTGCAAGAGAGCGGCCGATGGCACGAGCCGCTTGCTTGGACGCATGGAGGGCAAGATCGGACGAACGGCGGAGCTCCTCAGTTTCAGCCGGAGCCACACCCCCCACCGCATCAGTGTCCCTTAGCAGGTCCGCCTGGTAAGCCAGCAATACTGAAATAGTATGCAGAGCACCACCGGCCTGCCTGGCCGCTGCGTATGCCTTGCCCACGAGCTTAGATGTAAACCGGCATGGCTTCGAGGGCTAGGTAGGAGCCTTCCATGAAGATGCCTGGGAAGATGCAAGGAAGCCCGCAAGGGATTCCTCCATCTGAGGCATCTTCGTGTACCCGCTGTCTTCCAACCCCTTTATATTAGCATAATTAGACTTGCTGGGGGGAAGACGCGAGCAGAAAAGGGATTCCTCCATGACCTCAGCAGCTCGCTGTGAAGCTCAGAGAGGAATGGAAGGCTCGGAGGGAAGGAGCGTCTATGACCCGCTAGGATGCGCTCATCCAGGCAACTACTGGGAGCGCGTTCCTGCTTTTCCACCGACCAGTCCAGGCTTAGCCCCATACATACGTGTGTGACGGGGAGGAGGCGGGTTGAGAAGTAGCGTCCGCCTCGATCCCTGTCACGTCTATCTCCTCGGATCTAGACCGGCCCAGTAACATGCTCTCTGCCGAAACAGAGCCAAGCGTGAATGCAGCTGCTTCACCGTAAAGAAATCACAGTAAACACAGCCGGCTCCCTCGAGAGCCGACCGTGCATGCTGTGCCCCGAGACACATTACACATAGCTCATGGGGATAGCTGGGTGTAATAAATCTGTTGCATGGTGGAACACATTTCTTAAAATTACGCTCACTCATTGTCTTTTTTTTTTTTTCATATGCACACACAAACAAATGGCTCCTGAAGACAAGAAGCTGATGACATTTCCTACAGGTGCCCCTTTTATACTCGAGGTCGCACCAGTAGCACGTCATAGGCCAATGTCAAGTTTGTTGTCGTGTTTCCACATGCACTTCAGACACCTGTCCGCTGAAGGCATCCCCAAAGTGTCCTCTAGGGGATGCAGTGCGATGTTCCCATTATTCCCAATAGTCCGGGGTAAGTTTTTATTATTTTTATTATTATTTACTCATGTGAACCAATATAGAGGTAATGTTGTTTTTTTATATTTGAAGGACCTTTACCTTCAAACAAACAAACTGTGTAAAACGTGGCAAATAGTATAAACTGATCCTCATAATGTAATAATATAAGAAATACATATAATAAATCATGCAAATGAACTCTCTGTAATTCTGATAAATTATCTCCACAGTTTCAACATCAACCACCACTCAACAAACTACTACAACAACCATGAAAACCAGTGAGTAATTGAGTTTGTATATCAGTTATTCTTACTCCATTCTGAATGTCCTTATATGAATATTTGTTGAACATTTATTCATCTCTGCATCACCACATAACAAAATCGACTGTAATGTCCACTTCTGAAAGTAAAGCATACAGTAAAACTGGTAAGTTACTAATAACAACATTTCTGGTAATTCCATATTACATTTGAGAAATGATTCCCTTCTAAAAGTGATTTCCCTTACAATGTTATTTTTATATTAGTAGGCCACCAGTCCAAGACAAACCTGCTGACCAGCATGACAAAGGAAACCACTTGTGAGTTCATCCACTATTGCTCAATGATGAAAGTCACAGTGTAAAATGACTATGCTGGATTTAAAAGTCATATTAAATAATACAGATGGGGTCCATTTTCAAGGTTTAGATATGGGACATTCCACTGAATGCATTTTTCCATTCCACTGCAGTACGTTTCCATTTTTTTTTTTTAACATGTAAATGTACTAGACAGATGTGCTTTACCGTTGAGCTTGACTGTTATTTTTCACATTCCACTGCCCGTTTCGTTTTTTTTTTTTTTTTTTTTTTTTTTTATAGCAAAAACACATTAAGCAAATGTATCAGTGTTTTTTATTTTTATAAAATTGTATTATTTTTAACTAAATAAAATTAATATATTAATATCCACTTTATGATCATTGACCATCTGAACTGCTTGATTTTGTTTGCATTCTTTTATGCAGTTGCTTCCATATGATTATCTGATTACATTTTTTTGCATTAAGGAGCAAACATGCTTTATAAAGTGACCACTGAGTGTACAGCTATATGTCTGAAATCACCAAACTATTTACTATGGTATGCAGTAAAAATAAGCTTAAAAATGAACAAAGGTATGAGTGTGAGGTGTACACATGAATATTGCATATTTTGCTTTCTAGGTGGGGCACAGCAAGTAAAAGCAGCATAAATGCTTAATTAAAGGAATTGACACAGCACTGAAGTTGAATATTGAATCAATAGCAGCTGACATGGTTTTGGAGAGTTCATCCAGTAAAGAATTTGTCAGACTGATGCAAACGTATAACTTCTGAGTTTGTGACTTCTGAACTATTCATTATAAGAATCAACTCGTTTCTTTTGCTTGTGCATCCTACTACACTTGCAAGCACTGTTGATCTATAAACCTACACTTTAATCTGTAAATCAAACTTACGTCTGTCACATTTAGGTCCAAAGAATGTGATAAAAATATCCAAATTCCTTCCAAATAATGAAAGGACTTTATTAAAATAAACAAAACAGGTAACTCTATTAATGCTAAGCAAACAAAACAGTGTGTTACACACAAACAGTACCACACAATGAACTAATAAACTGAAGGGCTTAAATACACTAGAACTAATGAGATAATTAACTAAACAACTGGTGAACAGAATGAGAAACTAGGCCAAATGACAACAAAGGAAGACAGAACCCAAAACACAATGAAAACATGAAAACTGAACATAAGTGTTACAATGCCCACCTAAAACTTGTGACCCACTGTTTGAAAACCACTATAATAGAGTAAAGGTTTGCAGTGAACACAACTGTTTCATGATCACTCTCATCTTCATAAAACGGATTGTAGAAAGCATATATGGTTTCCTGTGTTCTGATGTGTTACTTCCTAATTCACCTACTGTGTGTCTTGTCTCTTTTCTCACACTCGCTGTAATGGAGTTGCTCATCTTCATCGTTTTTCAGCTCCTGATGGAGGTTCAGTCTTACAGTAAGTGATTTCTATTGATTAATGCTGATTAAATACTGTCCACAAGTGTTATTGTCTAAAATATTTCAACATGTTGATCATAAGGCTACATGTGAACATACATTATATATTTACATACTTTGTATATAATCAGCACTTGTCTTATTTGGGTTTTTAGAACCCCAAAATATGTAATTGCTGTCAGAATATTATTGTGCCTGTAAACATTGTCAGTTAAGAGATGTGAGGTAGTGATTGATCTCTTTCGGCATCATTTGTCTTTAAACAGATTTACTTCAGAACAGGGGCGTTTCTAGGATTTTAAAACATCCGGGGCTGGTGCCAAAACATCAGGGGCTAGTGGTAGTTGGTGGGAGCTCACATCATGCTCACATAAGATTTTGTTTGACACAAGTGGTTGAACCTGGATCCTTCTAGGGGGGTCCGGGGGCATTAAACCGGGACTATTAACAATAGTAAATAGTAATCACTGCAAATAGCAAACATATCCAAGTATTATAACAAAATTATAACATTACAAAAATATGTTAGACAAATAAAATAATACATTTGAAAATGTATTTATAACTGTAACAAATATATAGTTGGATGCAAAAATAGGGCCCTATTTTTTTCCCAAATTCCATTTTAGTTTATTTTTTTCAAATTCTGTTTTCTGTTTTCATTTTTCTGGTCTTCTTTTTAATGGTTAAATTACCGTCAATTTATCAAAAGTTAAGAAAAATTACATGTTTAGGACCCTATGAAATGTTTAACTTTTTTCTCACTTCACGTTTTATTGTTACCACATATGTTTTAGCATGTCTGTTTATTCGAATGCATAAAAACAACTTTTATTTATTTTTACATGCCTTATGGAATTCTGTGTTGTGTATTTTTCTGGTTATCAGATGAAGGTATAAAATATTGATTTAATTGATCTTTTAATGAAAATTATTAAACTATTTACTATTAAAATGTAAAACATGGAAGAAATATTGTGTTAAAAAAATATATACATTTTTATTAATTAATAGTAGTAGTAGTAGTAGTACGAGGCACGTACATTATACTGAATGATTAATAAAGTTAAACCGAACTTTTATTTTGACGGGTTGCCGACTTGCCGTGAATACTTTTAAATTTCTGTGTATATATTTGACGCTTGTTTTACTCAAATGAAACAGTGAAATGCTCATGAAGTGACTCTCAGAGCAGTTCTGGAGATGTTGTTAATGTATTTACGCCCTCATTTAGTGAAACGGCAGACGCTGAAATCACTGCGCGTGTCAGTATTACACGTATAGAAAACGAAACCGCGCATCCGCGCCGTTCATTCATAAAAAGACACGCAGAACATGCAGGATTCATATTTAAATAGTCTTTTGCAGCATAATATTTACAGATACCAGTCCATATCGCGACTTGATTTAAGTTTATGACCAACTTTTGATTAAATCATTCAAACTTTGTCAAATTCCATGGAAATCATAGGGCCATACAAAAAAACATTCGGGGCTGGAGTAAAAACTTTCGGGGCTCGAGCCCCGAATGATTAGCCCTAGCGACGCCCCTGCTTCAGAAACCCATCATCAGTGTTGGTAAAGATGACGACTTGCTCAGGATATCATGTGAAATACCACTTCCAGTCAGAGCTGATTTCATCTGTAGTCTCTACACTGAGGATGATGATCTTCTGTATAAACGTGACTCTCAGTGGAGTCAGTCTGGAGAGAATCTTTGTATGTTTTATTTAAGTCACAGTGAACTCTTGACACGATCAGTGAACAGCAGACAGCTGATCTGTGTTTATTCACTCAAGACTGAACCTGAGATCAGATCACCACACAGTGACACATACACCATCAGAGGTGAGTTATCACTGTATTACTGTTACAATTTTTAAAAATATGAATATGATTAGAGACACCTGTATAATTTATATTAGCCAATATAACTCTTATTTTAATTCTAATGATTTACTATGTAGGCCAGATGGATATTATGGAATGAAAAAAATAAATATAAAAATAAAGATGTCAATAAAAAAAAAAAATCATTGAATCAGTTGCTAATATGGATGTTTGTGGTGTTGTTTTCCCTCCAAAATGATATTAACAAAATGACTTAAAAAGACTGAAAGTAAAGGTTTTTGCAACTTTGTGAAGAATCACCTGTTTCTAATCTGAGATAATCTAATAACTATACGCATATTTGTATTTGTTGTGTGTTAATCTCAGCAGCGACCTCTACTGGTAAAACTTTGCCAACAACCACAAAAACAAGTGAGTAACCAGTGGGTTTTTTAAAGTGCCCCTTTTATGCTTTTTCAAATATGATCTTTCTGCAAAGTTGTGAAGCCGACAGTGCACGATAAATAAAGTTATTGTCTATCAAAAAAAAAAAAAAAAAAAAAGAGTCGGCTCCACTGATCTATATATAATGACTGGATCGCTCATTGCGTTCTAAACTGCCGTTAGGCCGTGAAGCCACCGGAAGTGACAGAGAGCACCATTGACTCACAGCTAACCCGCAGACCTAAAATCACCCGATTTTAAGCGTATCAGTCACACAGGACTAGTTTTTAGGATATGTGTATGTAAATTAATTTTTACTTAAAATGTTATCTGCAATGTTTATCGTTCTTTCGAGCAGGATAAGAGATGTTTTCCAATTGTTCAGGTGGGTGTGTCAGCTGCGCACTTGCCACACAGTTAACTGATCCAACACAAAATATACTTCTTTACGTAAGGAATTATGCAGGAAATATTAAACATGAATATATCTGGTATTAGTATCTGAAACTGATTCGAATATACAATAAATAATACAATACAAGCCTCTGTTACTATATTGCTCTATGTTGTATTGAAATTAAAATATTGGAAATAAAGCTTGATGTCTTTAAATCCGTACTATTATGTACTTAGTCAGCGTTCTCCAAGTTTGATTGAGCAACTTCTATTTCAAACTCTTAAAGATCGCTCAAATTCTATTATATTAGGTGCCTTAAATTACATTATCTGACAACACTAATGTTACCTGATTTCGCTCAATTTCGTCAATGAAAAGTCACAGCTGAGCTGCATCTCTATTCAAACACAGCTGTGTTCAGTTTATGAATGAACGTGCGTTTTTAAACGAATCTGAGTCATTGATTCAATTACCCATTCGATTCACTTGCTTCATTCCTGAATGAATGATTCCTGAATGAATAAAATCAGTGACGTACCGCCATTTGCTGACAGTATTAGTTTCATTTTTAAAGTGTCATTTTATCTTTTTAGTCATTTAAATCATTTAAATCATTACCTACAGCATAAACCGTGATTAACTGTACAAGGCAAATTATATGTATACAAAGCATAAATCTTTATTCAGATTTCAGAATGAGCATTTTGTCATTTGTAAACATGGTGAACATCCGATGTTTGATGTTTATCATGTTCCTCTGCTGTTCGCTCCTGTAATGTATATGAACGTAACTTTTTAATAAGCAGAGGTTATTCCAGACATTAAACAAATAACCGTTTACATGCTTAGGACGTTTGCGTTTTGAGAATGTACAGTGAGACTCAAATTCGAACACGAGTCGTTTATGAATCATTTATAAATGGGGTAAAATTAAATCTATTTTTGGAGAAAACCTAAGTGTTTTTTGACCTTGCATACATGTAAACCTGTTTTGGGAGTCTGTTAAAACAATATTAGCAACCTTTCAAATGGCATTATAGGGGCACTTTAATATATTTGTGTGAACCACTATAAAGGTGATTTCAAGTTACATCACTAGTATGAGACATATGTGTTTGAAGGACCTTTACTTTCAACAAACAAACTTTGCTTTAAAGTTTGACCTTGTAAACTGACCTTTAATTCTGATCAATTGTCTCTGCAGGTTCAACATCAACCACCACTGAACAAACTACTACAACAGCCATTAAAACCTGTGAGTAATTGAATTTGTGAAACAGTTATTCTTACTCCATTCTAAATGTCCTTCTAATGATTATTTGTTAAACATTTTTTATACTGTGTATCACCACATATTTCACAATGTTTTTTTTCAACAGCATCGACTGTAATGTCCACTTCTGAAAGTACAACATACAGTAAAACTGGCAAGTAACAAATAACAACATTTCTGGTTATTCCATATTAAATCTGAGAAAGGATT
This sequence comes from Labeo rohita, assembly GCF_022985175.1. Classification (NCBI taxonomy): domain Eukaryota; kingdom Metazoa; phylum Chordata; class Actinopteri; order Cypriniformes; family Cyprinidae; genus Labeo; species Labeo rohita. Next base: position 17,884,304 of record NC_066879.1, on the reverse strand, counting down.
CCCTTCTGAAAGTGATTTCCCCTGCAATGTGTTATTTTTATAGGCCACCAGTCCAAGGCAAACCTGCCAACTAGCATGACAAAGTAAACTACAAATAAGTTCATCAGTGCTCAATGACAAAAGTCTCAGTGTAAAATGAATATGGTGGAGTCAAAAGTCATAATAAATAATAAAGCTGGGGTCCATTTTCAAAGTTTAGTCACAAGCATAAGCAGTCACATAATTCAACAATAATGTGCTTCATGATTATACTTTTTTTCCAACATGGTTATGGGCTGTTCACACGAATGCATTTTTCCATTCAATTGTGTTACTTTTTGTAATGAGGACTCGTCGGAAGCGTGTAAGATCCAAGTGTGAGCTTTTATTTACAGATCGTAGTCAGACAGGCAGGGTCAGTATCCAGACAAACAGAGTGACGAAGGCAACACAATAACGTAATCCACAAAACAGGCAGAGTCCAAAAACCAGGGAGAGCAGTCCAAAAGGTAACAAATAAACAAGGAAAGGAACAATAGCAAAAACTAGACAGAACTATGAATATAAAACAAAACCGTGGCAATGAAAACAGAGATAAACGCTTGGTAGAGTCCACAAGAGCAAAACAATACTTTACAGCTTCCTGTTTGAAAATGGCCTCCTTTTATTGCCACCAAACAGGAAGTTACCAATGAAGCAGCAGAGGGAGCAGCAATAGTCAGTCAGTGGGTGAGGGCTCCCTCTGCTGGCATGGCGTTACACTTTTCCATTGTTTTTATATGTAAATGCACTAAATGGATGTGCTTGACCATTGAGCTTGTGTCTTGTGTCTTGTCTTGTAAAAACATGGTGCCCAATTTAAAATTCAGCTTTTAAAGACTTGTCTCAAGACCTCATGCTTTTTTCCCCATTCCACTGCAAACGCTGTGAATATTATTATACTGTACGTCACTGTAAATTTCAAAATGTCTTTTCAACAGCATTAACTGTAATGTCCACCTCTGAAACAACATACAGTAAAACTGGTAAGTTACTGATAACACATTTACTGGTTATTCTAGATAATTTTAAATCTGAGAAAAGATTCCCTTCTGAAATGTTATTCCCCTTGTGATATATTAGTTTTATATTAGTAAACCTCCATTCTAAAACAAAACTGCCAACAAACATGACAAAGATTCATCTACTTTTCCTCAAATGGTAAAAGTATACATATTATATAGTATAATTTTAAAAACCTGCACATAATTCATCTGATTTAGTGCAATTATCCATATTCACTCCCTTATCACAATATAAACATGGTTTAAATAATAATAATAATTAATAATGCAATTTAATTACATAATGTAATTTAATTTATAATTTAAAAAAATTATAATTAAAAAAAAGTATTATTTTCTTTTCACAGACTCAATGCTTTATTTCTGTCTGGACTCTACATAATTTGTATGTACCGCTATACTAGTAAGTACAATATACAGGTTTAGTTGTGCATAAACTGAACTCCATGATATGGAAACATATAATAATAAAGTCTGTATCTCTGCAGGTTCTGCTGATGTTCTCACAGAGCTGAACTACACCTCCTGCCAGATGGAAACAACATCTCTAATAACTTCCCCTGTGTGCTCCTCAAAACATGGATGACCTGTTTACTTTCTTTTACTTTTGCTCATACACATTGCTTTTAACATGCACACAAATCCCAACAATAAAGTTGTTATTTTTATTGTTATTTTTTAACTAAATAACATTAATTTATTATTATGTACTTTATGATCATTGACCATTTTTGTGCCTTATAAAGTGACCACCGAGTATACAGCTCTGTGTGAAATCAATAAACTATGCTATAAAAATAAGGTTAAACATGAACAAAGGTATGAGTGTGAGGTGTACACATGAATACTGCATATTTTGCTGTCTTGGTGGCACAGCAAGTAAAAGCAGCCTAACTGTTTTATTAAAGGACTTTAATACTTACATTTTATTAAGTTAAATATTGAATCAATAGCAGCTGACATGCTTTCGGAAAGTTAAGTCAAGAATTTGTCAGACTGATGAAAACTTCTGAGCAGTGTTGGGCAGTAACGCATTACTTTGTAACGCGTCACTGTAATTTGATTCTTTTTTTTTTTTAGTAACGGAGTAATTTAGCGTTACAGTTTCCAAAATTAATAATTAGAGTATAGTTACAAGCATGCGTTACTGCTGCATTACATCATTGCCGACAATTATCATCTAGATTGTAAAAAGGGTGTTGGCTAGCACACGTGACGTCCTCTGAGACCTGCTTTGACTGGTAAGCGCCTATGAGGCAGATTCTACCAATGAAAACATAGCATGGGGAGAGGAAAGTACGCCTTCTGTAGCTGGAAAAACAATCATTATTTTGAGTTTATTTCTGTCAAACAGAAAAATAAGACAAAATAAAACAAATGAATTGCTATTCATGTATTGCACAAAAGCAACAAGAACAAGTAATATAAAACAAAAACAATTAGCACGCGGAAGCATAGGCAGAGTTATCTATTGTCTATTATCTATCTATTTATAACACGTATTTGCAGCGTTAAACAATGTTGATTTCTGGAATGCAATGGACAACCAGAGAATCCACTCACCGCTCAAAATTCTGTGCATTTTGCAACCACGCATGCAGCAGCCTATTGCTTTTAGTAAAAATAACAGTGGTTCGTGAATGTTGATGCTTTAATAACAAATATTTTATCAGAAGTGTTTATGCTGGGATGTTAGGCAACACACAAACTTACAATTTCAAGTAGATTTCGTGGATGTACAGAAAAAAAGTACTCAGAACTCAGAGTCATTTGTTTGTGAATTCTGTACTTGCAAGCACTGTGAGAAACACTGGTGAAATCTGTAAATCAAAAGAGTTCCAACCCTGTTGAAAAAAAACAGCATATGCTGGTTAGGTATGTTCTGAAGCATGGCTGCTGGTTTAAACTGGTTTAAGATGGTCATGAGCTGGTTTAAGCTGGTCATGTGCTAGTCCTAAACCGGTCCTTAGCAACTATCTCCTGCCCAGGATCAGCTTAAACCAGCTCAAACCAGCAGCCACGTTCAAAATATACCTAAATATACCTATATTTCCCTGTTTTTTTAACAGGGAAATAACAAAAAGTCATAGTTAAACAAAACAACACAACACAGGTAACTCTATTGACGATGAGCAAACAAAACAGTGTCATACACAAAAACAATACTAGACAACAAACTAAAGGAACAGAAGGCCTAAATACACTGGAACTGATGACATAACCAAACAACTAGTGAAAAGAATCAGAAACTAGGCCAACGGAAGACAGGACCCAAAACACAATGAAAACATGATAAAAACTGAACATAAGTGTTACAATGTCCACCTAAAACTTGTTAATTAAACTTGCGACCCACTGTTTGAAAACCACTATACTAGAATAAAGGTTTGCAGTGAACACAACTGTGCATGTGAGTCTCACGATCACTCCCATCTTCATAAAACAGACTGTAGAAAGCATATCTGGTTTCCTGTGTTGTGTTACTTCCTAATTCACCTACTGTGTGAGTCTCGTCACTTTTCTCACACTCGCTGTAATGGAGTTGCTCATCTTCATAGTTTTTCAGCTCCTGATGGAGGTTCAGTCTTACAGTAAGTGATTTCTATTGTTTAATGCTGATTAAATACTGTCCACATGTGGGTTGAACAAAGTGTCATTGTCTAAAATATTTCAACATGTTTATCATAAGGCTACATGTGAACCTACCCGACATATTCATTTTGCAGTTGAATACTTTGTATATAATCAGCACTTGTCTTATTTGGGTTTTTAGAACCCCAAAATATGTAATTATTGTCAGAATATTATTGTGCCTGTAAACATTGTCAGTTAAGAGATGTGAAGTAGTGATCGATCTCTTTCGGGTTGTTACGGAATCTCCTACTGTAAAAGTATCTCCAGATGTCATAAGAGAGTCCAGCTCAGTGAAGATCAGCTGTGAGACGCCAGCAGATGTTACAGTGAATCAGTGTTATTTCAACACAAACAGAGCAGAAAAGACTGTAAAAGTCAGTCCATCATGTGAGCTCGAGCTCACTGGTGCTGAAGTGCTCAGATGGGCAGCTGTAAAATCACCTGTTTCACTCGACATTAACTGTTACTACACAATACATGAGCGAGGCATTAATAAACCATCATCTGTTTCTCCTTTTGCCACAGTGATGGTTCTAAGTGAGATATTTCTCTGCTGTTCTTGTGGTTTGGAAACCATTATGGCCCGGGGTTTTAGTAACTGGATCATTTGTCTTCAAACAGATTCACTTCAGAAACCCATCATCAGTTTTAATGGCGATGATGTCCAGTCCATCATATCATGTGAAATACCACTTTCAGTCAGAGCTGATTTCATCTGTAGTCTCTACACTGAGGATGATGATCTTCTGTATCAACGTGACTCTCAGTGGAGTCAGACTGGAAAGAATCTTTGTATGTTTTATTTAAATCATAGTGAACTCTTCACACGATCAGTGAACAGCAGACAGCTGTCCTGTGTTTATTCACTCAAGACTCAACCTGAGATCAGATCACCATACAGTGACACATACACCATCAACGGTGAGTTATTACTGTATTACTGTTATGATTTTTAAAAATATGAGCATATAATTAGAGACACCTGTATAATTTATATTAGCCAATATAATTCTTATTTTAATTCTAATGATTTACTATGTAGGCCAGATGGATATTATGGAATGAAAAAAATAGATATAAAAATAAAGTATCTAAAAAAAAAAAAAAATCTGCATCTTCAACAAAGAAATATGAAAAAAATATGACTGTGTAAGATGTCTGGATGTATATCCTTATAAAGACTCTTTCAATAGGCTGAAATGAAATGACAAATAAACAAAATAAAGGAAAGAGCTAAATGTCCTTTTCAGAAAAATACATAACCACAGTGTGACTTTGACAAGTGAACAACTGAATACATTTAGGCAGAAAGGAAGAGCTGCTTGAGCTAATCATGTGATAAAAGTTCAGATGTCAGAGATCCAGACTATGTCTGACAAATTTATGGAAACTTGAATTCACTGAATCAGTTGCTAATATGGATGTTTGTGGTGTTGTTTTCATGCCAAAATGATACTAACAAAATGACTAAAAAAGACTGAAAGTAAAGGTTTTTGCAACTTTGTGAAGAATCACCTGTTTCTAATCTGAGATAATCTAATAACTATACGCATAATTGTATTTGTTGTGTGTTAATCTCAACAGCGACCTCTACTGGTAAAACCTTGCCAACAACCACAAAAACAAGTGAGTAACTAGTGGGTTTTTTAATATATTCATGTGAACCAATATAGAGATGATTTCAAGTTACATCACTAGTATGAGAAATATGTATTCAAAGGACCTTTACTTTCAACAAACAAACTTTGTTTTAAAGTTTGACTTTGTAAACTGACCTTTAATTCTGAGCAATTGCCTCTGAAGTTTCAACATCAACCACCACTAAACATACGACTACAACAACCATGAAAACCTGTGAGTTACTGAATTTGTAAATCAGTTATTCTTACTCATTCTGAATGTCCTTATAATGATTATTTGCTGAACATTTAATATACTGTGTATCACCACATATTTCACAATGTTTTTTAACAGCATCGACTGTAATGTCCATTTCTGAAAGTACAACATACAGTAAAACTGGTAAGTAATGAATAACAATATTTCTGATTATTCCATATTAAATTTGAGAAATGATTCCCTTCTGAAACTAATTCCCCATGCAATGTTATTTTTATATTAGTAGACCACCAGTCCAAGACAAACCTGCCAACCAGCATGACAAAGGAAACCACACGTAAGTTCATCTTCTGTTGCTCAATGACAAAAGTCACTGTAAATATGCTCGAGTCAAAAGTCATAATAAATAATAAAGCAGGGGACCATTTTCAAAGTTTATTTGGTAAGCAGAGTATGGTAAGCAGTAAGACTTAGAGAATTCAGCAATGATATGATTCATGATTATGCTGCTTTTGTCAACATGGTTATGGGCCGTTCACACAGAATGCATTTTTCCATTCCATTGCACTACTTTTCCATTGATTTTATATGTAAATGCACTAGATGGATGTGTTTGACCTTTTGCACTTTTGTCTTGTGTCTTTTGCAGTGTCTTGTGTGACACAGAGTTGTAAAAACACAGCACTAAATGTAAAATTCAACTTAAAAAAAAAAAAAAAAAAAAAAAAAAACGTTGAGAACTTGCATTTTTTTTTCCATTCCATTGCCCACGAGTTTTTCAAAGCAAAAATGCATTCTGTCTGAATGGCCCAAACAGCTACATTTACTATACTGTACATTACTGCAAATTTTACAATGTCTTTTCAGCAGCATTAACTGTAAAGTCCACTTCTGGAACAACAACACACAGTAAAACTGGTAAGTCACTGATATATACACTTAATATACTGTGTGTCACCACATATTTCACAATGTTTTTTAACAGCATCGACTGTAATGTCCATTTCTGAAAGTACAACATACTGTAAAACTGGTAAGTAATGAATAACAATATTTCTGATTATTCCATATTAAATTTGAGAAATGATTCCCTTCTGAAACTGATTCCCCATGCGATATGTTATTTTTATATTAGTAGACCACCAGTCCAAGACAAACCTGCCAACCAGCATGACAAAGGAAACCACACGTAAGTTCATCTTCTGTTGCTCAATGAAAAAAAGCCCCTGTAAATATGCTCGAGTCAAAAGCCATAATAAATAATAAAGCAGGGGACCATTTTCAAAGTTTATTTGGTAAGCAGAGTATGGTAAGCAGAAAGACTTAGAGAATTCAGCAATGATATGATTTATGATTATGCTGCTTTTGTCAACATGGTTATGGGCCGTTCACACAGAATGCATTTTTCCATTCCATTGCACTACTTTTCCATTGATTTTATATGTAAATGCGCTAGATGGATGTGTTTGACCTTTTGCACTTTTGTCTTGTGTCTTTTTCAGTGTCTTGTGTATGACAAGGTGTTGTAAAAAAACAAAGCGCTCAATTTAAAATTCAACTTAAAAAAAATTAAATGTCAAGAACTTGCACTTTTTTCCAATTCCATTGCCCACGTCTTGAGTTTTTCAAAGCAAAAATGCATTCTGTCTGAATGGCCCAAACAGCTACATTCACTATACTGTACATTACTGCAAATTGTACAATGTCTTTTCAGCAGCGTTAACTGTAAAGTCCACTTCTGGAACAACAACACACAGTAAAACTGGTAAGTCACTGATATATACACTTAATATACTGTGTGTCACCACATATTTCACAATGTTCTTCAACAGCATCGACTGTAATGTCCACTTTTGAAAGTACATCATACAGTAAAACTGGTAAGTAACGAATAAAAATATTTCTGGTTATTCCATATTAAATTTAAGAAGTGATTCTCTTCTGAAAAGTGACTTCCCTTGCAATATGTTATTTTTATATTATTAGGCCACCAGTCCAAGACAAACCTGTCAACCAGTATGACAAAGGAAACCACGTGTAAGTTCATCTACTATTGCTCAATGATAAAAGTCTCAGTGTAAAATGAATATGCTGGAGTCAAAAGTTATATTAAATATTAAAGCTGGGGTCTATTTTCAAAGTTTATTTGTAAGTATGGTAAGCAGTAGAACGCAGAGAATTCAACAATGATGTGATTCATGATTATGCTGCTTTTGTCAACATGGTTATGGGCCATTCATACAGAATGCATTTTTATATGTAAAAATATCAAATTTCCACTACTTTTCCATTGATTTTATATGTAAATGCACTAGATGGATGTGCTTGACCTTTTGCACTTTTGTCTTGTGTCTTTTTCAGTGTCTTGTGTATGACAAGGTGTTGTAAAAACAAAGCGCTCAATTTAAAATTCAACTTAAAAAAAATTAAATGTCAAGAACTTGCACTTTTTTCCAATTCCATTGTCCACGTCTTGAGTTTTTCAAAGCAAAAACACATTCTGTCTGAATGGCCTCAAACAGCTACATTTACTATATTGTACATTACTGCAAAATTTACAATGTCGTTTCAGCAGCATTAACAGCAACGTCTATCTCTGAAACAACAACACACAGTAAAACTAGAAATAATTTCAGAAATTATTTCCTTCTAAAAGTGAAATATGATTGCGATATGTTATTTTTATATTGATTGATATATTGATATATTGATTGACCGTCATTCCACAACTAAACTGCCAACCAGCATGACAAAACATACCATGAGTAAGTACACTAAATAATGATGCATTTCATGATTATGCTGTGTTTTCCAGCAGGGTTACTACTTGCATTGTTTTTTTTTCTCTATTTGAATACTATAACTACTGTTACGGGTGTAGTGCTGGATGGACGAGTCGAGAAACAAGATACGATACAAACAAATAACAATTTAATATAAATCTTCGTAGGAACAGGCAGGAACAGGCAGGAACAGGCAGGAACACAGCAATACATCCACACACATCAAATCAACATTAAGGACCGACAGGGAACTCATGACAAAGACAGATATATAAAGGCTAACTAATAATGACAGACAGGTGAACCAGATAACGCTAACAGGGACTAAACCAAAGTAGACAGATCGACGGGGGGAGACAATGGGAGAAACTAAGACTACAAACAGACAGAACTGTGACATTACGCCCCCCTCCAAATAGGCGCGTCCTCGCGGCGTAGAAAACAAAAAACAAAACAGACAAGAGGGGCGAAAAAACAGCAGAAAAACAGAGTCCATGTGGGAGGAGGCTTCGGCGGAGGACGGAACCCCGGGAGGGGGACAAAAAACAGAGTGATAAGGGCAAAAAACACAGTCCAAGGCGGTGACGATGGTGGGAGGAGCCAGGGAGGAAACAGGAGGGACCCGGAGCAGGAGGAACCTAGCAGGACCCAGAACACAGCCATGATGACCCACGGTGGAGCCGATGGAGGGAGGAGCCATGGTGGAAGAAGGGCTGACGACTCCATGGGGCCGACCGACAGAGGCAGAGCAGCTGGTGAAGGAGCCCGAGGCGGAGATGAAGAGCCGAAGATCCAGGGCGACACTGAGAGCCGTGGTGGAGCCGCAGGGTCGGAGGGCCGAGGCGGAGTTCTGGACTCTGAGGCTGGAGGCGGAGATGAGGGATCCTCCAGCCCTGACGCCGATGGAAGCTGGCGGACCCGCGGCGAGCCCACTGCACAGGTGGAAGACTGAGGGTGAGCAGAGGGGCTGTCAGGGGACAGCGGTGAGCAGACAGATGTTGACATAGGCAGAAGAGGGAGGGTGGGTGGGGATTCCATACAGGCAGGCATAACGTGACAGGTAGATATTTCTGTAAAGAAGTCTATTTAATTCCCTAGAGTTATTCTCTAGATCTTCCGTAGAAAAGTCAATCAAGTCCCCAGAGTTATCATCCAGCTCACCCCCAGCAGTGGTGCAGTGGGCAGGGCTCTCCATAGCCCTCACTTGCTCCATGTTGCACTCCCCCGTCACGGTAGATGTAGCCGGCTCTCGCACCTGATCGGACGTGTAGGGCTCTGTCGCTCGTGGCTCTGGCTCGTCATCCGCGGTGGGCTCGGGCTCAAACTCCGCGTGTCGGGGTGCTGGTTGGCTGGGCTCTGGGTCTTGAGTGGGGCTGGTGTCATCCTCCGCGGTCAACGAAGATCTACAGGACACCAGCACCCACTCGATGTAGTCGGCGAAGCTCTCTCGTGGACCCTCCCCGGACAGCTGCGCTTTCGTGGCGATGTTCAGTCCTGCACGGTAAAATGTGCAAAGGCTGCTGTCCGGGTAGTGTGTGAGTGGTACGAGGTGGACAAAGTCTCTAGTGTGGTCCACGAGAGAGCGATTCCCCTGCTCCAGGAGAAGGAGGAGGACGGCGGGGTTATCCATAACGAAAAACAAAAAAAAACAAACACTGAGAAAAAAACGGAAAAAATAAAGCAGGGAAACGCCGGGGATAAACTGTTTCGGTCGGTCCTTCTGTTACGTTTGCTGGTGCTGGATGGAAGACAGGATACAACGTACAAAACAAATCTTATTTTAATTACTTTCAAGAGGAACAGGCAGGAACACAGAGCGATATCCACACACACTGAAACTCAAATCAACATTAAGGACCGACAGGGAACTCATGACGAAGACAGATATATAAAGGCTAACTAATAATGACAGACAGGTGAACCAGATAACGCTAACAGGGACTAAACCAAAGTAGACAGATCGACGGGGGAGACAATGGGAGAAACTAAGAATACAAACAGACAGAACTGTGACGACTACATACTGTGGCACTGTTTTTTATGCAGTTTCCATCACTACCTCTACTCCGCCTGGTAACAGCACAATATCAGAAAAGAGCAAGTACTGTAGATGCAAAGTTCGCAAGCAAATGCCAAAATTGTTATGCTTAAAAATTATACAAAGTGTCAGGTCATAAAGGATGAACATGGAGTGTTTAATCCAAAATATGTGTTTGTTTGTTTACTGGGAAAACCACAGTGATGTAGATGTCACTGCATTTTTAACCCTGGCTTACAGACTTACACATATGCAATATAAATGCTTCTTTAAGATCACACATCATACAAATTCATTAAAAAAAAAAAAGTTCATTTTGGATCTATCAGTAGTCAGGTGGACTGATGTATCTGAAACAACCAAATTAAACATAATACTGATAAACATGGATAAAAATGTTGGTTTATAGTGCTGGTTTTCACTGGTGTTGCTGTGATTGTGACTGGACTCATCTGTCTGTGCTGGTTTGCAAGTAAGTATTTTAATGCCAATGTCAATTTTATATTTAAATTAATACAAATTGAATATATAATGCATTAACTCATTGTTTTCTAGGTAAAAAAAGAAGAAAACAGTAAGTTTTTCTTTCATGCATTCAATTTAGTAGTCTGTGACATGTATTGTAGGTTGTTGTTTTTTTTCCAAAAAAAAAAAAACATTTTTGTAGTCTAACAGCTGTAAATGTTTAGCTTCTAATGTGATATTTGCATAAAAATTGCCATAAAGATCAATATTTGATTCTTAGAAATAAAACTAGATCAAAAAAACCTGATGTGAACAGTCAAGGAATTGGTATGGTGAGTGTATAATATTTACAATAATAAATATTTATATTAAACTATAAGAACTGTCATAAGGGACTTGACCTTAATTATTAATTATGTTATCTAGAGTTGTTCTGAACCTGCACAGATATATTCTCTGATCACTTCTGTACCAGCCACATCTCAGCCCATATCTGCAGGTAAGAGAACATCATTCTCATGAAATGATCTCAGAAAAATTAAAAACATAGTAGCTAACAAATGTCACCATGTGAGCTTGAAGTTTCTCTTTCAAGTCTTCAGCAGATCAGTATTATTAGCCACATCTTCTATTAAAGAAACATTTCACACAAAAATAAAAAAAAATTGCCATAAATGTCTCATAAAGGACAACAAACAACTTAAGCTCTATATTCCAAGTTTTTAATACCCTGTTCACCATGCTGTTCTTTCAAAGGATTTGAACACCCAAAATCACAACAGGACAGCACAGCAGATCCCACAGACACTCGCTCTGCCATTACATCTATAAATCCAATTTACCAGCCCTCAGGTAATGATGTTTCTTTCATTAAAATGGTCATATCATGAAGAATCAAATCTTTGCTCTTTTCACACAAGAGATGTTAATACAGACCTACTATAAAAACACACTATGGTTTCACAACTTGAAACTTCCTCTACAGTCCAAAAACAGCTTTTTGCATAAAATGAGTTCGAGAAGAGATTATACTAATGTGCAAAGTGTCAAACCTTTATGACAAAGAGCTTGTTCTTCAAGGTTAACATATGTTTTTTAAATTGATATGACTGGTTTAAACGCTTCTGCATTGCATTACAGATGTTTTGGTCGATAAACAGCAGAAACAAGAAAATGAGAAGGAAAATGAGGTATGTGTGAACATTCCTACATACCAAACCCACATAACTAAATTAGACATCCATTATTAAAAAAAACACTAACAGATTAACTTCCTTTGAGTCTTTTCTGTCTTTCTTTCTTCTTCCTTAAGAATGTTTATCATCTGTACTCCACAATCCCTGACAAACCAGTTCACTCAAACGCAGATCAAGTCTACAGTTTGCTGCAGATGAACTGATGTGTCTGAAGTCTGGTTTTATTATGTAGAGCCACTATAAGTAAAGCATCTTTATTTGCAGACAAATAGGTGTTTACTTTCATTAATCAGTGCTTGGTGTGGAACATACTGTGACCTATTGAATATCCAGAGCATCTACTCTGTCAAGCCCCACTGGTGCAATACCACATTGTAAAAATAGCCTGTGCATTCAGTAAGAACTAAAACGCAATGATGAATTAAAAAGTTTTTCTTCTTTTTCTTTGTAGTATTCTGTAAAAAAAAAAAAAAAAAAAAAAAAAATGTTAAGATCAGTTTTTCAAGGTCCATTATGTGTCGTTAGCTTACATCAGAGATGACTAACATCCTGTATTTAGCTTTAGAAAATGCCTTTCCTATGATGTGATTGTTTCCAATAAGTGAGATGTTCAGAATCATGTTCTGCAATGTTTTTCATGAGTGGTTTAGTTTGTACACTAGTCCTAAATTATATGGACTCCTTATAGATAGCAGGTGTCATTTTGGAGTCTCCAAGTGACCTTTTTGAAAAGACTGCTACATTTTCTTACATTTAATATAGATTTTTGTACAGTTTAATCATTCTCAAACTTGTAACAGAATTTAAAAATGTATCTTCAAACATATCTTTACATATGCTTTAGGCCTTTAAAAGTACTGTAGCTATTATTCTTGTTCTAGCTCTGATCTGTTACATGTAAACGCTACATTTGCACATGTCTGTGAGTGTGATCTAATGATCTGAACTTTGTTCAACATAAAACTGCTCAATGCAATTAAATAGTTTCCTGTGGTCTGATCTGCTATTTCCTACTTCACCCATTGCAGAGATGGGAAGTAATGATGTACAGATACTTCATTACTGTACTTAAGTAGATTTTTCTGGTATTGGTTTACTTAAGTATTATTTTTTGGACTACTTTTTACTTTCTACTTCTTACGTTTTCAAACCAGGCTCGTTACTTTAGTTTTAATCAGCATTTGGTGGATCACCATTCGATAAATCTCTAATAAATCATGGATCGGTTAGTCTTGACTGGCAACGAGATTCAGCTTGCGGGCGCTCCGCGTTTCCGCCAAACGGTTTCTATCAGAGTAATCATTGCAACCCAGACAGCAACATAGTGTTGGCCCATGTGAAATCCATGCGGGCCAGATGTGGGCCAGATCTGGGCCGAAACTGCTTGCTGTCTGGGAAGTGTCTCAAGAGTGGAAGCGCCGGGTGGATCATAGAGGCAAAACTACTGATCTGTTCAGGACTTCAAGTGCAGGTCAGATTCATTTGTTTCATTTATAAACAGGATGTTGCAGTTTAGCAGTTTAATGCGTAACTAAGTAAACAAGACAAATCTACAGCAGTAGTACTATAAACGAAACTAAATTACTATCATCACTCAAAATACTCTATGCTAAAGGACATCATTTCTGTAAAGTTACAGTAGTAATTTAGCAAACAAATGTTATAAAACATTGTTTTGTAATGCATTTAGAGGGAGCTAGGGCAGATAACAACATGACCCTTAGAAAAATTAAAACCAAAATCCATGGTTACTATAGTTAAACCATTTTTCAGAGGAAAGGAGTTCAAAGTTAGATACAGTTAGACAAGTTATTCCAAAATCTGACAGCTTGCAGGAAGAAAGTATTTTTGAGTCTAGATGTTCTGGTCCATGCTCCAAGATGAGAGAGACCTAAACCAGTTGTGGGAAGGGTGAGAGGAGTCCTTTCTGATAGGAATTATCTTCTTTACACACCTAGCGATATTCTGGTGCAGTATTGAGTTTGATTTTAGTCATTTCTGATTGAGTATGGAAAAAAGAGCAAAGTGTGTAGAAAGATGTTTGTGTTTCCAGACTATTGGCCATATTCTGTTTTCTAAAATATAAAATTGAGAATTTCTATAATTTAATTTAGCGTAAATGTGGAATGTGCTTCATGAAAGTCTATTAAACATATTAAACATATTTTCTGATGATCAGAATTGTGAATATTTATATTCAAGTGTCATTGTGTTTTGCAGTTGCTTGCTTTGCAACCTTTGCAAATTCTTATTTAATCATTTTGAACTTTATTGAAAAGTATATATAAATATATATATAAATAAATTTGTATATAAATAAAGAAACAAATTTGTGTCTCTCTTAAATCAAACATTCAAATTCATTCAAGATTTGTTTGTAGACAAAAGTGCCAGTACGTTGGTACCAAGTCAGTACTGAAATTTTTTTATGTATTATTTACTTAATTATTGTTATCATTAAAAATTAACTCTTAATTTATTATTATTTTTTATTTTAAAATAGTTACATAGTTAACTTAAAAAAGACATGCTAGAAAAAAATATTTTCTGATGTAGTCTTTTTCAACTGTATAAATGGTACAGGTTATTATATGTTACTTTTACAAAATTACCTTACTTTTGTTAGTGTGAGTCTTTGACCCAGATCTGAAGTGAAGACCGCTGTAAATGTGGTCACAATGTTCATTTTCAAAGAAGTGACCACACAGTGCATTAAATAGTCTGTGGTCTGATGCACTGCTTCCTAATTCACCCATTGTGAGTGTCACATTTTGCTTCTTTTCTCACACTCGCTGCAATGGAGTATTTTTTTATCTTCACAGTTTTTCAGCTCCTGATAGAGGTTCCTCTTGACGATTAAATACTGTATTTCCACATTTGTAATGAAAAAATGTAATTATCCAACATATTTCTGCATGTGTGATCAGTACATTTTAATACAACAGCAAACACATAAACCTAAAAACCACTCTGCTTATTATAGGCATTATTAGATTTACTGTAGCCCTGTCATTAAAATGTATTAACCTGATTGCAATAACCTGATTAAGCCAATGTTTGAGTTCCCAAAAATAAGAAGCTTTTTTTTAACATCCACTAATATCCAATATGCACCTTATTTTGAATATCAACTATTTATCTAGATTTGTTCATATGAAAATAATTCTGGGAGTTACTCGATTGCAAAATTGAGAAAAGAGCAACTAATATACAAAATCCCTCATGACCAACATTTTACTATTCATTGTGTACATACTTGAAAAACCCACTATACATTTTAGTGAAGTTGATGTTAAAACATTCTTAAAGGGGTCATCGGATGCCTATTTTCCACAAGTTGATATGATTATTTAGGGTCTTAATGAAAAGTCTATAATATACTTTGGTTAAAAATTCTCAATGATTGTGTAAAACAACGCCCTTTTTATATTGTCAAAATGAGCTCTGCAAAAATCATCCCGTTCTGAGGGATTGTTCCTTTAAATGCAAATGAGCTCTGCTCACTATGTTCATTATTACATCCAGCAACACAACACCTCAATCACTCAATCTGAGATATTCTTGTCTAACTTGCATCCCTGCTCCGGCATCGAAATAATGGAGGTGAGACTGTTCCAGCTGATCTGACGTAAGACGGTCATGTCAATCAACTATCGTGGGAGCGGCCTCTGTCAGTGTGATGCTACACCGCATTTACTAATGCATTATTAAAATCACAAGCTGTGTTTGTTAACATTAGTTAAAGCACTGTTAACTAAAATGAACTAACAATGAACGACTGTATTGTTATTAATTAACATTAACAAAGATTAATAAAAAGTGTAATAAATGCATTGTTCATTGTTTGTTCATGTTAGTTAATGCATTAACCAATGTTAACAAATGACACATCATTGTAAAGTGTTACCTTTTTTGTTTTTTACAAAATGTCTGTGTTTCATGATCCTATACTGTGGTATTTTTAAAACGAATTAAAAAATAATTAAAATCCTGCACATAATTAATGTTGACACTGCCACCTCCAGAAGCTCTCCGCGGCTACCACCATTGAGTCTCCAGAGGCGGTGGCTTATATAGCGCGCCTGATTGGGTACAGGTGTTAGCCACAGACTGTAAAAAACATGGACGTATGCCCACCTAGCGCGATTATGCAGAACTTTAAGTCTTAATATAATTTAAACGGATGAGTTATATAAAATTCACCCCCCTCACAGCTGATATGAAGGGCACATTAGCTATATAGACCAAAACCACTTTTTGTACCAGGCTGTAAACATATTTTTTTCTGCTGGGATTGACTCCTTTTGCAGCCAGTCTCTAGTGGCCAGTCGATGAATTGCAGTTTTAGTCACTTCTGTGTTGGCTTCAAGAGGGAGACCAGGAGGTTGCTGCTTGGGTGTTAGCACAATCAGCACAATGGGTGATGGGAAACGTAGTCCAGCAACGTGCAACAGTGTGTGATGTAAACTGTTAGTGGGATGCACAGGCGACCTCTGGTGGCGGGCAGACAGACAGGATTCATGACAGTATCTCTGCAGGGTCTGCTGATGTTCTCAGAGCTGAACTACACCTCCTGCCAGATGGAAACAACATCTCTTTTAACTGTCAAAACATGGATGACCCGTTTTATTTTTTTCCTGTTTCATTCAGTTGTTGCACTGCTATAGCTAAAGTATTAAATATTAAATCTAATTTAGTCTATATGCATATACTGTTTAAATGGTTTTTGAACACGCATTGCTTTTAACATGCACACAAATTCTAAGAATAAAGTTGAGAATTGAACTGCAACAATTTCAGAAAATGATCATATAGTGTACTGGTTTTATCCATTTTCTTCTGTCAGATAACAGTATGATAACTGACCAATTAAACTGTTTGATTTTTTCTGTATACTTTCATGCAGTTGCTTTCATATGATATTCTGATCACTTTTTTTGCATTAAGAAGCAAGCATGTGCATAATAAAATGATCACTGCGTGTGTGAAATTACTAAAACATTTATACTATATAGTGTGTACTATAAAAGTGAAGATAAACAAGAACAAAGACATGAGTGTGTCAGACTGATTTAAAGTTGTACCTTCTGAGTTTGTGAGTCTTTTGAACTATTCATTAAAAGAACCAGTTCATTAGAGACGTTTGTGAATCCTACGATTGCAAGCACTGTGGGAAATGCTGGTAAAATCTGTAAATCAAAGTTATTTCCACCTAAAACTTACAGTAATAATTAAACTTATGACCCACTGTACTAAAGTAAAAGCTTGCTACAGGTTTACAATGCACACAACTGTAAGTGTGGTGTCATGATCACAATCGCCTTCATAAAATGCACTGCAGAAAGCTTATGGTTTCCTGTGGTCTGATGTGTTACTTCCTAATTCACCTATTGTGTGAGTCGCATTTCTGTTCTTACACCCACTATAATGGAGTTGGTCATCTTCATCGTTTTTCAGCTCATGATGGAGGTTCAATCTTACAGTAAGTGATCTCTTCTGTGTAATGAGTGAACAGCGTGTCATTGTCTAAATTATTTTAACATGTCTGATCAGTAGAGCTAAAAGTGAACCGACCTGACATATTTGTCTTGTTGGAATATTGGAATATTATTGTAATCTGTAAACATTGTCAGCGCTTAGATCTGTTTTGGGTTGTTGTAGAATCTCCTACTGTAAAAGTATCTCCAGATGTCATAAGAGAGTCCAGCTCAGTGAAGATCAGCTGTGAGACGCCAGCAGATGTTACAGTGAATCAGTGTTATTTCTCTGTAAACAAAGAGAGGAATATAAAACTCAGTTCATCATGTGAGCTTGAGCTCACTGGTGCTGAAGTTCTCAGTTGGGCAGCTGTAAAATCACCTGCAAAATTACCTGTATCACTTGACATTAACTGTTACTACACAATACTTAAGCAAGGCATCAATAAACCATCATCTGATTCTCCTCCTGCCACAGTGACAGTCCTAGGTAAGATTTCACTGCTGTTCTTCTGTGTTAGAAACAGTTATGGCTGTGTTTTTAGTAACTGGACCATTTCTCTTTAAACAGATTCTCTTCAGAAACCCATTATCAGTGTTAGTGATGATGATGTCCAGCCCACCATATCATGTGAAATACCACTTTCAGTCA
This sequence comes from Labeo rohita, assembly GCF_022985175.1. Lineage (NCBI taxonomy): Eukaryota > Metazoa > Chordata > Actinopteri > Cypriniformes > Cyprinidae > Labeo > Labeo rohita. Next base: position 17,866,177 of record NC_066879.1, on the reverse strand, counting down.
GAGCTGATTTCATCTGTAGTCTCTACACTGAGGATGATGATCTTCTGTATCAACGTGTCTCTCAGAGGAGTCAGTCTGAAGAGCGCCATTTTTGTCTGTTTCATTTAAGTTCTAGTGAACTCTTCACACCATCAGTGAACAGCAGACAGCTGACCTGTGTTTATTCAGTAAAGACTGAACCTAAAATGAGATCACCACACAGTGACACATACACCATCAAAGGTGAGTTATCAATATTATGATTTTTTAAAAAACATGAGCACATTTAATGACTAGAGACACCTGTATTCTGTAGCCAGTATAATGTATTACGTAGGCCAGTAGGATATTACAAAGTCTTGGAGGATGGTTGATTAATAACAGCAATCCAGTCATTATATAGATCAGTGTGTCAGAGAGTCTGACTTGTAACCCAAAGGTTGCAGGTTTGAGTCTTGGTACCGGCAGGGATTGTAGTTGGGGGAGTGAATGACCAGCGATCTCTTCCACCCTCAATACCACGCATGAGGTGAGACCCTTCAGCAAGGCATCGAACCCTCAACTGCTCCCTGGGTGCCGTTGCAAAAATGTTCACAGTGTGTGTGTGTATTCACTACTCACTGCTGTGTGTGTGGGTGATGGATGAAATGCAGAGCAAAAATTCAGAGTGTGAGACACCGTACTTGGCCACGTCACGTCGCCCCCTTAAAGTCCTGCTTCTATCAGACAAAAATTGAACCACAGTGTGACTTTGACAAGTGAACAATCTGATACATTTAGACAGGAAGGAAGAGCAACTTGAGCTCAGATCATAGCTGAGATGTCAGACAGCCTACGTCTGACACTGTCTGACACTATGTCTAACACATCCACGGAAACTTTTTATTTTAAAATGTTCTTTATAAGTTCTTCTCACTATATTCTGTAGCACCGTTTGAACTCTGTAATTGCAAAAATACACTTATGTTGAGGTTAGAAGTGTTTTAATTAAAGTATAGTTTAGCAATATGCTCTATATGAGCTCATCATGAGCCTTACTGATCATGACTTGACTGATTTTTGCACAGTGGCAATACAATGAACAGGATGCAAATAAAGAGCCATTGCTCAACGCTTAGTGATTGACAGATAGTTTACATGAGTGTCAATCAATATTTGAAGTACTGCTATTATAGTACAGAAGTGTTTGACGTGTATCCAACACCATGAAACATCACAGAAGTCAACAAATCAATTGCATGTGCTATAGTTTTCCCTCCAAAATGAGGTTACAAAAGGACTGTATGTTTTGCTAATTTCTGAAGAGTCAGATATCTCTAAACACATTAAAAATATGTTATACATTAGGTCTTCCTCCGGCTAAGTTGAGAGCATCTGCTTTAGATATTGTGAAAACAGACACAGTTGAGCTGAGCTGTGAGAATACTGAAGATCTGAAGATGGAGATGTGTTACTTCAACATTAATGGAAGAGAAAGTAACTCAAAACAGAGCTCATCATGTCGGCTCTCACTCACTGGATCTCAGATCAGTATTTGGTCTGGAGATCAGAGTTCATCTGTGACAATAACCTGCTACTACACTGTGATGATGAGACAAATTCAAAAACCATCTTTTCAGTCTGATCCACTGACAATAATAGTCCAGAGTAAGTTTTATTATTATTATTATTATTATTGTTATTATTTACTCATGTGATAAAATATAGAGTCAAATTACATCACATATGAGACACACATTTTTAAAGGATCTTTACCATCAACAAAGTGTGCAAAAGGTTGCAGATATGTCAATTGACCCTCGTAATGTAATAATATAAGAAAAAAATACAATAAATCATACAAATTGACACCTTGTTATTCTGATAAATTCTCTCCACAGATTCAACATCAACCACCACTCAACAAACTACCACAACAACCATGAAAACCAGTGAGTAACTTTGTTACTCCATTCTGAATGTTCTCAAAATGACAATTTATTAAATATTTATTGTTACTGTAAAATTCACAATGTTTTTTCAGCAGCTTTAACTATAATGTCCACTTCTAAAACCACAACAAACAGAAAAACGCGTAAGTTACTGATAACACATTTTCTGATAATTCTAAATTAAATTTGAGAAACGATTTCCTTCTGAAAAGTGATTCCTCTTGTAATATTTCATTTTTATATTAGCAGACTTTCATTCCACAACAAAACTGCCAACCACCACAGCAAAAGAAACAATGTGTAAGTTATCAAAGCTAAACATCTGTCATGGCGTAAAATGAATATGTTTGATTCAAAAGTCAAATTAAAAATACAGCTGGGATTCATTTTCAAGTTTATGTGTACATGGTAAGCACTAAGCAGTAGCATACAGAGAATTTGTTAATTTTGCTACTTCTGTCAACATGGTTATGAGCCATTTACACAGAATGTGTTTTTCCATTCCATTGCTCTACTTTTCCATTGTTTTCATATGTAAATGCACTAGACGGATGCATGTAAATGCACTAGCGTGATACATCTTTCAAAAAATGCGAAGTTCAATTTAGAGCTCTACTCTCAAGTCCTTGTGTGTTTTCCCTATTTTACTTCCTGCATCTTGAACTTTTCAGTCACTGTGTGAAATTATGTGTGCGAAACTGAGTGAAATTATTAATGTCACTGTATATATATATATATTTGTTTTTGTTTTTTGTGGCAAATACTATATACAACTTCAATCAAAATTAAAATGTCCCACTAAAGTGTCCCACAGTATTCTCCACTGTCCATTTATCTGTTTTTATGGTTATTGCTACAATGTTTAGTTTTGTACAAATGTAAAGAAATATACATATGCCAGTCTGTTAAATACAATTTAAGATGTTCTCACTGCAGTTTCAGCAGCAACATCCACTCTAAAAACATTACAAACGGGCAATGTTATTTCCAAGTCTGAAACCCCAGTGTCCCACAGAACAGGTAACTTACTGCATCTTTCCTAAATATAAATGTAATGACATACACAGTATAAGGAAAATCTTTTTTTATGCAACTTCATCAAATACTGCTGTATAAAATCATCAGGGTGCATCAGTCAGGTGCGATTTCATTTAAAATATTTTCTGATGCAGTTTTTCCTCAGGTTTACATTCCAATTAGTGATTATAAACAATATTCAACTTCATTCATAACTAAAATTATTCTGGAAATATTCTCCACTGTCCATTTATCTGTTTTTATGTTTATTGCTACAATGTTTAATTTTGTACAATGTAAAAAAATATATACATATGCCAGTCTGTTAAATACAATTTAATATGTTCTCACTGCAGTTTCAGCAGCAACATCCACCCAAAAAACATTACAAACGGACACTGTCGTTTCCAAGTCTGAAACCCCAGTGTCCCACAGAACAGGTAACTTACTGCATCTTTTCTAAATATAAATGTAATGCCATACACAGTATAAGGAAAATTTTCTTTTTATGCAAATTCATCAAATACTGCTGTATAAAATCATCATGGTGCATCAGTCAAGTGTGATTTCATTTAAGATCTTTTCTGATGTAGTTTTTCCTCAGGTTTACATTTCAGTGGCTCATACTGAAGGTCCACTCGCACCACTATACAAAGGTATTATTCTGAGTCTTTTTCTTTCATATTTGAACTGACTTGACCATTACATTCTATTTGAAATCTCTGCACAATATTTACTTCTTTTTTTGTGCATCACTTTGTCAAATTGTCAGGTAGACTTATATCTCTACAGTAACTACATTAAACATAATACGCATAACATGTATTAAAATCTTGGTTTTGTTTTAACACAGATATTTGGTTTATAGTGCTGGTTTTCACTGGTGTTGCTGTAATTTTGTCTGGACTCACAGGATTCATCTGTCTGTGCCGGTTTGCAAGTACGTATTTCAATGTAAATTTATTTCTAAAACAACAGACAGTCAACCAAAGTGATGTACAGGAATAAAACCTGAATATATAATATCGATGCTAATTGTTTTCTAGGTAAAGAAGAAAACAGTAAGTTTTATATTGTATTTATATTGTTTATATTTAGCTGTATGTGTAAATATTTAACTTCTTATCTGATTTATGCATGCATGAAAAATCAATAAAACATGATGTGCCCAGTCAAGGAACTGGTATGGTGAGTATCACCATAATAGTTACTATAAATACTTTTTAGTAACTTAAGTAACTTGTTAAAAATGGACTTGATCTTAATTATTATGTTATTTAGAGTTGTTCTGGACCTGCAGAGACATATTCTCTGATCACTTCTGTACCAGCCACATCTCAGCCCATATCTGCAGGTAAGAGAACATCATTCTTAGGAAATGATCTCAGATAAATTGAAAACACAGTCGCTAACCGATTTCACCAACTGATCTGAAACTTAGAAACACTTTCCAGTGACCACAACTTCTCAGAAGCTGGTACTACACCCATTTCCTCTTTCAAATCATCAGCAGATCGATACTATTAACCACGTCTTCTCTTAAAGGGGCTTTCAAATTTGTTCCACTATGGTTGCGTGACTTCAACATCACAACTATTAAGTTTCTGACCAGGGGCGTCACTAGAGCAGTGAGCTCAGTAATATATTACTTATGATTTTTATGTGTTAGATTGACATACCAACCAGAGAAGTATTTTCTCTGATAATATTTCAGCAGTCAAGTCATACGTTTTCTCTGTGTGTTGTCTAGAATCACTCATTTTAACAAATTGGTCAAAAGGGTTTGAAAAAGGGTCAGAAACTAGTTGCCAAAAGTCAGAGTCAGTCATTTGATTTAACAGATTTCATAAACAAAATGTGTAGTGTATGATGGTCACAGACTCTGATTGTTTTTTTAGCATCAAACTATGATTCCATCCAGTCTGAGGAACATTTTTGATATTTTTTCCCCTTTTCAGAGTCAGTAAAAGGTTAGTCATTTTACCAAAATAAGACAGATAATACAAAATGCATGTTATTGTTTATTTAGTACTGACCTGAATAAGAAATTTCACATTAAAGATGTTTACATGTAGAGATGTAGTCCACAAGAGAAAAATATAGCTGAATTTATAAAAATGACCCGGTTCAAAAGTTTACATACACTTGATTTGTACTACTGTGTTCTTACCTGAGTGATCCACAACTGTGTGTGTGCGTTTTTTTTTTTTGTGTTTTTGTTTTAAATTGCCTACTGTTCTTCAGAAAACTCTTTCAGGTCCCACAAATTCTTTGGTTTTCCAGCATGTTTGTGTATTTGAACTCTTTCCAACAATGACTGTATGGTTTTGAGATTAATCTTTTCACGGTGAGGACAACTGAGGGACTCATATGCAACTATTACAGAAGGTTCAATTGCTCACTGATGCTTCAGAAGGAAACACGATGCATAATGAAAACTTTTGGAATTTGAAGATCAGGGTAAATTTAACTTAGTTTGTCTTCTGTGAAACATGCAAGTATCTTCTGTAGCTTCTGAAAAGCAGTACTAAATGAAAAAATATGATATTTAGGCAAAATTAGAAAAATGTTCACTACATTCTGTTCAAAAGTTTTCACCCGCCAAGCTCTTAATGCATGTTTTTATTTCTGGAGCATCAGTGAGTGTTTGAACCATCTGTAATAGTTGCATATGAGTCCCTAAGTTGTCCTCAGTGTGAAAAGATGGATCTCAAAATCATACAGTCATTGTTGGAAAGGGTTCAAATACACAAAAATGCTGGAAAACTCATGAACAACTATCATTAAACAAAAAAAAAAAACACAGCTGTGGTACATTCAGGTAACAACACAGTATAAAGGGTATGTAAACATTTTAATGGGGTAATTTCAACTACTATTTTCTCTACTATGTAAACATCTTTTATGTGAAATATCTCTTAGGTCAGTACTAAATAAACAATAACATGCATTTTGTATGATCCCTCTTATTTTGATAAAATGATTAACATTTTTAATGATTATGAAAGGGGGATGCAAACCTTTGACCTCAACTGTATTGCTTTTCATTTTTCACGTGTTTCTGAAATGTGTTTCAAGCTCAACAAAAGATCAATGTATTTTTTTAAGTGATCTTACTAAATGCTTCTGCATTGCATTACAGATGTTTTGATCAACAAACAACAGAAACAGGAAAATCCAGAGAAAAATGAGGTATGTTTGAACACTGCCACACACCAAACTCATGTGACCGTCCATCATAAACAGAATACGAACACATTTATCTTGCATGTCTTTTTTGTCTTTCTTTCTTTTTCCTTAAGAACATTTATCATCTGTATTGCACGATCCCTGACAAGCCAGTTCATTCAAATGCAGAAGATAACGTGTACAGTTTGGTGAAGATGAACTGATGAACCTCATGTCTGTTTATGTACAGCTGCTATAAATACAAGTGTAATACTACCTTGTACAAAAAGCTAATTGAGCAAGGCTAATTAAACTTTTTGAACTAATCATAAATCTTTTGAACTAAATATTTTTTTCTATATTGTATTCTGTATTACTCAAGATATCTAGGATTAGGCTTTTTAAAAAATCATTCTGTATGATTTATAAGCTGTTTTCCTCTAAGGAACAACAAAAAAATCCCCACAAGTGCAAATATGATTGTGAGCCATTTAATTTACGTCATGGCTGCATTACTGTCTTGGTTAATCTTGGCAGCTGTTACAGTAAAAAAGCAGAAGAGGTTTAGAGAGAGACTGACATGTAATGCTTATTTTACATGCAAAGATGTTAGCCAATCACCGTTTCCACTGACGTCTCACAGCAGACACGCCCCTTCCAATAAAGCGGTCAAATCAGACTAGAGAAATTCAGAGCAGAAAATGACCATTTATATCTACATTATGACCTTCTGTTAAACACCGTAATCAATGAAAAATAATAAAGTAAACAATACAAAATATCTTGGTCTTACTGTCTACGCTTTCATCTACATAAAAATGCACAGTATACATTTCTAGGTTTCCTGTGGTCTGAAGTTGTACTTCCTAATTCACCCATTGTGTTGGTCTCATTCTGTCTTTTTTCTCACACTCACTGTAATGGAGTTGTTCATCTTCGTAGTTTTTCAGCTCCTGATGGAGGTTCAGTCTTATAGTAAGTGATTTATGTTGTTTAATATCTTCTTAAATACTGTATGTTCATATTTGTACTCATCTTTTGATGAAGTTACATTGTCTAGAATATTTCTAAATGTCTGAGCAGTAAATAAAAGATTCAAAAATAATTTAAAAATAGCAGAATAAAAATTATGATTAATATTTATACAGGAATATTTGAGCTGTGAAGCACTAATTTGAATGACTAATATCTCAGCCATAAAACGGACGCCATAAAATGATGTGGTGGTAAACATGGTCGGTGAGGAGATGTAATGTAGCTAATCTCTTTTGGGATGTTTCAGAATCTCCTACTGTAAAAGTATCTCCAGATGTCATAAGAGAGTCCAGCTCAGTGAAGATCAGCTGTGAGACGCCAGCGGATGTTATAGTGAATCAGTGTTATTTCTACACAAACAGAGAAAAGAAGAATACAAAAGTTAGTTCATCATGTGAGCTCAAGTTCACTGGTGCTGAAGTGCTCAGATGGGCGGATGTAAAATCACCTGTGTCAATAAACATCAACTGTTACTACACAATACATGAGCAAGGGATTAATAAACCATCATCTGATTCTCCTCCTGCCACAGTGACGGTTCTAGGTGAGATATTTCACTGCTGTTCTTCTGTGTTAGAAACTGTTACTGCAGTCTTTTTAGTAACTCAGTTTTGTCTTTAAACAGATTCATTAGAAAAAAAACATAATCGCTGTTAATGGCGATGATGTCCAGCCCATCATATCATGTGAAATACCACTTTCAGTCAGAGCTGATTTCATCTGTAGTCTCTACACTGAGGATGATGATCTTCTGTATCAAGTGTCTCTCAGTGGCATCAATCTGGAGGGAGTCTTTGTATGTTTTATTTAAGTCATAGTGAACTCTTCACACGATCAGTGAACAGCAGACAGCTGATCTGTGTTTATACACTCAAGACTCAACCTGAGATCAGATCACCACACAGTGACACATACACCATCAGAAGTGAGAGCATTTCATACATTACAAGTAGCATCTATATTATAATGCAAAACAGATACTGTATTATTACTGTATTTGTGAAACAAAGATGTAAAATGTTTATGTTCTAACATATCAGGCAAAGAGAAACATGCAATTACAATTCAAGCAAATTATTGAAAATGTATTTACTGAATATACATTTCTGTAGTTGTGCCCTCCTGTCTTTCATTTGCTAGATATTCTTTGTGAGAGCTTACAACCTATTTGCATTTGTTTATTGTGTGATAGGCTCAGCAGCGACCTCTACTGATAAACATTTGACAGCAGCCACAAAAACAAGTGAGTAACCTTACATCACAATTTACCTGTAGAGAATTCTCATTCTAGACATTTCTGACATTGTTACATTATATTATGTTGTGCTGTAATATTAATACCACTACTAATTCGAGTTTTATTTCCAAACTAAATGGACACTTTAACATTGTTGAATTTGACCTCTACTGTTGAAGCTTTGATAACCATAAAAAACTGCGGGTGACATTTATTTTTAAAATAAGCATGACATATACTTTACATATCAACATAAAAGCTTTTATTGCAGTGTACACTAATCACAGATTTTACAATGTATTTAAGGTGCTAGGTGGATGTTTTTAATATAATGTTTATCACATTAAATCATTCTGTACGGCTCACTTTTCAGTTTTCTAATATTTATTGTATCATTGTATGTTATACTGTATTAACTGTCAAAGTTTTATTTCCAAACTAAGTGCACCATGTGACGTTAAAAAAATCTCTTTGCAGTTTCAACTGCGACCTCTGCTGGTAAGACTTTGACAACTGCCACAAAAACCTGTGAGTGAAGTTTGTATTGAATATAAAACATTTGACAAGCACACAGAAGGAGTTTCATGTCTGTCATATCACATCACACTCTGACACATTGTTGATTCTTTTAGCAGCCTCTACTCTGCTTGATTCCACCAGAAAGACAGAAACATGTACGTATATATTTGTGGTCTGCTTATGAGAGAATATTAAATCTGTGTCATATGTTAAATAAGGCATTAAATATCACTTGCAGTGATATCAGATAGAAACACTGATGTCTGTAATCATTATGTTCAGTCTAATATCTGGAGATGTTTTCTGTTGCAGCTGTTCCTCATGCTGATCACACTCACTCTGAAGGTGGTTCATTCACTCACAACACAAAACTGCTATTCTGAATATTTGTACAAACTAAAACAAACCTTGAAAAATGTCCTCTTTCCATGGCCATATCATTTGGTATATTCAAATTTATTTGATAATATAAAAGCTTAGTAATTCTTACTTAATTCAACTTAAGGATTTACTACAATATAAACATGGGTTAAATCTATATTTTCACTTTTGACAGACTCAAGGCTTTATTTCTGTCTGGACTCATAGGATACATCTGTCTGTGCTGTTTTACCAGTAAGTACAATGTACCGGTTTAGTTGTGCATAAACTGAACTCCATGATATAGAATCATATGATAATAAAGTCTGTATCTCTGCAGGTTCTGCTGATGTTCTCACAGAGCTGAAATACACCTTCTGCCAGATGGAAACAACGTCTCTTTTAACTTCTTTTGTGCTCATCAAAACATGGATGTCCCTGTTCCCATCCGTTGCGCTATCATTGCTAAAATATTCAGTTTTACATTTAATTTAGTCTGCATACTTTTTAATTAACTATTTTAACATATTCATAAACTTATGATAACTCAACATCTCAGCTGCTTGATTTTGTCTGCATGCTTTTATGCATTTGCTTCCACATGATTATCTGATAAAAAATTTGGATTAAGGAGCAAATGTGTGCCTAATAAAGTGACCACTGAGTGTGTGAAATCACTAACTTATTCAGTATGTTACATGTCTATCCTCAAAGCAATCAAATTTATAAACAGCTTTGGGCAAAAATCAAGCTATAAATGAAACCTCAAGAAATTCCAATTTAAACTAACTTGTGATTCTTTTACATACTTAGGGATCTCATGAAGAACTGTTCAAATGTAACTTTACAGCAATAACGGAAAACCAAAAAAATAAAAAAGATCAGAGCTGATAGTCCTTATTACTGATAATAAACACTTTTAGGATGCCCATTCTGCCCAGGTTTTTATATTTGTTTCAAAATGTCCCATTATTTATCCCAAAATCTTTCTTTAAGGCAGTGGTTCCCAAACTTTTTCTGCCAGGCTCCCCTTTTGCAGAATAAAAAAATCAATTTTCTCATAAACAAACACAATTTCAGAAGGAATTATTTTTATCTTATTACTTATTATAATTCAGTGTGTGACAATTTACTGAAAAAAACTAAACAAGAACTAGTCATTTTTAGAGTAGAAACATCTAAAGCATCAGCTTTACTATGTTTTTTTTTTTTTTTTTTTTTTTACTATGCAGCTTTCTTTGACTTTTCAAAACCTTGTCCATGCTTAAAGTAGATTCAGAACCTCATCTACCATCTATGCATCATTCATTCATATTCATTCATAATTTTACTCGGCAAAAAAACAATTACAACTGATAAAAGACAGCTGCAGCGGGTACTGCGAGTCGTCTTGAGGTAATAAAATATGATGAAATTCATATTTTATGTTAAATTATTTACATGTGGGTAGCCGTATAATAAGCAAGATAATTTCACAGTGGGGTCTTTTATTAAAAACGTTTCTTTTTACATAAAAATCTAGTGATTAAAATTTTGGCCGAAACTGAAACTGCTTTGTAATCATTAAAATTATCTTATTAAATAATATAAAAAGACTTTTTAAATTTAACTCAGTAATTTTAATGATACTGAATAAAAAAAAAAAAATAAGCCAATAAAATAAATTTATTGAAAAAGTAACAATAAAATTGGACAGAAAATATTCTCAATATATAATTTTTTATTCAGTTCTAAAACGGAATTAGAATTTTCAACTTTTTGGACTAATTATCAAAATAATGTTTCCTAAAAGCTAAAAGAGTAAGCAGAGCATTTTTCAGAGAGGGTGATTTTACCAGCGTTGTCCAGTACAGCAGTACCACAGCAAGTTACAGCAAATGTGATCTTCAAACAGGAACAAGTATACATTGACATTTTCTGTCTGCGTGTTATTTGAACGGACTTTGCTTTTCCGTTGAGCGTAAGCGGTACACGAGTGGAGCATTCATATGGGCCGTGAGCAACTCAACGGAACCCACATTCATAGAGCGGAATATTGAGCGGTGCGCGCGGAATACTGCCGGGCAGTGCGGCAGATATTTTCGGCCGCTGTCTCTTTCAAATCTATATAAAAATCGGCCGATTGTACACTAGCCTTGCCGTGCCCCCCTTATCATAACTCCACGCCCCCCAGTTTGGGAACCACTGCTTTAAGGAGTTAGACAAGCATATATGGAACAAAGCTGTCCCATGAACTACACTGTAAAAAACAATTTGTTGACTCAACTTAAAACAATTTGTTACCCGGCTGCCTTAAAATTTTTAGTTCAGTCAACTCAAAAAAAAAATGTTTATAACTTGAAATGTTAAGTTATACGAAGTGACAACTTAGATATTTGAGTTTATACAACTTAAAATGAAGACAGCTGGGTTACTTACCCAGCTTTTAAGTTTAACAAACACAAATATCTAAGTTGTCACTTAATACAACTTAACATTTCAAGTTGACTAAACTTATTTGAGTTGACTGAACTTAAAATTTTAAGGCAGCAGGGTAACAAGTTATTTTAAGCTGACTCAACAAATTGTGTTTTTTTGTTTTTGACAGAGTAGGAAAGCATTTCAGAAAAGCAGAAAAATGCAGGGGGACTGGCATTGCCCAACTTTAAATATTATTATTGATCCTGTAACACTGATAAACTGATTCCATGGGCAGAGCATTTCTGTCAGTGGAATGAAGCTGTTTGGGTAGAGATGTATCAGTCATCCTGCAGCCCAATCTTTTTGATTTCAATGCTCTGTGCCCGACTACTACTAAACAGAAAGCAACTATCAGGTCATCCATTGATGGCCAGTTAATTAACATATAGACCCTGTCCCATTTTAAACAAAAAACAGGCGGGTCATTCTATAATTAGGGATACATTTAAAATTTGACAATGTGAAGAAAAAAATATTCATTTTTTCCAAAAACCCAAACATGACCTTACATAGCTGCTTTGAAATAATCTACTGTATAAAGTGCTATATAAATAAAGGTGATCTGTGCACAAAATACCATCTGTGTTTGCTCCTGTCCACTGTGTTACCTTTACTGGGTAACGCAGTTGACAGGTAACTTAGTTAACATTTTTAGTGTTTTGGGCCTAAACTCAACATGGAAGCCTAGAACTACTGAGCATATGTTATGTTTAGAAATATATTTTCATGAAAAAAAAACATAAGTTTTAGTTAAACTGTCTTGTCAAAATTTGCAGCAGTTATACTTGTGTAACACTGTTGACAGTCAATTAATCCACTCTTGACACAGGTTTACTAGTTTAACCAATATTGGGGGGGGGGGAGAATATAACTTCTAGTGTTTCATCCATGCAAGAATGGGACAAACCATTCCTTTTTTGAGGGGGGTTTCTAGTGGGTAACTTAGTTGACAATGGTTTCTCGGACACAAATAAAACAAGTTATATCACAATAAACACTTATTATTTTTGAATCACACACCCAAATGTCTTGATAACCTATTCTAACTAAAGACAAAACTATGAAATTAGTTTATATTTAAGATCATTTTCATGCTTAAATGCAGAGTAGAAAGAGCAACTTTACAAAATCGGACAGCTGAATACCAGGGTTGTGATATGAACATCATTTTTAAACAAAAGAATATGGCTTTTTCAACATATAGTAGTGTGACTGGGAAAAATATAATTGTGTACTACAAAATTAAGCATTGGGGCTTTATATTGATATGAAAATATAAAAAATATACTTCACGGACATGAGATGTATCATTATAGAATGACCCAGGTACTCTCTTGCTTCCAGTGTGCTCATCCCTAATTAATCATGTCTTTCAGGTGTAAGCCCCCCAGAAAAGTGACTTAGGCCTGGGACACACTAGACGATTTTTAAATCCTAACCAATTTTAAATCCATGGGAGACCACTGACAATTCTCTGAACGTGCACACAAAGATGATTTGACCAGGCCGCGAGACCACAAACTTACTGATTGTAGACCACACATTTGCTGATTGTAGGAACAACTTCACAGTGACACGGGGTCTAACACAGACTCACAGGATCAAACGTGACTAGAGAAGAAGAAAACATGGAGGACAGATCAACTCGTAACTTTTAAGTTCTGAGTGATGTGTTCAGTAATCCTACTACACCGGTAGAATCAGTGGTGACATTTGTTATGTACACATAAATTACACATTCAAGTTTCAGTTGTATGTTATAGTGCACACAACTGTGAGTTTCATGATCACATTTATCTTAAAAAAAAAATAGACAGCAGAAAGCATATGGTTTCCTGTGGTCTGTTGTATCACTTCCTAATTCACTTATTGTGAGAGTCTCGTCTCTTTTCTAACACTCGCTGTAATGGAGTTGTTCGTCTTCGTAGTATTTCAGCTCCTGATGGCGGTTCAGTCTTACAGTAAGTGATCTCTGTTGTTTAATGTTGATTAAATACTGTATGTCCACGTTTGTAGTGAACAAAATGTCATTGTCTAAATTTTTTCCACGTCAATAGGGCTACATGTCAACCTACTTGACATAATCGTTTTGCTGTACAACATTTTTTGTATATAATCAGCAGTTGTCTAATTCAGATTTTAGAACTTAAATATATATGACTAATAACAGAATATTATTGTGCTTACACACATTGATTATGAGTAGATGTAATATAATGCTCGGTCTGTTTTGGGCTGTTTCAGAATCTCCTACTGTAAAAGTATCTCCAGATGTCATAGAAGAGTCCAGCTCAGTGAAGATCAGCTGTGAGATGCCAGCAGATTCAGTTAAAGTGAATCGGTGTCATTTCATCAAAAACAGAGAAGAGAAGAATATAAAAGTCAGTTCATCATGTGAGCTCGAGCTTACTGGTGCTGAAGTGCTCAGATGGGCAGCTGTAAAATCACCTGCATCAATCTACATTAATTGTTTCTACACAATACATGAGAGAGGCATTGATAAACCATCATCTGATTCTCCTCCTGCCACAGTGACGGTTCTAGGTGAGATATTTCACTGCTGTTCTTCTGTTAGAAAGTGTTACAGTAATGTTTTTAGTAACTGGATCATTTGTCTTTAAACAGATTTACTTGAGAAACCCTTCATCAGTTTTAGTAAAGATGACGACTTGCTCATGATATCATGTGAAATAACACTTTCAGTCAGAGCTGATTTCATCTGTAGTCTATACACTGAGGATGATGATCTTCTGTATCAACGTGTCTCTCAGAGGAGACAGTCTGGAGCGAGTCATTGTATGTTTTATTTAAGTCATAGTGAACTCTTCACACAATCAGTGAACAGCAGACAGCTGATCTGTGTTTATTCATTCAAGACTCAACCTGAGATCAGATCACCACACAGTGACACATACACCATCAAAGGTGAGTTATAAATTTTATCATTTCTTTTTAATGAGCACATAATTAGAGATGCCTGTATAATTCTTTAGCCAGTTTGATTTATTATGTAGCCAAGTAGTATATCAGAAAATCATTTGAGGAATATTTATCAATAAAAAGTCAGTATCTTCCAAAAAGAACTAATATTAGAAAAATGGAATGATACTATGTAAAAGACTGGAGGGATTTTTTATCATGTCCCTTTTTAACAGGCTGTACTACACTGAAAGGATAAATATACTATAGGAAAGAGTTAAATATCGTTAACCAAATTCCTTGGGTCACTACAGACATATTTGTCTCTCAAATCAGAAACAACATAAGCTGATTCTAACAGTTCTGTGATGCTGTCAGCAGACACTGCATCAGTAAACAGTGATCTGTGAACTTTTGCTTGTTTCTTGCACAGAATAACTTGCAGGTTATTTTCAGACAAATGCTTACCACAGTAACTTTTGCAAATGAACAATCTAATACATTTAGGCAGGAAGGAAGAGTCAGTTGTGTTGATCATGCAATAAAAGTCAACACAACAGAGAGTCAGACTATATCTGACACGACTATGTAAACTCGTTTCTGCCTAAAATGAAACCCATAATATGATGGCAAGAGGGTAAACGGCACAAATGTGCAAGGATTTTAATATTAAAATGTTCTTTGTAAGTTTTTATTGGGTGAACCTATTTTGCAGCAACTTGAAGTCATAAGTATTTTAATTAAAATATCCTTTAGAAAAGTGCTCTAGTTAAGTGAATCATAAACCTTATTAATTATGACTTGATTATGATTTTTAGACATTGGCAATAAAATGAATAGGATGCAGATAAAGAGCCACTGATTGACAGTTAGTTTACATGAATGTGTCAACCAGCATTTGAAGTGCTGATATTATAATTCAGATGTTTTTATTTTGTCAGATGAACTAATACCACAAAACATCACAGAATTCAACAAGTCAGTTGCTAACATGAATGTTTGTGCTGTTGTTTTACCTCTAATATGAACTGAATGTTTCTAATCTGAGATCCCTCTGAACATGTTATAATTTTTTATTCATTAGGTCTTCCTCAGGCCAAGTTGAGAGCGTCTGCTTCAGTTATTTCGGAAACAGACACAGTTGAGCTGAGCTGTGAGAATACTAAAGATCTGAAGATGGAGATGTGTTACTTCAACATAAATGGAAGAGAAACCAACACAAAACTGAGCTCATCATGTCAGCTCTCACTCACTGGATCTCAGATCAGTATTTGGTCTGGAGATCAGAGTTCATCTGTGACAATAACCTGCTTCTACACTGTGATGAAGGGACAAGTTAATAAACCATCTGATCACTCTGATCCAGTGACAATAACACTCCAGAGTAAGTTTTTTATTAATATACTCATGTGAAGTAATATGGGTGAGATGATGTCAAATTACAACACCAGTATGCTATTTTTTGTATTTGAAGGACCTGTAACTTAAACAAATAAACTTTGGTTTAAAGTTTGTAAATGATGTAAACAGACTCCCTATAATTCTGATATATTATCGCTGCAGTTTCAACATCAACCACCACTAAACAAACTACTTCAAAATGACAATCCTTCTTTCAAGCTCATGATTACTTGTTGAACATTTACTACGCATCACTGCAAATTTCGCAATGTCTTTTCATCAGCATTAACAGTAACCTCCACTTCTGAAACCACAACATACAGTAAAACCGGTAAGTTACTGGTAACAGCTTTTCTGGTTATTTTACATTCAATTTGAGAAAGGATTGCCTTCTGAAAAGTGATTCACTTAGCAAAATGATATTTTTATATTAGCAGACCAATCCAAGACAAACCTGCCAACCAGCACAACAAAGGAAACCATGAGTAAGTTCATCCACTACTGTTCAATGGTAAAAGTCACTTCGTAGAATTATTCGGAAACAGAGCTGGGATCTATTTTAAAAGATTATTGGTACATATTGGTAGGCAGTAGCAAATAGAGAATTCAAAAATGATGTGGCTTATCATTATGCTGCCAAAGTTCCTTTAAGACACGTCATTTCACTCGGCGGCCATCTATAAAGGGGTCATCGGATGCTAAGTTCACTTTTTCATGTTGTTTGAACATTAATGTGTGTTGGCAGTGTATGTACAAATCTAAACCTATAATGATAAAAATCCATGCAGTGGTTTTTAATTAATCTGTAAAAATAATATCCCCTTTTTCAAATTGAGCCATTCTCAGATGCCTGTCGGTGTGGCGTCACACCCACAGAGGCCGCTCCCACGATAGTTGATTGACATGAGCTCTTACCTTAGACCAGCTGTCACAGTCCAGTAACTTTCCATGTTTTGATGCCAGAGCAGGGATGTAAGTTAGACAAGAATATCTCAGATTGAGCGATTGAGGTGTTGTGTTGCTGGATGTAATAATGAACATAGTGGTCGTCATTTACTCCCGACATCTGAGCCGCTGAAGATGCAGTAGATTATGTTTGTTTGTGAAGGGAATGCACCTCCCGATTTACATATATCCGTCTATGTTCGCGCGAATCATTCATGATCCAGCTTCACTTACAGCAGAAGTGTGTATAAGTGTTTTTTTATGAATCTTTGCGGTCGCCTTTCCTTATAACGTGGTAGTTAGGAATCATATCAACTTGTGGAAAATGGGCATCCGATGACCCCTTTAAGATCACCAATAAAATCTAACAAGAACTGTATCATAAATGTTGTCTCAAATAGCGTTAAAAAAGCGTATTATTCAGGCTAGACCAGCCAGTATGCATGCACAGTCCTAAGCGCACATCTAAGAACGCTGACTGTTTCATTAGGAACTGGGACTTCTAAAGGAACCTGCAGTGACATGCTAACTTTACTGATTAGTGATTGGCTCTTTTATTCCAAAGGGCCAAAGGCGTGGCTTTCTTGCCATATTGAGCATTGCAGTTTTCCCCATTCAAAACTATATGAGTGACACGTCTTGGGTATTCCATAGTCTTTGATGCTTCTTTTTTCAACATGGTTACTAATTGTTTATGAACTATGTATATTTTTTAAACATTCTATTTTAATACAATTACAACATTACATGTTGTGGCACTGTTTTTTCTGCAGTTTCAATGTCAACCTCAACCCTACCTGGTAAAAATAGAATCTCAGAACATAGTGAGTATTGTAGATGCCAAATTAGCAAGCAAATGGCAAAACTGTAAACACAAAATGTGGTAACATTTTATTTTAAGGTGTCCTCGTTATGCATGATACATGTGCTTATTAATAACAATTAATTATGCACAAGTACATGAAAGTAACCCCAAGCCAAAACCTAATCCCAACCCTAACCATATAATAAGTATGTGTAGTTATTAAATATTACTCAGAACTTAAATGTATAATTACACTGTAACAAGGACACCTTAAAATAACCCAAATGTAACCCAAAATGTTAAGGCATTTTGAATATTATCCACAGATTTATAATAGAGAAAATTATAACAATATGCTTGCTTATTTATTTATTTTAATTAAATGGATCTTAATTACATTTGTGTAATATTTCAATTCTCAAGTGGACTGATCCTTATAAAAAATATATAAAATACAGACAGATAAACATGTATTAAAGTGGTTTTGTTTTGACACAGATACATTGTTTGTAGTGCCGGTTTCCACTGGTGTTGCTGTAATTATGTTGGGACTCATCTGCCTGTGCTGGTGTGCAAGTAAGTAAAGTTTACAAATGTACATTCTATATGTATACTCAGATTCATGCAGAATTTATAATGCAATCTAGAATTGAGCATACTGTATAATGCAGTGGCTCATTTTTTTCTAGGTAAAAAAAGAAGAAAACAGTAAGTTGTTTTCATTTATGTGTAAATGTTTAGCTTCTTATCTAATATATTCATGTATAAAAATGTATCATAAAAATCAATATTTGATTTTTTGCATTAAAATCAGAACAATAAAACCAGACGTGCACAGTCAAGAGCCTGGTATGGTGAGTATCACCATACTATTAATAATATTAAACATTTATAATAATCCATAAGTAACAAGAAGTGTTGACAAGGGACTTGATCTTAATTATTATGTTTTTTAGAGTTGTCCTGGACCTGGAGAGACATATTCTCTGATCACATCTGTACCAGCCACATCTCAGCCCATATCAGGAGGTAGGAGAACATAATTTTTAGGAAATTATCTCAATTAATTGACGCTTAATAAGCCAAATAAAGCTGCTGAGTTAGAAGGGCTGTACAGATTCTCAGAAACTGGTACCATTTCCCCTTTCAAGTCGTCATCAGATCAGCATTATTAGCTACATTTACTAACCCTCATGCTTTCTTTCTTCATTGGAACAGAAAATGGGCTATTTTGCAGGATGTTTACACTGTCGATACAGCAGTTTCGAAAGACTGTTGAACTTCTAAAATAACAAGTTCACAATTTTAGGCCTGTAGTGACCAAACCTGTTTCTGCTAAGTTTAGCTCCAACCAGCTCCAGCACTTGCTTAGGCTGCAACTAACTGCATCCTTTCACATGCCATATTTATTTTTCTCTTGTTTTTGATGGTTTTCTATTGACTCTGTTTGATCCTCTTCATCATGCCGTTTTTTCAAAGGCCTCAAACACCCAGAGTCACATCAGGACAGCACAACAAATCCCACAAACACTCGCTCTGCCATTACATCTATAAATCTAATTTACCAGTCCTCAGGTAACGAAATGTTTCTTTCTTTAAAGTAAGTCATATCATGAGGAATCAGATGTCTAGGCCTATGAAAACACTCTGTGGTTACACAACTCGAAACTTCCTCTCTGGCCCAAAAGCTACATTTCACATGGTCAAGTTAAGGCATTAAAAAACTTGGCCGGTCAATCACAGTGAGCTAATATGGAGGAAGTAGGACTAAATTAATCCCAACACTATTGTAGAGAATTAGTCTGAGATATTGCCCAAGTGTCAAAGCTTAAAATACACTAAAGATTACAGACAAAGAGTTTGTTTCTCAAGGTCAAAACATTTTTTAAAGTGATCTGACTGGTTTAAATGCTTCTGTATTGCATTACAGATGCTTTGGTCAATAAAAAACAGAAATGGGGAAATACGGAGGAAAATGTGGTATGTGTGACCACTGCCACACACCAAACACACATAACCAAATGAGACATCCATCATGAACAGAATTCTAACACATTTACTTATCTTTTTTTACTTCTTTCTTAAGAACGTTAATCATCTGTACGCCACGGTCTCTCGCAAACCAGTTAAATCCAACTCAGAAGATCAAGTCTAAAGTTTGGTGAAGATCCACTGATGAATCTCAAATCTTGTTTCATTATGTACAGTCACCATAAATAAAATTTCTTTACAATCAGACAGACATTTATTTTCATTTATTGTATGATGTTGAATATATCATGACCTTATATAGAGTGTATAATGAACATCAAGCTAAAGGTTAATTTCCTTCACAGACACTGCTCAGAGGATCTTGTCAAGGTTCAAAGGAATCTTGGACATTCAAGGCTGAACCAAAAAATGCAATGACGTTTTACAGTTTTTTTTTTTTTTTATTTGTTTGTTTTTTTGTTTGTTTGTTGTTGTTTTTTTGGAGTAAATTTTAACCATCTGAATTTTTAAATGATATTTGATACAAATTATCTTTCTCAAAGAATCTATGCTTAAACACCACCTCTTAATGCACATGGCTTCTTGTTTTAAATCATTATCTATATAAAATAATTTTTGTTTACTTACGGTTTGCGGTTCAGCTGCTGTCAGATCCTATACAGTTGCTTCATCTTTCAAAAGACGTTTCTTCGCAAACTTCCAGCTGTGTCTAGTTTACAAAACCCAGTCAAATGCTCCAAATTAATTTATAAATCCTCCAAAGCAACGCAAACCGATTCAATCACTTGTTTGTGACTTGTTTCTGAAGGCTCACGCTAACGAGCTGTTTAAACAGGGTTGCCAGGTCTGCAAAACAAGCCCAACTGCTAATCAAAACTAACCTAATAATGATTTTTACTTCGGTTTTCTCTCCATCTGCGGTACACTCCGTCGAAATTGCATTTTGGGGAGATCACTTTAACCCACGGATTTCAAACACAACCTGAGGCAAAAGTTTAAAAGTAGCGGTAAAACTGCGGACTTAGTAACCCTGAGGATGCGTCTAAACTATCCATATGGCAAGCCAAAAGGGCCAGAATTTCTATATAGCTGAATCTTGTTTACCTCCAATAACATTTACGCGATGACCATGAAAGAGAATAGAACTCTTTTTAGTAGCAAAATCAAATGTTTCCTGTCATCTCCCTTTAAATGTCATTGGACTTAAACTAGATTTAGCTGTATTTAGTAAATAGCATAACAAGTTCTTAGTTAAAGGGATAGTTCATCCAAAAATGAAAATTCTGTCATTGATTACTTACCCTCATCTCGTTCCAAACCAGTAAAACCTTTGTTCATCTTCGGAACACAAATTAAGATATTTTTGAGGAAATCCAAGAGCTTTCTGACCCTGCACAGACAGTAACGCAGCTACCACATTCAAGCAAGAACATTGCTAAAATAGCCCATGGGACATCAGTGTTTCAACCTTAATTTTTTGTGCGCAAAGAAACAAAAATAACTTTATTTAACATTTTTTTCTTTTCCGTATCAGTCTCCGCCACATGTTCAGGAAAGTATCAAGCCGCAAACAGACCGTGTACATAAAACAGTTTTCGTAAACATGTCTGAAGATTTTCGACAAAGAGGATGACTTGCAATTTTTCGCCCAATCTTACTTATTTTGAACTAGAATATACAGACAATGAACTAAGAGAGATGGATGTATATCATAAATAAATATTTATCATTTATAACTGTCACTTATGATTATATTTTATTTAAATAGTTTTGTTTCTTCTTATTTTTGGAACAGTAAAGAAGATATTTAGCTGAAACCATGGTCTTTGGCGATTCATAAAAAGCAAGTCAATGGCTACCATTATTTTAGCAATGCAAAATTAATACCTGTGGCTCCTGACTCTCTATTTGAGGTCTTATGAAGAGAAACGATCAGCCTGTGCAAGAAACTAAACATTAATTACAACATTATTATCTATAATCCATAGTTTCAGGCAAATGGGGAAGTCTGAATCTTTTTTGCGAACTGGTTCTTTCAATGAACTGGTTCAAATAACCAATTTAACAGTTTGTTTACGTAATAACGTCATGTACATGTGACCCTGGACCACAAAACCAGTCTTTATGTAGCGCTGGTATATTTGTAACAATAGCCAAAAATAAACTGTATGGGATAAAATTAACGATTCTTCTTTTATGCCAAAAATCATTAGGATATTTAAAGATCATGTTCCATGAAGATATTTTGCAAATCTCCTACCATAAATATATCAAAACTTAATTTTGATTAGTAATATGCATTGTTAAGAATGTCATTTGGACAACATTAAACGCGATTTTCTCAATATTTAGATTTTTTTTTTTTTTTTTTTTTTTTTGCACCCTTAGATTCCAGATTTTCAAACAGTTGTATCTCAGCCAAATATTGTCCTATTTTTAACAAACTATACATCAGTGAAAAGCTTATGATGTATAAATCTAAATTTAAAAAAAAATCCAGGGTCACATTTTTCACTTGGAATATCTGGCAACCAAAGCTGCCATGTTTTTTTGTCATTTGCACTGAAAAAGCTACATTTATGATACCAATGATTTTTTTACTTTAAGACAATAAAAAATTCAAGCTACACATCAAGAGATATTAGATATTTGCCTTATTATACCCAAATATTATAAATACCACACTCACCAGAAAAAAAATGATGGAAAATATGTTTTTATTTACATAACATGGCTTTCCTTTGATGTAAAGGGATTAGGCAATTAAAAGTTATTTTCCAAGTACTTAAGCAGGCAAAACTTATAAAGTTTGTGAAGAATCCACATCTCATCTTTTGATGACAATGTATGCTATTCTTACAAACAGCTCTGTGAAATATTCCTATTTTGTCACGTCATGCATCTTAAGACTCCAAATGAAACGCCGAATCAATCTGAAAGGCAGGCAAATAATAATGAATTAAAAGACATTTCTGCTCACTTTTTGTCTGCGCTTGACACAGTACAGATTAAGACTAAAGTTGAGGTGTATGAACCTTGAAGAACAGCTACATGGACTGCGTTTAGCTGTGACGCTCGTGGCAGCCACTGACATCCAGGCATGTTCACTGGTCCACACGTAAGAAGAAAACACTCAGCACATTCTAACACAGTCTTTGACGGTAATAAATATCATCTATCTTCAGTAATCCAGACATCACAAAGATGATTTTGTCTCTGTCAACTCATGTTTGGCGGAAGCAAGGCTCTCTGATTTGAGTGTATAGGAAGCCTAATGGGTCAAGGCAGGGGTCAGAGGTCACCTGCTGATCAGGAACGACAACACTGAGAATAATATGGCTACCAGTGGAAAATTCAAAGCATTTGCTGAGCCGCATTCAATAGCGTTCTCCTGTTAAAAAAATAGATATACAAACAGAGTTAGCAAGTGCTGGTAGAGTCAGGAAATTGCACCCAAACTACACATTCAAACACTTTATAGACTGAACTTTAAGCTACAGAAAGCCCTGCAAGAGGCATAAAATTGACGCGTGAATGGTTCACTAAAACCTTTCGAGTGTACTTTCTTTCAGCTGTGATGTGGATGAGCATTTTACCGACTGAGTGAATGGGGTACTTTAAAATACTCGATGAAGTACAGTTCAGTAGTAGTTTCAAAATATTAGAAAACTTTACAGATTAGTTTAATATTTATATAAGATATTTAATAATATAACATCATGCATTATGTACCTCTGGATGAAATGGATGACAGGACTGTGGCCGTCTGCGATCCTTTTGAAACTTCAGTCTGTCACACTTCAGAGACTCATTATGTGCTCAGAGGTCAAGGATGGTAATGATACAAATACTCATGCTATAACCTCACATTCTAAATGAGTAGATGTTTTGTTGGTTTATAAAAAGGATATAAATGATCTCAATGGGCTCCATGGTAACTGGAGGGGCGGAGCTACAGTCACATTTATTCTCAACAACCACCATGAACAGGTTACTGCTGGGAATCTGCTGAATTACAAAGGTCCTGAGAGGAAAAATACAAAAAAAGATGTGAGATTCTTGTTCACAAAACCTGCAGAATGGTTTGTCACTCACCTAATGACAAATCAGGTCTGTCCTATTTTTTAAAAATGGCATTTAGACCTAGAGTAACCAGAGAAACCACACAGAATATACCCTACATTTCTGCATGTGAAAGAAAAAAAAAACACTTTCAAAAGAAAAACTAAACATGACTATATTTGTAACTACATTAAATAATTAAATCTCTCAAAATATATAAAACTCTATATTTTACGGAAGCCCGTTTCCGCCACTGAATAAAAAAAAAAAAATAAAAAAAAAGGTTATTGCGACTCTTTATCTCACAGAGATATAAACTCACAACTGCAACAATAAAGACACAAATGCAAGATATAAACTCAGAATTCTGAGAAAAAAGGCATAATTGTAAGTTTATATCTCGCAATTCTGACATTATAACTCAAAATTGCGAGTTTATAAAATGCAATTCTGAGTTTATATCTTATAATTCTGACTTTAGAACTTGAGTATTGTGAGTATATATTTCACAATTCTATCAGAACTGCAAGACGCAAGAATTGCGTGATATAAACTCACAATTGCAAGAAATAGTCAGAATTGCCAGATAAAAACTTGCAGTTCTGACTTTGCGAGATATAAACTTGCAATTCTGAGAGAAAAGTCACAATTGCGAGATATAAAGTTGTAATTCTGATTAAAAAGTCATAATTCTAAGTTTATATCATGCAATTCTGACTTTGTAACTTAAAATTGCAACTTTTTTCTCAGAAAATTTCTCAGAACTCACAATTTTGAGAAATAAAGTCAGAATTGTCAAATAAAAACTCGTAATCCTGATTTTGCAAGATATAAACTCGCAATTCTAAGAAAACAGTCTGAATTGTGAGTTTATATTTTGCAGTTCTGACTTTATATCTCGCAGTTGTGAGTTTATATAATACAATTCTAAGATTGCGACTTTATTTCTCAGAATTGTGAGTTTGTCTTGCAATTCTGACTTTATAACTCGCTATTCTAAAAAAAAAAGTCAGATTTGCAGGTTTATATCTCACAATTCTGAGATTATTTCTCATAATTCTGACTTTATAATTCACAATTGCGAGTTTATATTTTACAATTCTGTCAGAATTGTGAGATGTAAACTCGCAATTGCAAGAAAAAAAGTCAGAATTGTGAGATATAAAGTCGCAATTACCGTTTTTAATTTTTATTCAGTGGCAGAAATTGACTTCCATGTCATTATTTACTCGCCCTCCAAACCTGGTTTCTTTCTTCTGTTTAGCTCAAAAGAAGATATTTTGAAAAATGTTTGTAACCAAACAGTAGCCATTGACTTTCATAGTATGGGGAAAAAACACAATGGAAGTCAGTGGCTAAACTGTTTGGTTACCAACATTCATTAAAATATCTTCTGTTGTGCTCAGTAGAATAAAGAAACTTGAACAGATTTGGAGGTAGGACTGGGTGATAAAACAATAATGATAATTATCAAGATATTATTTTCCTTAATAAAACAATAAAAAGAGATTGAATAAATATATCAATATGATGTTTATGTGCCAAAAACGTAACAAAACACCCTTACTCATTTGAATCATACTACTTTGTTATTGTAACACTAACTACACCATTGTCTCAGAAATTATATTATTACATGTATTAAATGTATTAAGGGACTAATGGAATATAATTCGTTTTTTTGTGATTAATCTATAGCGTTTGTGCATTTATACTAAATGTATTTAGACTTCTGTTTTTCATACAAATACCTAGACACCATATAGTTATATTTTTACCATGGTATTGAGGTGCAATAAGTGTGGTTTTAACTGTGGTTACCATGATGGTGGTTAGTTTTAATAAAACTCCAACAGTCAGAATAATAACATTTCACCATATAAAAATGAGGTCGTTACAATGTTTGCAGATGTTACTATTCTTGATAATCTGCATCCTAACTCATGTTCAAATGTGCATTTCTAAGACACACACAAAAAAAGTCATATTAATATTGCAGCGTGCACTGCAAACTGTGCTAAAGACACAGTACATGTCACAATCAGGCAACACAAACCTGTTTAAAATCATGAAACAATATCAAAGCATAAACTTTTTTTTTGTTAAGATATTTATTTTGTTAAGGAAAAATGACTGGAGAAGTGTAAAGTATTTAAGAATGTGATCATAAAAAGTCACAATTAATAGTCTGCATTCTACAACTTTCACTTGGGAGCAAAAGTCTGCCCTTAAACCTGAAAGAAATAAAGATACGAATTTTATCGTGATAATTTTTTTGCCATATTGCTAGCCCAAAGTGTAAAATTTTTGGGGTAAACTATGCCTTTAAATATCTTTATCTAATCTATATATTTTAAAATCAAAATTTAAAACAAAATCTTACTATCTTATTATTACTAATATATCTATAAAGTACATGTTTTGAGATATTCTGTATAATTAAGCATAAGATAATACCAGAATCCTATTGAAGGATTATTATTGTCTACACGGCATTTAGCCGCACAACACTTTAGATGTGAAATAATAAAGATGTGAAAGAGATTAACTGTGAAAGTGCAGCTCTGTTTAATGCTGTCAGACAATGCTATGTTTACTCTGTCAGATATATGTGTGCTGCGGCCACAGACAGCAAAATAACCACATATAGACTAAAATGGCTTTCCGCAGAAGGGTGTGAGTTAAACGGGTTTGGCTTTCATATAGTTCTGGCTGGAGGATTTTTAATTAGAAGCGTGAAGGTGGCTTCCAGAGTTAGATAGCCGTCAAATATCTACATCTAAGGCCTTTTAGTTGTATAATAAATATTTTTTACATTCTATTTTCTCCTTTAAATATATGTGTCATAAAGAAGAACATTAAGAAAAAAACACTTTATACTAGACTAATGTAAAATATATTACCAAATGACCAAATGTTGTTTCATGGCATTTTCACAAAGGAAATGCTAGTATAGCATCCTTTTTTAAGAATAGCACAATGTGTCATTAGAGCATGCAAATGCATTAGTGTTGAATCAGAATCATTTTAAAGTAATTTGTGTTTTAAAACACAAAATGCGTTATAAATAAGCATCCACAAACACAGACGTAAACAGATGTTCTCACCGTATACAGCCTCCACAGTCAATGTTCCCTGTTGTTTCTTTGATGGTGCGCTCAGAGACGAAAGCTGGGTATTCAGTGTCACATGGCACCATCATTGTCCTCTGAGCTCTCTGGGCTGCACACATGAACACTAAATTCAGCTACTATATGCTAAAAATGCACTGTACAACTGAAATAATACATAATTATTCATATTACAACACACATCATTTTTGTTTGCATTATGCTCATGATAGCCAACATGATAGTTCATATAAACTACATTTTCTGCTGTGTGATTCACATGTCATCGCCTTACAGATTGAGATTTATAGGCTTTTTAGTCCTTTATTAGATGAAAATCTAATATCTATTATATATCATATGGATGAAATGGAAAATAACAAATAACCCCATTAACATGTTCCCGTCATCTATGGACTGATACCTTTGACTGTCGAGTCATAGTTCCACCAGCTGTACAGGTTAAATTCCAGCAGAAATCTGTGAAAGCAGACACACTCAGAAACTCAGACTGAAAATCCCAAGCTGACAATAATAATTATAAGGCAAAAGACTTTTTATCTCACATGACAAGTTCTGTCAAGAGCCATTTCACAGTGGTGAAGGGCTGAAAGGAAGAGCGCAGCATGTCAGTGGAGACAGGAAATAGAATCCAGAGGCACTGAAGTCAAACACTACAGCACAGATGATAGCGTACTCACATCCAGCAGAGTGCGTGCGCTGTCACTGCTGCCTGCGTACTCTTTACAGAGAGCCTGATAGTCATACAAATTAATCCTAGCAGAAACAAAAGCAGAAGCAGATTCACTATTAAACACCACCCTGTTCTAATGTCTTATTTAAGCCCAGGTTAAAGCCACTTCAACCCTTGGTTAAGGAACATTTCATAGATTTTTTTTTAAATGAGATTAGCACCACTTTAAACCCTGTTTTATGCATTTCAGTGCACGTGGTGTTAGAATGAACTTTACTTGAACACTTTACATTTAAGCATTTATTAACATTTGCTACTGTGAATTTTAACATTTACTACATTATTAAAATCAAAAGCTGTATCTGTAGGGCCCTATGATTTCCACAATGCAATATAATGCATGGACGGAATCACAGAATCCAGTCATAAAATGGAATTTACTGTATAATGCAGAATGTCACGGAATTTGCCAAATTTTGGATGAATAAGTCAAAAGTAAGTCAGCACACTTAAATCAAATGCGACATGTACTATTGTCTGTCAATAAAAAGCAGCAAAAATAATATTAAAATATAAATCCTGCATGTTCTGCATGTCTCAGACACACAAAAAATGAGTACATGAACACAATTCTCTAAAACTGTTTCTTGTGAGAAAAATTATTGTCATATCGTATACAAACAGAAACCTAAAGATCTTCACAACAACCCGTCGGAATAAAAGTTTGGTTTAACTTGAAGAAATTGTGACAGAAATATATTACTTAATGTAATAATAGTACTACTACTAATAAAGTTATTATTACAGCATATTTTTTTTTTATATTTACCAGAGAAATTCTTTACCAGAAAAAAAAAAAAACTGAAAAAATGTATTTCTGAAAAAAAAAAAAAAATTAATTATTTAATTATTATTATTTTTTTGACTAATTAGAGCTTTTAATGGTTAAAAAAATATAATACAACTATTAAAATGGAATCGAGAAAATTTATGGAAAACAAATAATTTGGTAAAACTAAAACTATATTTGAGAAGAAAATGTATTTCATGGGTATTAAAAAGTAATTTTTGTTAAACTTTTAATAAATAGTTTTATGATTATAATTAATTAGGCATCTATTTTGACTGATATTTTAAGACATCCAATTACAAGCTAAGCAATGCAGGTCTTATTAAATATTCATGAGGTATAACATTGAGCTTTTTTATGCTAAATATAACACAAAAGACAAATTTGGGCGCAACTTACCTTGTTTTAAGGATTAAAATAAGAGCAAAAAACAACAAAAAGCTTGTTTCAGTATTCTAAAAACTAAAAACTATAACAGGCTGCTGTGCATGCTGTACTTGTCCTATCGGTTTTATTAACCTCATAAATATGCAAAATAGGGCATTCAGTATGTACAATACAAAATCTTGAATCTTGACAGTACAGTCTTATTAATTTAACATTCATCTTTGAGTGTGTGTGTGTTTGTGTGTATCTCACTTTTTAAATGAGCCCATCAGAAGCAGTTTGTTCATGACGGCTCCCTCCACTTGTCCAAAGAAGAGGTTCGTCTGTGGGAAGCACATTATGTAAAGTTACAGTTAAAGTTATAGTCATTATGGAAATGCATCCATTTCATTTAGCTCTTGTGCTACAATTCTCTATATGTCATACCTGCAAAGTGTCTTCAGACACCAGGATGAAGCCATTGTTGTCTATGAGATAACATTTAATGTCCTAATAGGAGTCAGAAACATAGAAAACACATTTAAATATATGATTCACTAAGTCTGATCTGTTGCGATCTTCTTAAATCATTAGAAACTTCAAGTAAGACAGTCAAATAATATGCATTTTATAGCTTTTTATGCCAAAGCCATTAATAAAAGAGGCAGAATTTAAAACGAGAAACGCTACGAGGCATTGCCATGTGTCATATATCTTAAAAGACGACTGCAGACTGATCTAGTAAGCTTGTCATGTTTCAGAAATGTCCATTGTATAATGAGCATGTGGTGAATACAGGCCATTTTATGAGCTCCATCACTGAAGATATGGCCAAAGGGAAAGAAACAGAGTCACATTTACCTCATTATCACAGCTGATGGTGCATTTCCCATCCAGAGCATTGCACTGTGTGGACACACGCAGTGGAAAAACATAAAGCAGATGTATACGTGAATGACATACAGATCCATACATTAGTTTCGAGCAATATCTATTATTATCTAACATGCTCTCCTATATACTGTTGCTCATAAACACATCAAAATGAGCTGTTATGCAGCAGATAATAATACCCCATTCAACACATCAGTCACAGAAGGTCTGGTTTGATAAATATATATACATTTATATTCCCACAAGAGTATATTTCTGTGTTTACCTGCCGACTGGCCGTCCAAAATTTTCTTTGAAAGAATTCCAGCTTCATTTGAATTCCCACAGCTTTGATTGTCATAAAAAACACATTTAATAAATTGACATTTAGCTGTGTTCGGTGTAATTCAGTTGCATTTTAGCTTTAAAATAAGATGACACAAGTACCTGCCACTATAGGAGACTTCCTGTCATCGAGTAGTTGTATAGCGGTGCTCGCCAAAACCACACTCTTATTTTCGCCTCCTTAAAAAAAAATCACAAATGAGCATAAAAGCCTTCTTATATAGTATTTACAGCAACGTCATCAATGATCATGAGCACTAGAATATTCAATGATCCACTAAAACTGATGGTTTACGATCTGAAAATGGCTTGTAGGTCTGTTCTGAGAGGAAAACAATGTGAAATACAAATGATAAAAAGTAACTGAGCATATAATTGTGCATAATTAGGAATGCAAAATAAACTGGCTTAGTTAAGACCATTTAGAAAGAAAAGCAAAAATTACATGCATATGTGTTTTTATAAAAACCTACCATTAAGTGTAAATTTATCTGTCACATGGTAAAAAAAAAAAGTGGTTATGTTAGACAGACGTCAGCATGACCTCTAATATTTGAAAACATGAATAAAACTACAGAAAGTAAAAGAAATATGACTGAGACTAAATAAAATAATGTTCTCTTGGAAAATAAAATAAAATGAAACATTTAATGTTTAATTTTTAGTTTGGACAATTGATTTAAATGACATGTCATTACCACCAGATGGCGGCATTTATTTACATAAATATTTATGAGCGTAAATCTATTAAGAGCTGCTTCTTCGTTTGCATATTCAGATCAAAAGCGGGATGGATTGAAACAAACACTCAGTTACATGATGAAATAGAGCTCATTTCTGGTGGTACGGGCAGATGAGGGAGAGTGTTTGATCAGAGAGGAGTTCAGCGCTGTCTGTGTGATAAGGAGCCCATGAGCTGTTGAGTGGGATGTAATGATCCTGATCTGTCACACACACACATTGCGTGAACGTTAAAGTAGGGCACATTAATTACAGGCGAAGGAAAGAGAGATAAGCAGACAGTCTGCGTGAGGAAAGCAGTACAGTGCAGCTAGAGTAACAAACCACACAGATGCGCTATTACATCAACAGTATGCAGCTTTCAGCACATGGACATTGACTGGTGTGGCATAAAAATGTAATTCTGGAGATGGACCTGAAATATAAGTTAAATGGTGATGCTGAAAAGATGTGCAAAGGAGCGATAGGTGAGTATTAGTACCGAATGTTTTTGATGAATCTCTAAACACAAGCAATAAACTTCAGTGCTTAAGTTGTCCCAGATTCATATAAAAATCATATAAATTTGGAAATGGGCCACCTAGCAACCAAAATAATAATAATAAATAATAAAAAAAATATATATATAATAATAATAATAATAATAATAATATTAAATTATATTAATATTTAAATATAATTTATTATGTAATATATGCAAAATATATAAAATATATATGTGAAAATCTAATTAGATATTATTAGTACAATCATTTTTTTTAACATTATATTAAAATCTTATATATGTATGTGTAAGTAAGTGTACATATATTTACTATAATATATATATATATAACAATAATATATGTAATTTAATTGTTTTTTAATTAGTGCTTTCAAACAATTAATCATGATTAATTGAATTCAACATAAATAAATATTTTTAATATATAAACAACATATTTTTCTTCAATAGATACATGCACGTGTTTGTATTCATATATATATATATATAATAAATATACATAGTACACACACATATATTATGCAAACAAAACTTTTATTTTGGATGCAACTAATTGCGGTTAATCATTTGACAGCACTAATTTTAAATATAAAATTATATATATATATATATATAATTAGTATATAATTATAAATAGTATATAATCAAAATTTGTATATAATATAAATATACTAATTTTAAAGATATTTATGGTTTATTTAATGTAATATTTATATAATATATTATAATTATTTATTATATATTTATAATATATTTTTCTTTATTTTTTCTTAAAATTATGACTTAGCAATGGAGATAATTATGCATCAAAATGTACAGTACTCTGAATTAAATACAAACTTAATTTTAATACTTGCTTTTAACACTTTTTTTTTGCAATCAAATGAAATTCTGATCTGAAACCCAAAATTCAGGATGCACTTGGCCGAAAACTGGAAAGATTTATTTAAAAAAATACTTACTACGTATATTTGATTGTATTAATATTAGACTTTTTAAATTTGAACTGAAAAACTACCAAACAATAAAACAATCTCACTCTGAATTGTTTTTTTATACTCGAAGTATGCTTTATGACATGTACGTGTCTTAATATGCTTGATCATCATACCTGAACTAAAGGGAATGGAGTACACGAAGGTGCCGGGCACCTGCTCTGCGGCTCTTTTATACCACAGAGGAAAGTGATCTGCATTAAAGACACCTTCCTTGTCTTCAGCAGTGAGGAAATCTCTGCAAACACACGCAATCATGAAGGATATTTTACTTCATCAATCATCATTTACACTCAGAGGCTTTTTATTGGCCAGAGATTAAAATCTGTCATTGGCTGGTCATTTGCATGCGGACTCACTGATTGGTCAGCTGCTCAGGAACCACAAACAGGTTGGTTCTGGAAAGGCCGGTGCGAGTGCCGAGGAAAGCGATCTCAACCCCTTTATCAGAATTCCTGTTGATAAAAATAAACATAAGCAGCTTTAGGCAAGACTATGTATTTGGCAAGATGGTGTACCAAAAACTAGCCTGTTTAGATAACAGTTAAAAATAGTTATTGTAAAGCTAATTTAGTGAATACAACCAAATAAAAGTCCAAACTCACTCAGACTTATTGAGGGCCAGTCCAGTCCAGTACGCTTCTAAAGGAGCCGTTACTACAGCGTCAAACAAAACCTGCTGAATCAGCTCTCTGTCACCTACAACACGCACAAGAGAACATTTACACACTCCATTATGCTCATCGGACAGCAGCTTTAATGGGGACAGTGTTGAAACGACTGAGGTAAATTTGTAAGCAAGGTGTAAGATCTAGATGAAGGACACTATGGCAAAATGTCTGCTACAGTATACCGCAGTATGAAATACTGCACATTAAGTGAAAACTGACTAAGCTGAAAAGAAAAATCTTTTCAGAGGTGGAACAATTTATTATTTTGACTTAAGATTGTGAAGACAAACATTTCTCGTTAGAGTACTATGCACTGATGAATTAAGAAAGTAAACATAATCTGACTTTCTGTCAATGTGAAAATCTGCTCACATTTGAGATGCGGTTTACGACTGGTCATGTAGAGTTTAATGGCCTGAACTTGAGTCAGGTGACGATGCTCATGATGCTCATCTGTGTTACAGTATGTCCTAAAAACAAAGAACATAAAACATGTTACTTATGTGATTAATAACAGTGAGAGAACATGTTATACGTTGAGTATAAATAAAGGTCTTTACCATTCATCAGCAAGGGCAACATCTGGTTGCTCCAGATCATGTAGACCTAAACGAAATGTGTGGATGAGAGTTTAGAGACAGTTAATCTATCAGAATTATATTTGTGTTTTCAGACTAGAGGGGAGGAATAAGCGTCTTATCTAGTGAAACTGTCATTTAAAAAAAATAAAAATACAATTCTATAGGGTAGGGTGAAAAACACCATCTCCTCCAACTTCAAAACTGTCCAACGTTGTTGTTTTCTCTTTTTTATAAAGGGTGTTTGACATTTGCTTTGTAAACACTGGGTTGGTACTTCGTGGCTGATTACATAATGCGTGATTTTGAGCCAGTACATAAAGTATGTACACTTTTATTAATTTTTTTAGAAAATGTCAGATCGTTTCGCTACATAAGACCCTTATTCCTCTGGTGGGATCATGATAGATATAGCCCTTTGAAGCTGCACTGAAACTGCAATTTGGACCTTCGGCCCACTGGGCACCATTGAAGTCTGCTATATGCAGAAAAATCCTGGAATGTTTTCCTCAAAAACCTTAATAAATATTTGCAACTGCACCAATTTTTTATTTTTTTGCTCAGTTTGTGCCTTAAGATTAATTAAATTATTTTTTCCACCTCAAGGAAAAAGTTTTTTAATTTAAGTTTTAAATATAATTTTCAACAAAATACATATGCAATTTTATTTTAAATATTTGTCTAAAGGTCAGCAAACTGTTTCATTTTAAAATAAAAAAAAAAAAAAAAAGATTTTTTTTCTGACTGTTTACTCAAGCTTTAGAGGGTTTTCTGGTATAAATATATTAAGAAAAAAAAGTTCATTAGAAATTCATGATTTAGCTATTTAAATACCCCAATAAAATCTGTAATATTTTAAATGTTCATACCAAAACAAAAACATGTAAAGGCCCAATAAAAGTCCTAAAATTGTAACATTTATATGGGTTACATATAAATATTTCAAATTCCCACACTGGAAAATGAACATATAACAATGATGAAATATATAAAGTAACCTCCAAAAAGTAACCAAAAACAGGACTGCTAACTTATGAAATATTCAAACAAATTCATAGAAAGAAAAGAAAAAATAATAAAAACTACAAAATATATATGATATAAAGCTACAAGACTAGAATATATATTCAAGCATTTTAACAATAAAAATTGACTCGCTTTGGCATTGTTTTTCATAAGTCTTGCGAATAAATCAAATCCTCACCAGCTTCTAGTGAAACATTTCCCTTGAAGAAGTACTTCCCATGTCCTCGAGAGAGCGCCACACCTACACTACAAAACATACAGAAAAGATCATTTCAAAAGTCATATTGCACTGCCACATACATTCAATCAATGTTTGTTCAAACGTAAAATGTTTGCATAAACTACCAGTGAAAAGTTTTAAGATTTGTAATGGTTTTTAAAGAAGTCTCTTCTTCTCACCAAGCCTGCATTTATTTAATCCAAAATACAGTACAAAAGCAGTAATATTGTGAAATAGTTTTACTATTTAAAATAACTGCTTTCTATTTTATCATATTTATAATTTAATAATTTATATAATTTATTTGTAATTTATTCCTGTGATCAAAGCTATATTTTCAGCACCGTTACTCCAGTCTTCAATGTCACATCAGAAATTGTCAGAAACTGTCCTTCAGAAATAATTCTAATTTGCTGATTTTCTGTTTAAGAAACATTATTATTATTATTATTATTATTATTATTATTATTATCAATATTTAAAACAGAGTGCATCTACTCAGCTGTTTTCAACATAATAATAATAATAAATGTTTTTAGGCAGCAAATCAGAATATTAAAATGATTTCTGAAGGATCATGTGACTGGAGTAATGAAGCTAAAAATTCAGCTTTGAAATCACAGGAATAAATTACATGTTAAAATATATTCAAATAGAAAACAGTTATTTTAAATAGTAAAAATATTTCAAAATCGTACTGTTTTCCTGTACTTTTGAACAAATAAATGCAGTCTTGGTGGCTTGGTAAGATTTTTAAAAACATTAAAAATCTTACTGTTCAAAAACTTTTGACTGGTAGTGCATATGAGCCATCACCTACCTAAATGGAGTTCCTCTAATATCAGTGTAGTAATAATCATTGTGCATCGTCAAGACACGTTTCTGGAGGAAGACAAATTTAAAGATGAAAGATTATGAAGTTAAACAGTCAAGTGAGGTATATTTTTGATATTTTGCTTTTAATCAAATGCATTTTTAATACTAATATCCTATATTATTTTAGTTCTTGCATGCAAAGTTAAAAACGTTACCCCTTTATCCACAGTTCTTTTTACTTCCATTGAGAAAGTGCCAGTTCGTCTGTTCACCATTGCTGTTCGCAACTACAAATAAACACATTCATGAAGCAGCATTTATTTACTTCAATACTATTTTTCAACACCTCTAAGAAGCAAAACACTTTATGCAAGTATGTGTACTGCATTAACTGCACTAATTAAAAACTGGTCCATACAACATCCTCTGTGTCCTCCCATTCCACCTCGGACAGGTCCACGCTGCTGTAACTGGGTTTCTTCCTCTTCTGGCCCTCCTGGTACTGCAGGAAGAGACACAAAGAGGACAGGAAGTGCTTTAGAGGACGGCAGTGCAGTACAGATAGGGACTGGGATCATACGGGTAACACGATGGAGACAGAAACGTACAGTACGTGGTGATAGAGGCCATTAATCTAGCGTTTTGCACGCCTGCTCCTTGGGTTTTCAACTGGCACTGCGCATTTATGGTGTCTAATCAGATGATGAAGTGTGTTAAAGGTGCTGTAAACAATTTGCTCGGTTTCACCGTTTTGCTTTAACCATGCAGTCTTTTTCCGAAATGATCAAAGCAATCCCAAACGTAGGATATGATTGACAGGCACAAAGCAGTTCTGATTGACTGGTTTTCTGATTGGCTTAAAGGTGTGGACACTTCCCTGACTCTTATTTACTGTTTACAGAGTCTAGGGCTGTCACCGAGACAGGTTTGATATCTGAAGACAGCTATTTTACTGATATCTGTCAGTAGTCGGGACATTTTATGTGTGGGTTTTCCAAAAAGTTGCTTACAGCACCTTTACATAAGAGAAACATCCAATATGTGCAGTGCTGAGGGACTCCAGGAGCAGGATCAACAAACTGTGGAAATGAGTTTTGTTTATACTCTATCACAGCAGCCAATATTCGGCTTTTAGAGATCTGTGTCAAAATAATCTGTCTAATCTTTTTTGCTCAGATTGGCTTTGGAAATTCAGTCAGCCAGTAGCTCTGTTCCAATCCCTAATGAGTTCTTGTGCCTTCTGCTGTCTACATAGGCAGCATTCTAAACAAAATGGAACCTTGTAAGTTCTTGAATTCAAACACTTTGTAACTATGTAAACTTGGAGCTCAGTATTAATGGTTAATATTGTCATGTCATGTGGAGCACATGAGACGCCACTGAGAATGCCATTAAATTCCTTGGATTTTAATGGGAATGGTGCATTGCAGTGACAAAATAAAATGCAATGGTTTGTGACCAAACGTTATTTATACATCATATTTCATTTTAATTTTAATGAATACATTTTAAGACAAGCAGGAACAAAGTTTCAAAACGTTTGACTTTAGCACGTTGCTAAGGTAATGTTTTAAAATTACACAAAACACAAAAATACAAATTACCAGTGTTATTTTAGTGTGATTTATAGTAATTATCAATATTTTGCTTTTATACAGTATAGCTGTTAATTTTATTTTTATTTATTCAGTTTTCATTTTTATTTTAGGTTATAGTAATTATTATGCACTTTATCACTGTTTTTTTGCATTTTTTAATATTTCTTTTAACGGTTTTAGGAATTTATTTCAATAAATTGCCAAGGAAACATTTCTGTTTTTCATTTCTGTTTTTTAAATTTAAGTTTTTCACCTAATTTTATTCTATTATTCATTTTATTTAATTTCAATTTAATTTTAAAACTAATATTTTAATAGTTTTAGTTAATGGCAGCCTTGGGTGTTGGAAAGGTGCTATATAAATAAAAAAAAATCCTATTATAATAATAATAATTATTATTATTACTATTAATAACAACAATACAACAAAGAAATATTAGTTGAAATTTATTTTATTAAATTAATGTTATTTATGTAATGTTATTTTTATTAATGTTATCACTTAATATTAACAATACTGCAAAAAGTTTTATTTTATTTTATTAATTTGTTTTAATTTTTAATTAAATTGTATTTCATCTGACTTATTTAACTGAATTATTAATAATTAATAATAATAACACTACTGCAAAGAACAGAAATATGTTGACATTCATTTTATTCATTTTAATTTTATTTAATTTTAAAACAAATATTTTGAATTGTTTTAGTTATTGCTATTCTTTCATTTTAATAATTTATTATTATTATTATTATTATTATTATTATTGCTGATACGGCAAACCACAGAAATATTAGTTGAAATTTATTTTTATTTTATTTTATTAATTGAATTGAATTTTATAATTTTATTATTATTATTATTATTATTAACACTACTGCAAAGAACAGAAATAATAGTTTAAATGGTTTTCATTTTATTTATTTTATTTTTTATTTTATTACATTTTAACATAACAGTCAAAACCAATATTTTTAATGCAGTAGTTTTAATTAACGATCTTAAGTGCTGGAAAGGCACTATATAAATACAAATTATTATTATTATTATTATTATTCATAACAATAAAAATACTGCAAAGAACATAAATATTAGTTTATTAATTTAATTTAATTTTAAAACAAATGTTTATTTTTATATATATATTTAGTTAATAGTGACCTTGGGTGTTGGAAAGGTGCAATATATATAATTTTTATTCTTATTATTATAAATAACAATACAGCGAAGAACAGAAATACTAGTTAAAATGTTTCATTTTTAATTATATAGACTTATTTTCTATAATTGTATACATTTTTCAGTTAATAAAATATACGTCACATACATTTATGCAAAAGAAAAAAAAAAATCCCTTGTTGCAATACATTCTATTCTGCATTGATAATGTCCAATACTGATAAAAACTTGTTTGGAACAGCTTTCAAATTTTTTAAAAAGTTTGCCTATGATGCCTAAACAAATTGTCTAGACGTTCAGCTCACCAAGGGTTTGGAACAGAGCCTAAAAATAGCCATAAAGTTGATTAAGAATTAAACTTTGTGTCATACTTGAATCCAGTCCCGTCAATGCTGCTTACACTAATAATACACATTTTAGCATTTACCACATTCAACAACATCGTCCCTGTTGATCAACACAGAGTCAGTGTGGTCTGTAAACACACACTCTTAACACACACTCAGAAGCCTTGACTGATGCACACCACCGCTACGCAAACACAAACTAATACACAGCAGCACTGGAGCCACATTACGACGAGAACACCAACACGTTCACGACACACAGAGACGCACGCACGCACACGCAGTCACGCGTGGTGACTGAGAGCGGGGTGAGGGGTGTCCCTGTGAAGGGTGAGTTACCTCAGTGCTCTGATCAGCCCTGGCAGGCACATGAATGGGCTTTTATTCCTGCATGCAATATATCAGAGGAAAAGGGTTGGGATTACAAAAACTACATCTCCCATGATGCACTTCAGCGTCCCACCAGCGCTCTCACAAGCACGCACTGCACGTGTGGGTAGATTTTTACCTGAGCCAGCTTGTTTGGAGTGTGGATGTAGTTGACTGTATCATATTTCAGCTCTATTTTAGCTGCTGTTTGAAATCATAATCCTAATATAAGGCTGGATATGGGCCCGAAACAAGATATCAGTCCTTACCAGGGGCCTCAGGTCGGGATGTGTCAGGATATATCCGTTATTGGTAATGGCAAACGCGTATCCGTGTATTCCTAGCTGGAGAAAAGAAGATAAGATTTTAAAAATGATAGCATTAATGCAACCCAGCCAGCTTTAGGATATAGAGAGTGTAAAATTGAAGAGATTAAAATTGATTTTAAAATCCTGGGTATTGGCAGTAACGTCCTACCTTGTGTTTTGGGATGGTTTTCATTAACTCCTGAATGGGTATGTCAGTGCCTACGACGCCTAGCAGGATGCCTTGGTTTTTCTGCAGAGAGACACATACTGTAAAATCACTATTTTCACACATATGTATTTGTTTCATATTCATACATACAATTTGCATGTTAATTTTGAATAGACACTGACTTATGAATACAAACACCAGCAGACTGACAGGTTTGAAAACAGATGGCGAGATTCAAATCAAGTGATTTGAAGTGAAATAGAAGTAAAACACACTGTCAATATTATAGCATACTATTGTTAATGGGTGTTCTGATGAGTTGCCTTAAGAAATCAAACAGAATTGGATGAAAAAGGATTTTTTTTTAAATTACAATAAAAGCTTCATCCCTCAAAATAGACACTGAAACACTCTAAAAAATGGTCCCTATGAATTAAGCATTATATTTCAAGTTTTTAAGTCATAAGAAAAATGAGAGAAGTACAGATTTGTGAATGATTCTTTCTTTTGAGTCAAATGTTTTCAATGGAAAACAAGCCTAAACAATTCATTTTAGAGTATATATTTTAGAATATACATCAATATTGCTAGTTATATTTGACCAATATTAATTAACAATAACAATAATAATAATAATAATAATATTATTATTATTATTATTATTATTAACAATACTGTAGTAGTTTATTTTATTAATTTAATTTCAGTATTAATAATACTGCAAACAGTATTATTAGTTTAAATGAATTTAATTTCATTAATTTTTATTTTATTTTATTAACTTAGCTGTATTATTATTTTTATTATTATTAACAATACTGCAAACAGGAATATTAGTTGAATTTTATTTTATTTTATTAATTTAATTTATAAGAAAATTGACAATATAATATTAATTATTATTAACAATAATCTAAAATTTTATATTATTTAATATTAATATAAAAAAATTAAATGTAAACTTACTACTATTATTATTAAATATTAATATTGTTATTATGCATCCATATGGAAACTTTTTAGAATATATACTCTAATATCGACTGTTATGTTTAATTAGTATTAAATAATTTCAAAATTAACATTGACATTTATATTAATATTGTTATTAATAATATTAATATTATTTTTTATTATAGTTCTACATGGAAACTTTAGAATATACCTCTTAGAATTTACATTAATGTTGGCAGTTATATTTAATTATTACTAAAATTAACATTACTGTTTAAATTAATATTAATATCAGTATTAATATTGTTATTATAGTCATTTTATAAAATACATAAATTGATTGATAGTCATACTTAATATTAAAATTAAATTTAAATTTGTATTAATTGCTAAAATGCTGAAAAAGATGTTATTATAGTTGTTATTATAGTTCCATATAGAAAGTTGTTAGAATACACATTTTAGAATATATATTAATTGATTTAAAGCCTTATTTAATTAATATTAATTATTAACAATATCAACATTAAAATTCAAATGAGTATTCTTATTAATATTATTATATTAATATAATTTTATATGGAGGTGCTGTATATTCAAGTTAATATTGTTTTATTTTTATAGTTTTATATAGAAACACTAAAATATATTAGTTAAGATTAGTTTAGATTATTTTTTAATAATATTAAAATGTACAAATAAATCTAGCACTAATATTGTCACGTATCCTTATTGTCATCGTGTGTTTATGTTGTGATTTCACCATGTGCTCCCTGGACTCAGCCCTTTACCCTAGTCACGCCCTTATTTTCACCTGTGTATGTTCTGATTAGTTTATTTACTACACCTGTCTGTGTCTTTATCACCACCCTTTATAAGTCTGCTTGTGATTTGAGTTTGCAAATTTGGATGTGTGTGGATTATCGTTCTGTTCCTGCCTGTTCCTGCCTGTTCCTGCCTGTTCCTGCCTGTTCCTGCCTGTTCCTGCCTGTTCCTGCCTGTTCCTGCCTGTTCCTGCCTGTTCCTGCCTGTTCCTGCCTGTTCCTGCCTGTTCCTGCCTGTTCCTGCCTGTTCCTACTAAGAGTTATATTAAATTGTTATTTGTATCGTATCTCGTCTCTCGACTCATCTATCCAGCACGTAATATTAATATTAATTACTATAATTAATATTAATATTTTTTGAACAGTAAGATTTTTAATGTTTTTTAAGTCCAAGCCTGCATTTATTTGATCCAAAGTACAGCAAAAACAGTACAATTTTGAAATATTTGTACTATTTAAAATATATGCTGAAA
Source organism: Labeo rohita (assembly GCF_022985175.1). Classification (NCBI taxonomy): domain Eukaryota; kingdom Metazoa; phylum Chordata; class Actinopteri; order Cypriniformes; family Cyprinidae; genus Labeo; species Labeo rohita. The sequence goes on along the minus strand of NC_066879.1, from coordinate 17,824,335 downwards.
ATTTAGCTTTGATCACAGGAATAAATTACATTTTAAAATACACTGAATTAGAAAAAAAAAGCTTTTTCAAAAACTTTACACTGGTGGTGTACTTTAATATTAATACTGTATATATGCTAAAATATGGGGGGGGGGTATTTGTTGCTGAACCTTACACATTTTACATGTTTTGTTTAGTTCTGATACACACACACAAACACTCCTCACCGTTTCATTCTTGGTGCTAAACACAGGCATGGCGACTGTGGTCATCGGGTTTGGACCTTTATTCTCTCCAAGCTGCTGACAGATCAACAGAAGACTTTCAGATTTAAATTTACATGAACATCTGAGAAAAAAAACAAAAAAAAAACACATCCAATAAAGATTTTGGATGGCCATTAATCGCCAGGGCCGGTTCATACGCTCACACAGTGTTGTCCTACCGGCCTTCAGATCAAGGAAGTTGCTGCGACATGAAATATTCAAACCAACGTTTTGATTAATGGCCGTGCGAGGTGTAGACAAGTGAAGGGTGATCTGGTGAAGATGGTTCATCTCTGGAGCCGAACCGTAAGCTCAGCTGCGGGCACGATGAGGGCTGACATGATTTAACGCATGAGCTCGCTGAAACTAGGTCTGCTATTCCCCCACCTCAACCTTATGTGTGTGTGTCCATTATGCATGTTTTACAGTGGCCCTTGAGAGGATTCCTGAATGCGGCTGTTTGTGTTTGTGAAAGAGGAAAACAAGCAAGAAAACGAAAATAATTATTTGTAAAAATCCCATTCTCAGTTTGCATTTTTGCTTTAGTTTGCAATATATAGTAAATATTTAAAGGGATAGTTTACACAAAAAGCAAAATTCTGTCATCACTTACTCATCATCATATCATCCCAAACCCGTTTTTTTTTTTTTTTTTTTTAAGGGAAACAATAAAATAGAAAAAATAAAAGGGAACGGGGATGAAAAACAGCTTTAAAGTATTATAAAAGTGGTCCACGTGGATTGAGCTAAATTAAAAGTCTGAATGAAATTTGAATACATTTTTGCAGAAAATCTCTTTTGAGAAAGGTTTTCAGAAAATAGCAATACAGTATTTTCCAAAAATCATATATACGCTACCTTTTAAAAGTTTGGGGTCAGCAAGACTTTGTAATGATTTTGAAAAAAGTCTCTTCTGCTCACTAAGGCTACATTTATTTGATCAGAAGTAGTAAAAATTTTGAAATATTTTTACTGTTTAAAATAATAGTTTTCTATTTGAATAGACTGTAAAATGTAATTTATTTCTGTGATGCAAAGCTGAATTTTTAGCATCATTACTCCGGTCTTCAGTGTCACATGATCCTTTAGAAATCATTCTGGTCAATACACATTTCTTTTTATTATTATATGTTGAAAAACGTTGTGCTGCTTAATTTTTGTGATTTTTGTGGAAACCATGATAAATTTTTTTCAGTATTCTTTAACAATTAAAAAAAATCAGAAGAGCACCATTTATTTGAAATAGAAATATTTTATAACATTATATATGTCTTTACTGTCACTTTCAATCAATTTAATGCATCCTTGCTGAATATTAATTTCTTTAAAAAAGTCATAATATCTTGACATCGACTCTATCCTTTAATGAAAAAAGTACAGATTTGTGAATGAATTGTTTTTTTGAGTCAAATATTTTTAATGAAAAACAAGTCTAAATAATTCATTTTAGAATATATATATATATTAGAATATACATGAATATTGCAAGATATATTTTAACATTAATTATTATTAATTATAATATTAAATTGAATATTATTTTATATTAAAAATACTATCAAATAAAATGTTTTATTATTATTATTATTATTATTATTACACATCCATATGGAAACTTTTTATACATTTCAGACTTTACATTAATATTAACTTTTATGTTTGACTAGTATTAAATAATTTCAATATAACTCTGAAATCCATATTAATATTATTATTAATAATATTTTTTATTATAGTTCTATATGGAAAACTCTTTAGAATATACATTAATATTGACAGTTATATTTAATTATTATTAATTAGATTAACATTTCTGTTTAATTTAATATTGATATTAATTATTAATATTAATTATAATGAAACTTTTTATACATTTCAGAATTTACATTAATAGTAACATTTATATTTAAATATTATTAAATCATTTCAATATTAACACTTAAATTTATATTAATATTGTTATTAATATTATTCATATTTTTATTAAAGTTCTAAATGGAAACATTTTGGATATACCTTTTAGAATATACATTAATATTGACAGTTATATTTAATTAATTTTAAGTATTATTTAGATTAACATTACCTTTTAAATTAATATTAATGTTAATTATTATTATTATACATCCATATGGAAACTTTTTATGCATTTCAGAATTTACATTAATAATAAGTTTTATGTTTAAATAGTATTAAATAATAACAATAATAAGACTTAAATGTATATTAATATTGTTATTAATAATATTATTATTTTTATTATAGTTCTGTATGAAAACTTTTTAGAATATGACAGTTTCATTGAATTAAAATAAATTATTAATTAAATTAACATTATTGTTTAAATTAATATTAATATTAATTATTATTCCTATTATACGTCCATACGGAAACTTTTTAGACATTTTAGAATTTACATTAATATTAACTTACATGTTTACTAGTATTAGATAATTTCAACATTAACACTGAAATTTATATTAATATTGGTATTACTCATTTTTTATATTTTTATTAGTTCTATATGGAAACTTTTTTCAATATACCTTTTAGAATATACATTAATATTATATTTAATTAATATTAATTATTAATAAAATTTAAATTACCGTTTAAATAAATACTAATTTCAGTACAAATATGTAAATGATGGCATATATTTTAAATGAGCAATTGCATTATTTTAAGTGAACTATCCCTTTAAATCTTGTCTTCAGTGTGTAATTTTAAAGATCAGTGGCCTTGTTCCAGTCAGACTGGCAGGTTTGTTTCTAAAACAACAGCAACTCCTTCAGTCCCAGTGGAGAGGGCTTTAAAGTCTCTCTTATTCTGTCTCACATTTGAAAGCTCAAAAAAAGCTCAACCTCAGTTTGAGTTTGGTCCAACATTTGTTCAGTCTGGTTGGCTTCGTGCTGAACACTAGAGGTGTATCCTGCAGGAGCCAAATTGAAATCTGTGAATTAACCTTGTGCTTCCCCCCTTCCTCTCCTTCCTCCCTCTTCCCTTCTCTCTTTCTCCCAGTCTCTGCCTCTCTCACCCCCTCTGCTCCAATGTCAGTTTTATTACGGCTTTAGGAGATAAAAGCCAATGATCCACAAAATGATGAATGGGGTGTCTCAGTGGCCAAGATACAGCAACACACTCTCCGGAGAACAATTCCCAACACCCTACGCCTATGCCCGTGTGTGTGTGTGGTGTGTGTGAGAGAGAGGAGGGTGTCAAAGACATCGAGTGGGTGCGATCACTTGCATTTGTGTGTGTGTGTGTGTGTGTGTATGAGTCGCTCTTATCAGAAATGGAATGGCACAGCGGTCGGTGTTGCAGTTCTCAACATACCCAGCAGAGTGAAGCCAAACCCTATCTCTGACCACATCTCGCCCTCTCTGGCTTTTATCTGTCGCTCTCTTGGCCTGCTTTCTGCGCTTTCCCGTAGCACTCTGCACCACATCCACGTTCAAGAACTAATAAAACGTTTCAGATTCCAGAAACGGAATGCTGAAAGCAAATTACAATGAGGAAATGCTGCAAGACACCAGTGACAGAATGGACACAAACAGGCTCTGTTCCAAAACCTAGTCAGCTGCCTTGCTGACTACAGTCTACATAGGCAGCATTCTAACTAGGTGAACGATTTAGAACATTCTATGCCTTACATCATACAAAAAGAGCAAGTACAAACCGCTAATTAGAATACATTTACAACAATTATTGGGTAAAATATCACATTTTAAACAGTTTGAACTATTTTAGTATTAATTATATAAATATTATCTACAATTTGTACACTTAGAAAAAGGTACAAAAGCTGTTACCGGGCTGGTACACTTTCGAAACTACTAAAGTTTAACATTTTGGTACAAATACCAGTTAAAAGTTTGGAAAAATTACTTTACTATTGATCTATTAGTCTTTTATGCACACGAAGGCTGAATTTATTTGACCAAAACACAGCAAAAACTGTAATATTATGAAATATTATTATTATTTATTATATTTTACATTATTGTTAGTGATGGCCTATGATTAATCACAATTAATTGTATCCAAAATAAAAGTTTTTGTGTGCATAATATATTTGTGTGTACTGTGTATAGTGCTGTGTAACAATTAATCGCGATTAATCGCATCCAAAATAAGTTTTTGTTTACATAATATTTGTGTGTACTGTATATTTATTATGTGTATATATATATTAATTAATTATATCAATAAAATATATATTCATGTAAATATTTTAAATATAAAAATATGTTGTTTATATATATATATATATATATATATATATATATATATAAAATATTAATTATATAAATAATATATATATACATGTAAATATTTTTAAAATATATACTGTATGTGTGTGTATTTATATATAGGTAATAAATATATACAGTACACACATATTGTGTAAAAAAAACCTTATATTGGATGCGATTAATCATTGCACAACACTAATACACACATCCATTAATAAACTGAAGAAAATATGTTACATTTATATATTAAATACATTTATACATAATATAAATATATACATCTAAATATTTTCAAAATATATACTGTTTGGGCATCTTTATATATACATAATAAATATACACAGTACACGCATATATATATTATATATTGTAAAAACAATTTTTTTTATTTTGGATGCGATTAATCACAATTAATCGTTTGAGCAGCACTATTTTGAATTTTTTCATTTAACTTTTTTTTTTCAGCAAAGCTGAATTTATAGCATTATTACTCCAGAAATCATTCTATATGCTGATTTTTACCAGTTATTATTATTATATTTTCAATTATTATTGGTGCTCAATTATTAAAAATAGTTATTATTACTATCAGTGTGGACTTTTTTAATGTAATGTGAACTTGCTGAATAAAAATAATATTTACATTATTATTGTTATAAAACTTTAGGGTTTCCATACAAATGTTAAGCAGCAAAAACATTTATAATATTAAGAAATATTTATTTAGCATCAAATCAGCATATCAGAATGATTTCTGAAGGATCATGTGACAATGAAGAATGGAGTAATGATGCTGAAAATTCAGCTTTGCATCACAGGTATAAATTACATTTAAAAAAACATTAAAACTGTCAACAGCTGTCTTAAATGATAATAATATTTGTATTTTCAATGTACTAATACGCATATAAAATAAGGTACCTTTTAAAAGAGTACCGCCCTAGTGACAGCTTTTGTACTTTTTTTCTGAGATGTATTTTCCCCCTCTTAAACTTGTCGCAGTGCATTCTGGTTTTGCCTTCCTCACCAAGTTATACACAAGAATGCTTCCACAGAAATTTGGCTATTTTTATCCATCTTAAAAGGAACAGCCTTAATGTTGTATGTGTCGTCTCTTAAAATGCTGCCTCCGTAGGCAGCTCGCTAGGTTTGGGAACAGAGCCACAGAGACACCGGTTACGACTGTTACCTTGTGCGCCTGTGCGAGCTATAGGGACACAGGGAGAAAAATAATACGTGTCATTGACATGTGCTCACGTCTACACACATACAAGAGACACACTGCACGGTGTGTGACCTGATCTCGTTGTCGTAGTGCTCACTGAATGGAAGAGTGTCTTGATGAGACCTTCAGGGAGTTAACGGAGCTACTAATGAGGACTGAGTTGCATTTTATGAAGGCGAATGATTGTAGAAAACACAGACTTAGTAGAGAAAATATTTTTGAATTTTTACACAGCAAACCCTTTACAAAAATGTACCGTAGTGGCATTAATTTCTGCCAAAATACCATGGATAGTTACTAGAGTTGTTGATGGTACTGCAGCTAAGTAATACAAATTATTTAAAATATTTATTTTTGATAACTATGCTGATTCATAACTAAAAGTGTGCTATCTTATGTTACCAACAATCGTATTTTTGCAGAAACTATGGTTCACATTGTACGTTTCTGTAAGGGATATAGATGCCGTATACACACACAACACGTTGTGATTATTTATACTTACTGCGCTGTCCACGTAGGCTTCAGTCCACACTGTGTCATGTTCGTGGTCGATAACCTTAGGTCTGCTCATCACGTGCAAATACCGCATCACGTTCTCCTGAACGTCAGCCAGTGTGGAAATCTGACTAAAATAACCTGCGCAACACACAATTCACAGCAACATTACATATCTGAATGCATTTTAGAAACAATATCTATGAACCCTGTAAACATATACATAATACCTTCTTTTAAAGTTACTCATAATGCTTCATTCATAATGTATAATATTTCAAATAAAGGCTGTTCTTTTTGTACTTTTATTTAGCAAGGATGCTTTAAATTGATCAAAAGCGATGATAAAGACATTTATAATGTTACAAAAGATTTCAATTTCAGATAAATGCTGTTCTTAAAGAAACCTGAAAAAATTCTACTCCGTTTCAACATAATAATAATAATAAATCTGTTTTGAGCAACAAATCAGAATATTAGAATTATTTCTGAAGGATCATGTGACTGAATAATGATGCAAAAAATTAAGTTTTGAAATCCCAGGAATAAATTACATTTATACAAAGCAGTTTTTTTAAATAGTAAAAATATTTTAAAATGTTATTGCTGTTTTTGCTGTACTTCGGGTCAAATAAATGCAGGCTTGGTGAGCAGAATATAGTTCTTTAAAAAAAACATAAAAAATCGTACTGTTCAAAAACGTTTGACCAGTAGTGTACCTGTATATATTTAAGAAATATATGTAATATATAATTATATATATATATATATATATGTCACATATAAATATGAATACTTTTATTTTGGATGTGATTAATCACGATTAATCGATTTGTCAGTGCTCATTTAAATAAACTATATATATACATATATATACACATACAAGACACAAGCTGATTATCAAATGCATTTTCCATCTATTTGGCAGTGTTGAAAATGTGCATGTACTACTGCAGAGGCTCCAGGTGCAGAGCTAGAAACTCTCAGCATGGTGTGTGTGCGTTCCTCATCCCGCGGCCAGTCATCCGTGGCGCGGGCACATGGGAGTGATCAACGCTGTGCAGCCACGGGAGCCGAGCTGACAGGAAGAGTGATTTAGGCTCAGTTGACCCTTGACCTCTGCATGTCAGCTCTGCAGTTGAGCCAGTTCCCGTCACACTCCCATCAAGCACTCAACACCCGCGTGATTTCCTCCAGCCTTCACACCAATACACCCACAGCGCCGGGTTCGGAAGCCGAACGGAGGCTTCCGTGCTCCAGCAAATCCCAGGCAGGATAATTAATTAACTAATTAGCAAAAATTAAAATGGAATGTAAATCAAATTCAGCTTGTCATTTAGAAGATCATCCCAAAAAAAAACAAAAAATCACAAACCTTTATTAGCACACGCCATCCATTTTAGGTTATCAGCGAACGCAGATTCTCGGCCAATCAGATATGGGAATATACGAACCTATAGAAATAAAAAACAAAAGATTTTTAAATACTGATACAAACAAAAAGTTTCAACCTGAATTCACGCGTATGAATACTAATGCAATCACGTTGGTCTGTTTCTTTTCATCCCTCTGTTTCTCTTTGTTTCTCCACACTGAAAGCGCACATGCAGCAGATCTCTAAATTTTAACCAAAGAATCTGCTTGTTTCCCACAATGCAATTTCCCAACGTCAGGGTAAATCCTGATTACTTGATTACTCATTGGAAAACAACTGCCTTGGCGCATTTACTTAATTACACAACTGGTGTAACAAATCAGCTAGGAAAATTGTTCACCATATGCTTTAAGATTCAGTTTTAGATATCTACCAGAGACCCTGCATGCGTGACAGCAATGATTAATCAGGAAAATAGCAATTCTGTAATTTTACGTTTCTTTCTTTTCTTTTTTTTTTTTTTTTTTTTTGAAATGCAGGCCCTTGAAACGATATACTATTATAGTTTTTATTAATATTTAGCATTTATTTTTACTTTTTTTTTTCTGTTTTTGTAATTAGTCATAGCACTGAACCACTACTGAAATTGTTAGAATGGCCAAGGAGCAGCAATTTCCACATAAAAAAAAAAAAAAAAAAAAAACGGACAGACCAAAATGTAAGTCATAGAGACTTGAAACATGGAGGGACTGTAGTACCCACACTATCTACAACGTCACCAAGGCTCGCCCCAATCGGCCTGACGGGGGCGCTACAGTGATCAAAAGTACAAAATCAATAATTATCAATAATGATAATTACTAAAATGTCTGTAGCTTTTGAATGGAATGAGATATCTTCTCCAAACTCACAACACATACACTACCGTTCAAAAGTTTGGGGTCAGTACATTTTTATTGTTTCTTTTTTTTTTTTAAGAAATTAATACTTTTATTCACCAAGGATGTATTAACTTAATAATTAAAAGTTTATTAAAAGTTAATAATAAATAATTTACATTGTTATAAAATATTTATATTTTGAATAAACACTGTACTTTTTAAACTTGTTATTCATGAAAGAATCCTGAAAAAAAAAATCACAGGTTCCAAAAAATATTTGGCAGAACAACTGTTGATATTATCCAACATTGATCATTCTAATAATAAATCTGCATATTAGAATGATTTCTGAAGGATCATGTGACACTTAAGACTGGAGTAACAGCTGATAAAAATTCAGCTTTTCATCACAGGAATAAATTCTATTTTAAAGTATGTTCAAATAAAAAACATTATTTTATATTGTAAAAACATTTTGCAATATTACTGTTTTTTTCTATATTTTTAATCAAATAAATGCAGCCTTGATGAGCATAAGAGACTTCTTTAAAGACTATTACAAGTCTTACTGACCCCAAACTTTTGAACGGTAGTGTATGTATGAAAAGAAGTCGTGGAACTTTCGCTATAAGTACATAAAAACGTCCATAATTATGCACCTGTTTGTCCTAATGGCATGAAAATTGGTACGCACAGTCTTGATCCAACATGCCATACATGGCTGTAAGGACATGTGCATATCTCAGAAAACATGGCCGTTATAGCCCAATGAATTTTGTAAAAGAAATTGGCCACCTCCTTGTTCTGAACAACCACTGCTGTCAATCAAACAGTTTGTTAAATGAATGAGAAAATGTAAAAAAAAAAAAAATACTTTGCAAACTAGTCCTAGGTTTTTCTGTAAAAAACACACTGCAGTGCAATTCTCTGAACCCTCTAGGAAAATATTTATCAAAAAATAAAAGTTAAAAGTTAACTTTTGGGAAGCTATAACGTGGTCGTTTAGAAAAGGGACCTGTCCAAATATACCCAAAAGCTTACGAAGTCTAAACAAAACTCAAAACTTCACAAAGCCTGGTGAGCACATACGTCAGATAATTCTAAACAAGCATGCAAAGTTTTAAGAAGATCAGACCACGGCTGTTGCTATAACAGTCATAAACGTTAAAAAAAATTCTATTTTTATTTGCCAAAAATGCTGTTCTTTATCACTGACATAGGTCATTACAGTCTTGATGCAGTAAATAATATGTAATGTCTTTTTTCTTGTGCTTAAAAGCGCTTGAACACCTGTAATTGCTGCTTGCAGCTATATTTTAATGTGCTTTTGCCATTTTTATTAGTTTTAATACTTGTATATAGATTTAACCTATTAAAACTAAATATTTAAGTATTAAAAACTTTTTTTCAGTTAGTAAAAATTATCAGTTTCATAGCTTTAGTTGCAATAGCAATCCTGTTTACAACATATTTTGCATTTAAGTTTTAAGTTTTTACTTTTTAAAATCTAAACAAATCCGAAAACACTTTTACTGTTTTGTTGTTTGTTAAAAACACTTTTAAATGGATGTTTCAAGATGCTCTTGCTGCAAGATGCTGAAAAAACAACCAAAACCATCTGACTGTGCATAGAGAACAGATTTATCTTTATTTAAATACAGAAGACTGACTGACCAAAATGCACATCCTTGAATGTTTACACATTTATTTTATTTATTAATTTGTGCACATGAAGGTGGTCTCAAAATACGGTTGTGTAAATGCAACCATTTCCCTCGATGTTTCTTCTCTGCGCACTAATTTTTTTTCTCTTTCCCTCTCTCTTTTTCACTCTCCATCCCTCCATTTCTCAGTACATTGCTCCTGTCTCCCATGTATAAATGGTTTTTGATTCCAACCAATACTGAGCGGTTACACCGCAGTGGGCCAGCGACAATTCACACACACACACACACCTTCCGCAGGCTGTAAAAACACATTTCTCCCCCCACCGATTAGGATATAAGACGTAGACTTACACACGCGACCAATACAGGCCAGGAATGTTCGCTTAACACGTTCACCTGAATGCCGAGTGCTTTATGAACACGTCTGGTAGCGCAAACTGCGTGCACAGGGTCAATCAGGTGACTGATTCAGCAGCACCAAGGGCAGGTACATGAGCAAACCCTCCAAATCAGTTTATTCAACACTTTCCCCCATGTTTGAAGAGTGTGTCAAATAAGCCGCCGCTGTCAGCAATTCAATATACATTAACACACTTTTTCAGACAACCACCGCAGGAGCCAAACACAATTCTTCAAAATGTCAAAATGCTCTCAAAAGGGAATTTTACACTTGTGCAGGGGTGAAAAAAGCAATCATAACTAAATCTATAAAGTAGGAGAAAACACACTGCACTTAGGCAGGAAATGAACCAATATACTGTGTACCAATCTACAATATACCAATATACTATGATTTTGATGCTTTTAAACTGTGTTTTATCTTACCTTGCGCTCAGGCCAGTTATATTTGGCGAAAACATCATCGTGCATTTCAGTGGCTCCATCTGTTATCAGCATGATTGCCTGACTACATGAACTTCCACGGCCGGTCTGATTAATCTGCACAGTGAGTGGGAGAGATAAGGAGACATGAGAGAGAGAGACTTTCATTATGAGAATGAGAACTCGGTTCGACAGAATAAACTCAAACTACCAAACAGCGAGAGATTCGCTAACAACTGAATCAAACAGGAAATTGTCTTCAAAATGGTTTCTGCATGTTCATTACCAGTCTGAAAAGAGCTATAGCCGATATTGTGTTTATGCTGTATGATGCAATGGTTGTGGTCCTGGATGCTGACTGGTCAATATCAAGAGTGGCTGGATAAAGTAGCAATGCCACTAACTTAACCACATTTTTTTCAGTATAACAGTACTGGTAGCTTAACTTCGGACACAAAATAGCACAGCCTTTTATACTTTATTGTTTTGTTATTTTTTTATTACATTGTTTGGATGCAGTATATGTGTGATTACTGTAAATCCAACAATGCATCACACTTATCTGCATGTTTTGAACAAATCTTTGTAAAATGTAGACAATAAACAAGATAATATACGGTATATAAGGTAATAACTGCAGTTATATCCAAAAGTCAACTAGTAAAAATGTTTAATAATATGAAAAAAAAACATAATAATGAACTATACACACTGATATAAAAAAAATTAATTAAAATCATTTTTTTTTCAGACACAAAATAGCATAGGCTTTTTATACTTTATTGCTTAGTTAAGTTTCCTGTATACAGTATGTGTGTGATTACTGTAAATGCAACAATGCATCAAACTTATTTGTGAAGTATTGCATGTTTTGATCAAATTTTTGTAATATGCAGACAAAATTTGCAGTTACGCCCAAAAGTCCGGCAGTAAAAATTTGTAATAATATGGGGAAAAAAACGTAATAAAACGATACACCACAATATAAAAAATTATTAAAATCATATTTTTAAGTAATATTATTTTTTTGTTTTTGAAAGAAAACTCTCTTGCTCACTACTGCATTTATTTGATCAAAAATACAGCAAAAATATTGTGAATTATTATTATTTTTTTTTTTTTTTACATGTAAAAATAGCTATTTTAATACATATATTAGAGATTGACTGATATATATCGATTTACTGATAATTTTCCTGATACTTAAAAATTTTACCATAATCAGATATCGGTTTTATAATATTGGATTCACCGATACACACTGCCATCTAGAATAATCTAGAACAACGAAAACATTATAAATAATTAATTTATAACATACCAATTAAGAAATGCAATAAAATACAATGTTTTGCTTGTTATATTCCAGTATTCCAGAGAATATTATTCCGATTAGTATTCATTATTCAGAATAATATTCTTCACTCTTTAGCCTATTAAAATGCTTATAAACCTACTAAAGGTACAGTTTACAATTAAGTATTACATTTCTGCAAAGTTGATATGATTCCTGTCCTTTCTGTATTTTCTCCATTTGACAGCATTAGATATTCTACATGTATTTTGCTTATTGTTAATAACAGTGTTGCTGCTGAGCTTTTTATAAATAAACATAAACATGTAAATAATGTTATCGGTATCAGTTATAAAAAATCAATATCGGTCGATCACTAATATATATTTTTAAATGTATTTTATTTCTTTGATAGCAAAGCTACATTTTAGCAGCAATTACATTTTAAGCGTCAAATGATTCTTTAGAAATCATTCTAATACAGTCTAATCATTTGTTGCTCAAAAAACATTTGTTATTGTTATCAGTATTGATCTATATTTTATTTTTTGTGGAAATGGCAATGCATTTTTATAACTTTTAAAATCTTGATAAATCTTGATGAATTTAAAGTACAAAAGAACAACATTTATTTGAAATTAAAATCTTTTGTTTTATTATAAATGTTGTCATTACTGTCGTTAAATGTCATAAAATTATAATATATTAAAATAAATTCAATAATAATAATAATAATAATAATTATTATATATATATATATATATATATATATATATATGTATAAGGTTAAAAGGGGTAATCTATTTAAGCAGAATACACTATACAGCATTTAGAAGGATACATTTTGCTCCTAAAACCTAAAATAAGCTGCATTATGGGTGATTATCAGGCATTTGATTTTCTATTTTAGTCTTTTCCACCAAACAAACTTTACTGCGGTGTAGTGCATGATGTCATTCGAAAAGTCAAAGACTGCTGCATCTACTTCATTTTTTTCTTTTTTACTTTTAACCAATCAGACACAAACACAGTATGCGGTCCTTTAAAGGGGCCGGACTCTAGTTTTTACGATTACCATATTAATGGACTGGCTCTAATGAATGTGACAAATACAGATATAACCCTATCCTCCTTTCTGTCTCTGCGCTTCTCCCCTCCTCGCTCTTTCCACGAGACTAGTGGTCTGAGAAAAGAGAGATAAAGGGCGCAACCGGACCGACTTTGAGCGTTATCTCGTCTGCAATTGCCTTCTCTTTCATCAGCGTATTAATCAGGGCTGCCAATTACCACAATTAATCACAGGGAGAGATAGAGGTATCTCGAGGAGGGGCTGGAACAGCGAGACAAAATGCGCACTTACACACGCAAACACACGCACACACACTCTTGAGTAGGAGCAGAAAGGAGAGCTGTCATGATACCGGACCTCTGTAATCTCACGCTTTTGGTAATCTTCACCCACCTCATTTAAGATAGTGAAAGCCTCAGTCAGTGCATTGCCCAGGAGTCCGATTCCTTTGGCGAATAACTTGTCCAGATGCTCTTTAAAGTGCTGATGAATAAGAACAAGGGAAATGGCTTTCAGATATGTTTTAGGAGTCCTAATTTCACTGAGAATTAGGTAATTATAGCCAGAAAGTGTGTGCCATTGTTTAATAAGAGAAAGACATACATCCTTATTAGTACTGTCAGCTTGAACGAGAGTGCCGTTTAGACAGGGCTCCACATAATGAATCTCTTGGTTGTACTGGAAACACGAGAAATATTAGACACAGAGAGCGTTAATTAAAAAAAAGGCTTTCAAATGAATTGATATCCTAAAGGGTACTGATTATTTCACTTATGGATATTAAATCAAATTCTTGCTTCATAAAAGTATTAATTTCTTAAAAAAACTCACTGACCATGTTAGATATTTTTTTCCACAGCCACTGGTCTAGCGTCAGCTTTACTTTAATGTTAATAATTACGTTTTGGATTTAGGTTGTGGAAACTGATCAGCTACATTAATCTGGAGCAGCATTTGGAATCTATGGAAGCCCATTCCACCACTGAAAAAAAAAGAAGATAATTGCGAGTTTTTATCTCGCAATTCTGACGTTTTCTTTTTCTTGCAATTGCGAGTTTACAACTCACAGTTCTAAGAAAAAAGTCATAACTGTGAGTTTGTATCACACAATTCTAAGAAAAGAGTCAGAATTTTGAGATTCTCTCGCAATTCTGATTTTTTCTCAGAATTGCAACATGAACTCAAAATTGCGAGTTATAAAGTCAGAATTCTGAGAGAATTGCAAATTTTTTTCTCACAATTCTGAGAAAGAAATCAGAATTGTGAGTTTATATCCCGCAATTGACTTTATAACTCCCAATTGTGAGTTTATATCTTGCAATTCTGACTTTACGACTCACAATTGTGAGTATATATAATTGTGAGCAATTCTGTGAAAAAAAGTCAGAATTGTGAGTTTGTATCCAGCAATTGACTTTATAACTCGCAATCGCAAGTTTATGTCTTGCAATTCTGAGAAAAAGCCAGAATTGTGAGTTTATATCTTGCAATTCAGACTTTATAACTTGCAATTATGAGTTTATATCTCACAATTCGGAGAAAAAAGTCAGAATTGTGAGTTTATATCTTGCAATTTTGACTTTATAACTCGTAATTGTGAGTATATCACGCAATTCTGAGAAAAAAGTCAGAACAGTGAGTTAATATCCCGAAATTAACTTTATAACTCGCAACTGCAAGTTTATATCTCACTGTTCTGAGAAAAAGTCAGAACTGAGTTTATATCTTGCAATTCTGACTTTATAACTCGCAATTATGAGTTTATATCTCACAATTCTGAGAAAAAAGTCAGAATTATGAGTTTATATCTTGCAATTCTGACTTTATAACTCACAATTGTGAGTATATCATGCAATTCTGAGAAAAAAGTCAGAATTGTGAGTTTATCCCGTGACTTTATAACTCCCAACTACAAGTTTTTATTTCACATTTCTGAGAAAGTCTGAATTGTGAGTTTTTAACATGCAATTGCAAGTTTATGTCTTGCAATTCTGAGAAAAAAGTCAGAATTGTGAGTTTATATCCCGAAACTGACTTTATAACTCGCAACTACAAGTTTATATCTCACCATTCTAAAAAAAAAAGTCAGAATTGAGTTTATTTCTTGCAATTCTGACTTTATAACTCACAATTATGAGTTTATCACGCATTTCTGAAAAAAGTCAGAATTGTGAGTTTATATCTTGCGATTCTGGCTTTATAACTGGCAGTTGTGAGTATATCACACAATTCTGAGAAAAAAAAGTTACAATTGTAAGTTTGTATATCACATTTGACTTTATAACTCCCAACTGCAAGTTTATATCTCGCAATTCTGATTTTTTCAGACAAGTCAGAATTGTGAGATTATATCATGCAATTCTGATTTTAAAAAATCTGAATTGCAAGAAAAAAATGTGCAATTACCTCATTTTATTTTTTATTCAGTGGTGGAAATGGGCTTCTATTGGAATGATATCTATATTCAAAAAAACAAATACCAAAGAAGGCGGCCCATGCCTTAAAAAAGTAAGGAAGCTTTTTCTGTTGAACTCACTGCAATAATGTTGAAGAAGTCATCATCCCCGAGCGTATCCAGTATGGAAGCGACCGTCTGTCTGGCTATAGTCAGTCTTAAACCTTTCATACTGCCACTGACATCCACAAGAATCACAACATCTTTAGGAGAAGTTGCCGCCTGGATATACCTAAGATAGACAACAAGCATCGAGACAGAATTGTTAATACATAAATACACACAAACTGATTAATCTATTCTTAAAAATGAAACAAAGCTTAAAGATCACACTCACTAACACAAAACAAATAAAAAGCACAAAAATGACATTTTAAGCATCATTTGAAGCAGGGGAAAAAATTGTTCATACCATTTTCTGTTCCTGCAGTCAAAAGCAATGACACCATGTTCATCAGGATGCCATTTCACACCTGAGAACACACAGTGTAAAAATAATTTAATTTTAGATTATATAATTTTCCATATATTAGTGTCTGAGAACTGTTTTTAAATAACTTCATTCAATGTTTCACATTTATTGTTTTACAGTTTGCAGACTCTTTAGCTAGAAATCAAAGAGATGGCACATCTCAGCAGCTCAGCTCTTTAACCACATCTGTTTAGCACAAATAGCTAATATATGTAAATTTGGCATAATGCTGTAAGATGTAAGATGTGATTTAGCCCGCCACAGGCTTTGATTAATGGAATGAATTTTCTCTTATGTCCTCTCTGATGGTCTGTAAAATTAAAACATTAGCAAAATCAGCCAGTTTGATCTTCATCAGTTCCTGCGCTGACATAATGCAACATTACGCACCTGGGTATTGTCGGAAAAAACCTTTAGCGCTTCCGAAGTACTGCCAAATAAGGGTCGGGTCCCTTTTGAAGTTATCCACGAAAACTTTGTTCAAGGCTTCCGACCAATAGACTCCATTAACTATGTCAGGGTCTGAAAGGACAGAGAGAGAAAGACGTGCGAAGTTTATTTGAAGCTCGCAATCAAAGCAATAACACAGTTCTAATTTGACCTTTAACCCTAATTTCATTCGTCGCACAAGCCAAAAGTGAAGCAGTTAAATCACCTCGTCTCGTTCCACCCCTCCTTCTGTTTCGAGTCCAACCTGACTCCATAAAAAACACTTTGCCTTTGTCCTCCAGCACACAAAGCGACGCCAATAAAAGGCCATTACGAGCGCACACAAAGGGACGAGGCGCATCCACCATGCGTGAGCGGCCACTGCAGCATCCACAGATCACAAAGCGAGCAGCTACTTTAAGAGTGATTACTCTGTTCTCACCGCACTCTTCGCTGGGGCACCGAGCCCTTGGCTTTGTTCATTGCGTCGTCCCCAGGTAGTTATTGACCCGTACTGCTGCAGTGACACTGAGGAGTTCGTTCTTGGATCAGTAACTTCTGAATGACCCAAGGTGGTTGGCTATTATCACTGCTCTATGACATAGTAACTTAACTCTCTCTATCTTTCACGCCGCAACGTGGGACAGTTTCTGTCGAGACACCCAGGAGCTGTTTAATGCGAAATATGGAGGCACGTTTAAAGCTTTTAAACTGTTAATCAAGTTGCATAGAGGACTCATAAATGATCATATTTAACCTCTTACATATTTAAAACGACTAGCTGTTACACAACCAGTTAAGGGTTTTTGAAAGAAGTACTTTCTGCTCACCAAGGCTGCATTTATTTGATCTGTGAAAATACAGAAAAAATAGTCGTGTTGTGAAATATTATTACAATTTAAAATAACTGTTTTCTATTTGAATATATTTTAAAAAGTAATTTATTCCTGTGATGCAAAGCTGATTTTTCAGCATCATTACTCTAGTATTTAATGTCACATGATCCTTCAGAAAATCATTTTAATTAGGGCTGTCAAACGATTAATTGCGATTAACTGCATACAAAATAAAAGTTTAAGTTTGCCTAATATATGTGTGAAATTATGATGTATATATAAATACACACAAATTAATGTATATATTTAAGAGATATTTATGTACAAAATATTTGTATTTATATATAATATAAATTATATAGAAATTACAATAAATACATATACTTGTAAATATTTCATAAATATATACATGAATGTGTTTACATTTATATATACACAATAATTACACAAAGTAAACACACATATATTAGGCAAACTCAAACTTTTATTTTGTATGCGATTAATCGTGATTAATCGTTTGACAGCGCTAATTCTAATATGATGATCTGATGCTCAAGAAATATTTCTAATCATTTTCAACGCTGAAAACAGTTCTGCTGCTTAATATTTTTGTGGAAACTACAATATACTACTATTTAAAAATAGAAATTATTACTTGTATTCCGCAAGGGCATATTAAATAAAAAAAAAAAATCATGGTTTTCACAAAATATTAAGCAGAAAAATAATTTTCAATACTGATAATAATATTAATAACATTATTAATAACTGAACACCAGTAATAATTCATTAAATGAGTAAATTACATTTAAATATATTAAAACAGTTATTTTAAATTTAATAAAATTTCATAATATTATTTTTTTATTTGAAAAACATTAAAAAATGAATGATTCCAAACTTTTGACTGATTTTTTCATGAAAATCTATTTTCTAAATGCATTTTATTGATTTCACTGTGAACAATACATTCATGCGTTTCTTTTTCTTTTTCCATTCACATCTGCCTCTATCCAGTTGATAACTAACTAATAGAACCAAGCCCCTGCTTTTAATTTTTATTTCTTTTTTATATTTCTTGACAATCCATTACACAAAAATAGAAGAAAACATCTGCTGCTATATCCATTTTTTTTTAACTTTAAGCATTATGCCCCTGCTGGTTAGTGGCAGAACTGCATAATTTTGTCGCACAAAGTACTTTTCTACAATGATGACTGTTCAAAAACACCATCTTTCTGACAAAACACATTTCTTCCAAGCAACAAATAAATGAAAAAACATTTCATTACACAACAGCAGATGTTTTACCAATTCTCAAATTCTAAAAGCTCTTACAAGCACAAAATGGACTGATGTTTTTTCCATCTTTCTTCCCAGGATAGTAAACAGTTTTGGGATGGTGCGTGCTCATGTACTGCCATCAAGCAATCAATGTGTCATGTTGGTTGAATCACAGCTCATATCCTGTATGTCCAGGTAAAAACAGGATGCATTACCTTTATTGTACATGTTAGTTGGCACCTGCACCACGCTGAGGCTGAGGTTGACGGATAGGTTATTAAAATGATCGTTGGGTTCCAGAAGAAACTCTCCACCCAGCTCCACGCTGTTCCCGTCTTCATCCACCTCGTTTATCAGCACTGCGTTGAAATACTCATACTGTAGGGAAAAAAATGAACCAAACAAGTCAATATAGAGGTGTCAGGCTGGAAAAAAGCAACATTACTAATATTCATTCTATAGTGTTCGAGTACACAAGTACTTAAAAGTTTGTGGTCAGAAAGTTTCTTTTATTCAGTAAAGATGCACTATATTGATCAAAAGTGACAGACAAATTTTATGCTACAAATGTTTTGTGTTTCATATAAATGCTGTTCTTTTTTATCTACATCGTTTCCACAAAAATATGAAGCAGAACAGCTGTTATTGATAATATAGGAAATGTTTCTTTGTGAAGCAAATCAGCATATTAGAATGATTTCTAAAGGATCATGTGACACTAATGATGCTGAAAATTTGGCTTTGCATCACAGAAATAAATTACATTTTAAAACATAATGAAATAGAAAACATTTCTTTAAAATTGCAATAACATTTCTATTTTTACTATATTTTTTGATCAAATAAATGGCGAGCATATGAGGGTAAATAAGATTAAACAGAGACTTGACAGAGATCTGTTATGTTTAAGTATCATTTAAGTATTAACTTTAGCTTTAGAAATTTCTGACTTTTTGCAGACTTGCAGTCAACTGCAGTCAAATATAGGCACAGTTTGATATACTGTTGAGATCTGCAACTTTTTTGAGATTTAAAAAAGCAGGCATTAAGCATTTGTGATTGTCTTTCCTACAGCAAAACAATCCTGCATAAAAGGTTCAACTGAACTAATAAAAATGTTAGTTTACGCATAGCATGCACACACACAAACATTTCTCTCCGTTGCCCCAGTCGAACTATAAAGGATAACGGACGAAGAACATTTAGTTTGTGTCCAGGGGCCCTGCGTGATTAAACTACCTCTCACTTTACTGGACCAGAGGTCATTCTGTGAAAAGAGGCTATCTATCTGTTAGGTGAGTGTACTTGGTAACACCTTTGTGTTTACCATTAAGCGGTGTGTGTATGTGTGTATGCACTTGACTACATCTCCTGTTGGGGAGGGGGGGCATCAGTACAAAGCCCAGCAATGACAGCTCATACCACGGCTGGGCGCTCCGGTGATACACCCCTGGAGGGGCGGAGGGGGAGCCGAGTGGAGAGGGAGAGGAGAAACGCTCCACACTCAGCATTTCTGACAGCACTGCGACAAGCTTTTGAGGGTTATCAACAAACAGCAGGAGCAGGTGCTGCACACCCGACCGAGTCCGGGTCTCAGTAGGTTCTGAGTCAGAACTCCTCATTCAAAGAGTCACAGTCAGAACCGTTTCATCCAGACCTTTAGGAACATTCACTCGCTGCCAGACTATTATATACTTACACTGAAGCGGCGAAAAAAAAAATCAACAATAACATTATTTTCATGACTTATTTCCGTGTCACATCTTGTACATTTAGTGCACCTTTAAACCCTATGTAATTGTAATTGATTTTATCATTTTATTATTATTATAATAATAAATATCCATTGCAACATGTCCTGACATGTTTAATCCACATCAATAAAATTAATTAAAATGTTTAAAAAAATATTCTTTTAACAACTCATTCTTACAAATGCTAAGCAATTAAAAATATATGTTCTAACTATTATATATATATACATATATATATATATATATTTACATAATATATATATAACAGCAATATTTAATTTTCTATAATAACTTTTTCAAATTATTTTAAAAAGAAGTGAAAATTTTGTGTAAAATTTGTCAAATTTGTAGTTTTCATATATATATTGCTATAATAAATATACATTGCATTTTAGTGCACTGATGTCTTTCTTTGACTTCAATAAAATCAATAAATATTTTCACCAAAAATTATTCTTTTTCCAAATAAATCTCATAATTGCTAACCAATTAAAAATATATATTTGCTAACCATTAAAAACGTATGGTAACACTTTACAATAAGGTGTATCAACTAACATAAGCAAACAATGAACAATATATTTTTTTACAGTATTTATTAATCTTTGTTAACATTAGTTAATAAAAATACAGTTGTTCATTGTTAGTTCATGTTAGTTCACAGTGCATTAACTAATGTTAATAAACACTTGATTTTAATTATGCATTAAACATCTATATATGTGTGTGTGTGTGTGTGTGTGTGTGTGTGTATCTCACAGCAATATTTCATTTTTTATAACTTTTTCAAATTATTTTAAAAGGAGTGTACATTTTATGAAATTAGTGAAGATTTATTAAATTTATTGCTAAAATAAATATTTTTTATGCATTGTTAATGCCTTGATGTCTTTGTTTATATATGAAGATATATAGATAAAATGTTTATATATTTTTTTTTATATATATAAATTATTTAAGAAAAGAAAGAAGCAACAAATTAGTGAATAAATTAGTGTATAAACATGACTGAATGTGTTACAATAAAGACTTTGGAGCTCTAAAATAAGCATCCTTCTGTTCAGCAACAGTTTTTTCTTATAAAAACCCACTCTTTCACTATAATTAGCTGTGTGAATGAAAAAAATAAACGTTTATGAATCATTGGAAATGTATTCCTACGTATCACAGAGAGCGTGCATGAATTCATTACTGAGGGGGGATACCATTATTTTAAACGTATTTTGCTTCAGTGAATTTTCCATTTGTCCCTGAATAGCGCAGCCAACGTGGAGTCATTTATCTTAGTCGGAGTGCGGAGGCCGGAGAGAGGGGAGGGCTTCCAACACATAAATATATATATAAATATAATTCACTTCAAGAACTAAGCTGGAGGTCATGTACAGGACATCTGCATAAAGCAGGGCTACAAGATTACGGCAAGGAGCGTGAGGGGCTTCACCATTAAAACATCCCCTAAGAGTCTATTTTGAAAGAACACAATAAAATTTCATATTAAACTTGATGAAATGACAATAGATCACTTTCAAAATGAATATGCATGTAATTTTAGATGAGTTTGGATATTTTTAACACTACACGAAGTGGAATCAGAGCAACAGAATGACTGGGTTTTTCTGTTTCTGAACAAAGAACTGTCCATGGTACTGAAATCATCACACATAATACTGCAAAACAACCTGTAAACTGTAAGCATACAAAATCTCTCACCTGTAGGTCAGGGTTCTCCTCATGCTGAAGATGAGCTTCTTCTGCCGCTTCTACGAGCCTCTACAAACGAGTGACAACAGCAGAAACTTAGAAAAGATGATTGATAAGTCAATCATTAACAATACATTAATACATTACATTTTATAATGCCCACTAGATCTCAGTTAATGTGCTCAAAATGCTTTGATTATATATGAACGCATATATTGACTATCAATAATAAACTGGCCTTAAGAAAAACTTACCAGCATTCACAACTCCTGTCATAAAGACTTATGAATGAACGTTAAATAGTCATAATGAATTATTTAATAAACCAATTGTACAAGGCAACCTCTTAAACAATTTAGTTTACCTGCTGTTTGCTAACAGGTTGTATTCCACGTGGTGGCTTGTTGCCTTCAGGCAAAAACAATTTTGTGTGTGTGTAAAGGACAGTGTATGTTTTGTTGTCATTGAAAACTGCTGGCATGCATTTTTAGTTACATGGCTGTATAATTGCTTCCAATCCACAAAGCGCTTTAGGAGAAATAATTAATACTTGTCGCGTTTCAAGGAAATAACAGCAACATAACCCAAAACGAGGCTTTGTGCCAATTTATAAACACCCTCTAGAAATATCACCCAAGCTGCTCTGTAAAATATAACAATAATAATAATAAAATAAGTTTATGTTCCTGAAAAAAAAGTCTTTGTTTATGGATGTCAGTAACTAGATAGGCCTAGATTACAGACTGTATTTTTGTATTTTCTTTTTGCACACAAATACATTTCAATCGTGTTTGTAATCGCCTCATTAATCACAAAAGCTAAATCGGGACTTACTTAGAAAGCGTATTTTCACCTGTCGGCGAACAGGCGGCGCTAGCGAACGGAATTAAAGCTAAAAGAGAGATAGCTATGACCGAAAACTAACAATGAAATTAATTGTTCTACCTATTAGACTGTGTTTTATTAACGTCTACACTTAGGCCAACCCTAAACCTAGCTCGTACTATAATACAAAAACAGTATTAATGTTGTACAGTATGGCTTCAGTAGAGATTTAAATCATACATATTTTCCAAAATGAAAAATTTTAAATGTGAGCTACTTTGTTTTAAAAGTCTGACGCGTAGTTAACTAGGCTATTAATTTGTTGCTGAACTGTTAAAAAGTACATCCTAAAAATAGCCGAAATCGAGAAATCGACACCCCTAAAAGACGGTTTAGTTTTAACCTTGTTAATCCTTCAGCCAAGCCAACTTTTTAACAGCTTATTCGTCAAATATGTCAGTCTGCGGATTTACTCTTCTGTCTCAAATATACTATGCTCGTGAACGCGCTTAAGAAGGTCAGGATAAAAAGAAGACATTATTTGACATTTTATTTTAGATTTAACATATCACAAGTATGATATATAACAAGATAAACTATTTACGCGACACAACACGTAAATTGGCAGAAAAATAAAATCACTTTGAATGCGAACACGCAACAAAAAATGTTTAAAATTTTTATGCATTTGTAGAATTATTTTCAAACGAAATAAAAAAGTGCTGCAATGCACTTGGACGTCTGTGGTATAAATTGCATGAACTCGCTTTAAATCCGACAAACGTGTAAATTTATTTCGCATAAATACGCGCATGCATTTTATGCAATCAGTATGCAGTTGAAAGCCACAAATGCATGAGGTGTATTTCATGGGTTTTACCTTTCATGGCAAACCGACTCCATTGCATCATAAAGTGACAGTGTGTATCTGCAGGAGTTAGATAAGCCTATCTCCTCCACACACTCCACACACACAGGCAATTAAAGCCTGGACCGCGTGTGTCCCTCTGAAGAATAACGGCATGAGCAGGTTGTAACGGGAAAATCTATATGTTCTTCTGTATAGAAGGGAGAAGCTTTAATCGAGAGGCTTTTTATACGTTAGTAATAAATAAAGCGGTTGCGGCTGCAGCATCCAAAGACAATAGAAGAGTGATGAAAAATGCTGAATTAAACAAAAGGAATTCATGCAAATAATTCGATAATAATAACTCCAAACTAGGCCTATATTAACAAAAATAATAACTAAGGATATTCATCTAAAAATAAAACGGAAGTCGTGCATGCAAACATATTTAATTGTTTTCCTCTCAAGTTACTTACACGTGTAGCCTCCGCCTTTTTCCGAAATATTTCCTCCATATTCAGCGCCAGATTTTTCACCAATTTTGCGCCGTCGATCTCCTCTATTCGCACCGACTTCTCATATTCCTTGTATTTCTGAAAAGAAATAAATAAATGCTGGATGATATTTCGTGGATTAAATAAAACTTTGAACAATACAAACAGCTTTAAATGCGTTAACGCATGTTTTCTGTAATTGACGCATCAAATAAAACAATACGTCAAATATGTATTTTTAATGCAGCTTTGTCTGGTAGTATTGAAAGTAATAAATGCGTTAATCTCTCAGACAAGTACACTGGAAACGTTAGGGTGCAACAAAAAAGTAGCAAACAGAAATTAAATAATTATTTTAACTGCATTCATATTTGGACACTTTAATATAGCAGATCATTTTATTCTTTAATTCTGTTTATGCTCTTTCTCTGTGTGTGTGTGTGTGTGTGTGTGTGTGTACTCGTTTTTGCTACATTGTGGGGACCAAATGTCCCCACAAGGATAGTAAAACTGGCATGCGGTCCCCACAATGTTAAAAAATGATTAAAAATAGTAAATGGTGTTTATCTGAAAGTGTAACGATGCAAACACGTTTTCTGTGAGGGGTAGGTTTAGGGTTAGGGTTGGGTTAGGGGATAGACAATATCGTTTGGTCAGAATAAAAACTATAGAAGTCTATGGAAAGTCCCCACAATTCACAAAAACAAACGTGTGTGTGTGTGTGCGTTTCACATTCTCAGATAATCTAAATGGAAATCTTATTACAAACTTTTCACATCCTAAAAAAGAAAGAAAACCCTAAAGAAAGTCCTAAAACAAAAAAAATCAGCAAAAATCAACAAATTCAAACATGCAACTTAAACTAAACTCCACCAAATCAACACATTTAGTTAACTAATGGCACTGATGACGGTGGGAAACCAATAATCATCTTGACTTTTGATCTAATGGATAGGGTGATCCCTTCAAACATGAATTTAACAAATCAATGTCCATCATGACACATTCATTTGTCTGTGATCAGTATATAGTGATGAATTGGGACATTTAGACATATGCAAATGAGAAGAAGCCAGTCATGTGTGGCTGCTGAAGATGGAGGGACGAGACTAACAGAAAAAAAAATGATGAGAGACAGTGATGGAGAGACAGGGGATGGTAAGAGGAGGCCTCTACAAGTCTCCATGACCTACGGTTTGCATTGTCTCTGCGTTAATACAGCTGTCGTTCTCATTCGAGTTAGTGCCACAAGTCTTCAGATAAGCGTGGCGTCGTTCGGCTCTCTCTGACAGCGGCCACTCTGATTGGCTGATAAGACAAATCCTCTCTAGATAACGAGCTCAATCTTGTCGCCGTAATTGGTGGAACTGCTGCTGCAGTGTGTATTATTGGTGGAGGCAGAGCGTTGTGGGTGGGCCGCTTCAGGGAGGCTGGGCGGGGCTTGTCGAAAGGGCCACGCATTGTTGGAGGGTAATTGAAATGGAGTCAGAATTCAGGAGAAAGATAATAAGTTGTCAAGCCTGGGCGAGTCTGGATAATGAACTACACTTCAGACAACGCTGAGTCTGCAGTACAAGCGACACCTGAAGCAACAGCAGTCAACGGGCATAGTGTTATTAGACTATTCAAACACACTCAGCCATCGATGCCTGCAGGCTTACACCACTACACTCGGGAAAAAAAGCCTTTCTGATAAAACTAAATTTGGGTTAGGCAAAACATGGATGTAAATTTCATTAAGACACACACTCAATCCCAAAAAAGTGTGGCAAACAGCCTCAAAATATGTGTTTGGCACAGTCCTTTCAAGCTTTTTTAATAAAGACCTAATATATTCAGTAGGAAAAACAGATATAATTTATATGTATATCAAGACAACTGGACATAAATCCAATGAAAACACATACACTCACACATCTTAGATTCAAAAATGTGTCTCAAACAGTCCTTTCAACTTTACCAAAGGCCTGCCTGATAAACACACACACACACACGTTTGTACCTGTTTTTGCTACATTGTGAGGACCAAATGTCCCCACAAGGATAGTAAAACCTGAAATTTTTGACATTGTGGGGACCGGCCTGCGGTCCCCATAATGTTAAAAAATTATTAAAAATAGTAAATGATGTTTATCTGAAAGTGTAACAATGCAAACATATTTTCTGTGAGGGCTAGGTTTAGGGTTAGGGTTGGGTTAGGGGATAGACAATATCGTTTGGTCAATATAAAATCTATAGAAGTCTATGGAAAGTCCCCACAATTCACAAAAACACATATATTAGTTTTCAGTGTAAAAAATGGATGAACATACATATCACTCTCAAGTCTATTTTAAAAATAAAGTAGATGAAAACACACAAACACACACAAATCACTAAATTCAAAAACATGTTTAACACAGTCCTTTCTACTTTTCAAAAAATGCTTTTGGGGGAAAATATATATATTTTCAGTAGGCTAAAACAGGTATAGTATATAATTTAAGACAAGACAACAGAAAATGAATCTCATGAAAACTTACAGATCTGAAAAATATGTCCCAGACAGTCGTTTTAACTTCAAAAAAGGTGATAAAAATAAGTTTCCAATAAGAAAAAATGAATAAGCATTCATATCTCTCAGTTTTAAGAAAATACACATTTCAAGACATAAATTCCACAAAAACACTCTTGCACGTGAAATCCCAATACCTGCTCTTCAAAGTTAATTCAAATAGAAAAAGGCATTTCTGATAAAAATCAGTTTTTGTAATAGAAAAAGTACACCTACATGTGTCCCATACACTCATTTTAACTTTAAAAAATGTCTAGCTGATAGAAATAAAATGGATACGCATATATGTCTCATGTGTTTTTTTAAGACAGCAGGATATAAATCCCATAAAAACAAACACGTACACACACAAAAATCACTAAATCTGATCACTAAATCCTACTTTTTAGGCACAACATATATAATTTTTATCTAGTTTTATCAAGACAACGGGAAATAAATCCCATGAAAACACACAGAATGTGTCCCAGACAGTCCTTTTTACTTTAAAAAAGGCCTATCTGATAAAAAAGGGTTTTTATTGAAAAATGGACAAGGATGACTATCTCTCTCATGTCTTTTTTGAAGACAACAGGACATAAATTCCAAGAAAAAAAGCAACACACGTTTGAAAATCTCAGATCCAAATGTGTTCCACATATTTTAACTTTAAAAATAATTTTTTTGTTTTATTTACAAAAACAACAGGACAACATTTTTTTAAAACACACACCTCAAATCTCAAAACATGCACGAAAACACACTCTTGCATGTCAAATCCCAATACCTGTTTTTACACTCAGGCTAATTCAAATTTAAAAAGGCCTTTCTGATAATAAAATGTTTTTGTAAGAGGAAAAAGTATGTATCCTAGACACTCCTTTTAACTTTAAAAAAGGTCTAGCTGATAAAAATAAAATGGATAAGCATAAATATCTTTCTTAATGTGTTTTTTTTAAAGACAATAAGATATAAATCCCATAAAAACAAACAACTAAAACAACTAAATCCTACTTCTTTAGGCACAACATATGTAATTTGTATCTAGTTTTATCAAGACAACAGGAAATAAATCCCATGAAAACACACAGAATGTGTCCCAGGCAGTCCTTTTTACTTAAAAAAAGATTTCTATTGAAAAATGGACAAGCATACATATATCTCATGTCTTTTTTGAAGACAACAGGACATAAATCCCATGAAAAAAGACATACACTTTTGCAAATCTCAGATCCAAATATGTTTCACACATTTTAACTTTAAAAAAATCATTTTTTGTTTTATGTTCAGTGCAGTCTTTTCAATAAAAAAAATGCTTTCTGATAAAAAATAAGTTTCCTGTAAGCAAAACACTTTTACTTAAAAAAAAGGTTGGAAAAATGGACCATCATGCATATCTCTCTTATGTCTTTATATCTTTTAACAGGACATAAATCCAATCTCAAATCCCAAAGCATGTTCAACACAGTCCTTTCAATTAAATAAAAATGCTTTCTGATAAAAATAAGTTTCCTGTAAGTGAAACAACCTCGCTCCCTTTCCTGTTTTTTTTTTTACAAGACAGCAGGACATCACATTGCATGAAAACACACACCCTGGCACATCTCAGATCCCACAACATGTTTCTAACACCCACACCCCCCTCCACACACACAGATCGCAGCACCACGCAGCAAATTACCCCTTTAAGAGAGAGACCACGGAGGGTTATTGAGGCGGAACAGTTCATTTCACGCCTGTCCTGCCTCCCCACCCCTCACCCACCGTCCCGGCACCCAAAAAAGCCATAATCAAAGCCATTAATGCTGCGTTCATCAATAGTGATGATCACCCCAGTGATTCAAAACACAGCGGCGAAACAGTCCCGGGGAGTGTCGCAGACTTCTGGACAAAACTGTTAAACATTAACAAGGTTTTCCCATCATATTCTCAAGACACTACAAAATTATTCACTGTAAAGATGCTTAACGCTAATGCATTTGTACAATCTGTTATTTTGTTGCGGCGAGGTGGAAATTTTCAGCGATTGAAAGCAACAAAGGGTGACAGTTGTATGGCTGTTTTTCTCCCTCTTTGTGTAAAAATCAGGTAATTTTGCATAACAAGCTTAATGATCACTCTTAACGATCCTCCTTAATGAACCGGCCTGCTGCCTCATCCCTCCCTTCCTGCTTCCAGCTCTTCAGACAGACACTTTATTGGCCCTGAGCCCCACCCATCGGTCACGCCCACTGAGCAGGATGATGGGAAAAAGTGCAAACATACGCAAAAACGGCAATGAAGAGAGAACACAACTGGCTGGGACATATTACAATGTGTTAATGTGTGTGCGTTTAGGTTGATGAAGATCATTTTGGCTGGGATGCCAGAACAAGTTCATTATTGATGCTTACGGCTGAATCAGGAACAGATTTCCATCCTTAAAAAAGGAATAGTCCACGCAAAAATAAAAATTGTGTCATTATTTACTTATCCTTAAGTCATTTCAAACCCATATGCTGTATTTTTACATGGGTAATTGAAGAATACACTCTTTAAAATAAAGGTGCTTCACGATGCATAGATGCATTTTACATCTGAAGAACCTTTCTGTTTCACAAAAGGTTCTTTGTGGTCAAAGACGGTTCTTCAGATTATGAAAAGGTAAGAAAGAGATGCTTCTTTAAAGAACCTTTGACTGGTTCTTTGTGGAACCAAAAATGGTTCTTCTATGGCATCGCTGTGAAGAACCTTTTAAAGCACCTTTATTTTTTTAGGAGTGTAGATAAACAGTGCTACTGTAACTGAATACATGTAATCTGGATTACATAACCAGATTCAGTTACTTTTTAAAATACTCATAATTAAATTACTTTTCAATTTTTTATTAAATGCTGGCAGTAAATTGTTTAATCTCTCTAATGCATCTTTTCTTTAAAATCTTTTAAATATTTAAAATCTTTTACATTTTTCATTCTGAACCCTACTACTTATATACTTATGTGCAATATTGAATATATTCCCCTTTGTATTTTTATATCAAACTGCTACAAATTTATCCTACCATGTGATAAAAAAAGTAATCTAAAAGTAATTTAGAAACAGATTACTGATTACAAATGACCAAAAATGTGTAATCTAACAGAATGTTATTGACTACACTTTACATCATATAATTTGGAATCACTATTAGATTATAATTCAATTTCAAATTTAAATTCGAATTCAAATTTCATACAACTCATACATTATATTTCATGGTTATATTCCGTTCTGCTAAATTTAATTTACATTTGCATTCAGATCAAAAATGATGTGATGCCAAACTGCAAAAATGTGACGTAATTGTCATGAAGCGTCATTGGTTTTTGTGTTTTGTAATTAACATGGTGTACTAGTTTAAAAAATGCACTATGGAAAATGAGATTTATCAGTAGATAATAAAAAATTAATATTGTCATCATTCATTCACCCTTATGTCATTTCAAACCTGTATGACGTCATATCTTTTATGAAGCACAAAAGATCTTGAAGAATATTTTGAAAAACTAAAATCCACATTTCCCAAAATATGTGATCCTAGACCACAAAATCAGTCATAAGGGTGCATTTTATTAAACTGAAAAGCTGAATAAATGAGCTTTCCACTGATGTATGGTTTGTTAGGATATGACAATATTTGGCCAAGACAACCATTTGAAAATCTAGAATCTGAGGGTGCAAAAAAAAAACTAAATATTGAGGAAATCTCCTTTAAAGTTGTACAAATCAAGTTCAATGATTTGAACAATGCGAATCACTAATCAAAAATGTAAGTTTTGATATATTTATGGTAGGAAATTTACAAAAAAATTTTCATTGAACATTATGCTTATTTAATATCCTAATGTTTTTTGGCATAATTTTTTTTTTTATCATTTTGACCCATACATATTTTTGGCTATTGCTACAAATATACCCGTGCTACTTAAGACTGGTTTTGTGGTCCAGAGTCACATATATTTTTTATGTTCCACAGAAGAACAAAAGTCATATAATTTTGGAATGACATGTGGATAAGTAAATTAATTTTTATTTTTGGGTGGAGTATCTCTTTAAATTTCAGTCTGTTTCTCACATTATGACTTCAGGAGACTTAGCACATGGGTCATATGAACTAGTTTATATTGTCCTTTTTGAAGCTTGACAGACATGGTTATGAACTGAACAGTAAAAAATCAAAGCAAATGCCTTTGACTCAACATGAGCGTGAGTAAACAAAGAGAATTTTCATTTTTGGGTGAATAATTCTGTTAACAAATTATGCAAGGTAAATCAGCCGCATTGGTCTCGGATCAGTGGATAAATACAACACCGGTAATGGCTCTGACTACACTATAGATTTTTTCTGCAGTAGTAGACGCCCTGAGGCTAAAGATAGACCCCAAATCTCATCTTTAGTTAAACAATCAGTGGACTATGTGTAGACAAATTAACTCATTTGTCTTTAATATCTCTATCACTGTATCCTTCACAAACACAGACACCTACACAGACACCTTAGCAGCAATTCTCAAAGCCTGAGTTTCATTCATTTCCGCCGTTTTATAAACAGACTCAGGCTAGTTCAGTTAAAGAGTCACGTACACACATTCTGTGAGGAGGTAATTACGACGATAATATGTGCACTGATGGTGAGAGCTGTGCTCTTATCTCACACCAACACTGAGAGACTTATTAATACTTCAGAGAGAGAGAGAGTGAAGGGTTATCTCAAAACATCCATCACTGTTTTTTCCTTCAACAGAAACCGAGAGGAAATGAAGTGTGTTCTGTAGTATATAACCACCGCATAGTGCATTCAAACAGCAGTAATAGCTACAACACGGGATAGTGGAACAAAGAAACCAAGTGGACTTTATCTGCAACACATCAGCACAGATATGAACTTTCAATAATAAAACATTAATAATGCAATGTGTGCACGTGCCTTTTTTTTTTTCTTTTTTTTTTGACATATTGTTATCAATATTGATTTACTAATGCATAAATATAAACCATCTACAGTACGTCATACCAAAACAGATGTGAATGAATAAATAAAAATTTAAAACATAACGTTATACGTCTGCTATATGTCTAATTTCCCTGATTGTATGTATTTATTTGAATTCTCAAAAGAACATCGTGATTTATTTAAAAAAATTTAAAAACGTAAACCTTTTGTCTCCAAATGCCTTAAATCTCCAAAATTTGAACCCGATGACCAGAAAAGGATTTGAAGCACTCGGTTCATAATATCAGCTGCCACCATGTGGCTAAAGTGTGTAGTGCATCATCAGATGCTCCTTTGTCATTTATAGAGACACACATTCATTCAAATATTCTGTTTGTCAATTCCAGCTAGTCCTACACAGGTGTTTAGATGCAAAAAAACAGATCGGGGGGAAAGAAACTGAGTGTAATGGGCCTTATCCAAAAACTCCCTCTCACACACATCTCAGATTATACACCTGGATGTTGTAAGCCAAAGCCATCTGTATTCTTATGAGCCAAGAAACGGTGTGTGTGCCAATGTAAGCATGTGTGTGTGTGTGAGAGAGAGAGTGAGAGAGGGGGAAATACCTTCTGTAAGAGCTGAGATCCTGAGTATTTTGAAGCTATTGATTTTATTTCACCACCAAACGCTGAAGCCCAGAGTTTCACCCTGTTGGGGGAAGAGCCCATTTAATCACTCAAATTACAACACATTACGCCACCATTACAAGTATTAGCAATACTATAATGATAGATCAAGAGTAAAACAGTTAACGGAAGTTAAAGCAATTACTGAGCACATGAGCATATAAGGAGCATGTGGGTTTGTAGGTTAAATCCACATTTTCTTCTTTATGTTTCTCATTTACTGTACGACAAAAAAGTTCTTAAAAAGCTTATACTGTATTTTCCATCAAACATACATGGAATTTATCATAATGAGCTATTTATATCTGATCTGCCTGTTAAAAATGACTTTTATTGGTGTAATGTAATGTAGTGAGGTTGATTATATCATATTACTGTAAATTATATGTATGGCTTAAATAAAATCAGTTGATTCATCACATGAAGCACATGCACAATTGACAATGTGTTTTTCAATATTTTCTTACATTTAAATATATAAAAATGCATATTTAATAATAAATGCCTCTACAAATTGCACAAACTATAATATTACAATACCACAATAATCATTACAAAATATAGCTGTAACCTGCACTTACTGTATAAATATAGATTAAATGTGACCCTGGACCACAAAACCAGTTATAAGGGTCCATTTTTTAAAACTAATATTTGTACATCATTTGGAAACTGATAGGATAGGACAATATTTGGCCGAGATACAACTATTTGAAAATGTGGAATATGAGGGTGCAAAAAATTAAAATACTGAGAAAATCGCCTTTCAAGTTGTCCAAATGAAGTTTTTAGCAAAGCATATTACTAATCAAAAATTAAGTTTTGATATTATAATAATAGTAGGAAATGTACAAAATATCTTCATGGAACATTATCTGTATTTAATATAAAATAAAATAGATCATTTTGACCCACACAATGTATTTTTGGCTATTGCTACAAATACACACTTGCTACTTAACACTGGTTTTGTGGTCCAGGGTCACAAATGTTCTTAATTATCTTGCAATGATTTGCATACCTTTAAATATAATCAAATGTGCATAAATTTAAAAAAAAACCTTTCATATTAGTTAGATCATTAAAATACAACCAAAGCCAAAATGTGCATAGATTCAATACACATACTATATTTTGCGTGCATTTATATGCAATGTGCATAAATTATGAACGCATCTATTAGAAATATCCAGACTGTTCAAATACAACTAAAGGGTAGTTTTACCCTCTCTTTATTTCTATACACATGCATACTGGTTGGTTTCCTCTGTGCATTGTGCATGCATGCTCTTCTACTCACACTGATAAGGGGATCTCCGGTTGGGACCCCCGCACCTCCAGCGCTGTCCAGAATGCGCTCATCACACACAGGAGGAGGCAGCGCGCATGCATCAGAGGAATTCTCCGGTTCCACTGCATCCTTCCCTAAAAATTTTTTGCGCTGCAACGGAGCCGGCGGCTCGGGCACCCTTTAGAACTCCCCCCTC
This sequence comes from Labeo rohita, assembly GCF_022985175.1. NCBI lineage: Eukaryota > Metazoa > Chordata > Actinopteri > Cypriniformes > Cyprinidae > Labeo > Labeo rohita. The sequence continues at coordinate 17,790,242 of NC_066879.1, read as the reverse complement.
CTCTCGGTGACTCTCCCCTCGGTTACAAAAACAGCACCGAGCGCCGATTCAGCCGCACATCTGCCCGCCCCAGCGCGCGTTGCTGCCTCCGGAGTTTCAGTCTCTCCGCCCAGCTGTCACACACCCCACGACCTCCTGCTTGTGCTCTTTGACATCGATCCTTGCTTTTTATCCCTGCATTAGAGGAGAACCGATTGAGATTTAAATGCTTGTTTTGTGCACGCAGCAGTTGATATGAGCAAATTAACTCGCGTGCTCTCACTACTGGCGCTGCTGATATTATAATGAACGACACTTTCGGGTCAGTGCATGTACTAAAGGCAGAAGTTTAGGGAGAGGGAAAGCGATTAGAAAGTCTTCGAGACAGTGAGTGTGTAAATCTAGGGAAGGAGCTCCAGTGCGGTTTCCCCATGCGAGCGCGCACACGAGAGAAGCTGATGCGAAACTTTCCCTCGGCCACGCGCATTACTCCGTTTGGAGATGCTTTTGCTCTGGTATCAAGCAGCGATGGAGCATATGGTTAGACATTACGCATTTGACTTTCAAATGAAGGATTTATTAATAACTAAAAAAACACAATAATATTAGTTTCTTATTTTAACATTAGCCTATTATTCATTTTGATATAAGACTAATTTTCATTTTTGCCTGTCTAACAGTAGTGCATGATTCTGCATTTTGGAGTTGAATGGTTTTAAATTTAACCAGGGCTAGTTGTCACAAACTGCTATATCTCAATAACTGAGTCAAAAGTCCAGTCATGTTAATGGTTTCGAACACCTAGTTCAAAATAGCCAAAAGTAGAATAATATTTAGGATTTCTGTCCTCCAAGAGGATTTATATGACTTGTCATATGTGAGCTGGACCACAAAACCAGTCTTAAGTAGCAGGGGTATATTTGTAGCAATAGCCAAAAATACATTGTCTGGGTCAAAATGATCAATTTTTCTTTTATGCCTAAAATCATTAGGATATGTACAGATATTTTGTAAATTTCCTACCATAAATATATTAAAACTTAAGTTTTCATTAGTAATATGCATTAGAACTGCATTTGGACAACTAAAGGCGATTTTCTCAATAATTTGATTTTTTTTGCATCCTCAGATTTTCAAATAGTTGTATCTCGGCCAAATATTGTCCTATCCCAACAACCATACATCAATGGAAAGCTTATTTATTCAGCTTTCAGATAATGTTTAAATCTCAGTTTTAAAAAACAATGACACTTATGACTGGTTTTGTGGTTCAGGGTCACATATATGAAAATATGGATCTGCATGTATCATATTATTCACTTATATACACATTAAAGGAACCGTTCACAAAAAATGAAAATATGCCGACAATTTACACACAATCAGGACACCCAAGATGTAGAGTAGATGAGTTTGTTTCTTTATCAGAACAGATTTTAAGAAATGTTACATTACATCTCTTGCTCACCAATGGATCCTATGCAGTGAATGGGTACCGTCAGAATGAGAGTCCAAACAGCTGATAAAAACATCACAATAATCCACAAGTAACCCACACCACTCCAGTCCATCAATTAACATCTTCTGAAGCAAAAAGCTGCATGTTTGTAAGAAACAAATCCATCATTAAGCTGTTTTAAATTTAAATCATCACTTCATAATAATGCTTCCTTTAGTGAAAAGGTCAATCATTGTTGTCCTCTCACAACAAAATCCACTGACATATGTGAACCTGGACCACAAAACCAGTTGAATTGACATTCATACATAATCTGAAAGCTGAATAAATAAGCTTTTCATTGACACAATGTTTGTTAGGATAGGACAATATTTGGCCGAGATACAACTATTTGAAAATCTGAAATCTGAGGGTGCAAAAAAATCTAAATATTGAGAAAATGTGCAGGGTCACGTATTTGTTTAGAACTGTTTTTACTTGTATACGGTGCTTGATCTGTGCATATTTCTCTCCTGATTCAGACAAGATGACTTTCACTGGAGAATATTATAGACAAAGGATTTTAACTGGAAACAATAATTTGATAGATTTGTTTCTTGCAAACATAGAGCTTTTTACTTCACAAGACATTAACTGGAATTCTACAGTCATGTCCTTTACTTGTAGATTATTGTTTTTATTAGCTCTTTAGACTCTCATTCTGACGGCACCCATTCACTGCTGAGGATCCATTGGTGAGCAAGTGAAAATGCTAAATTTCTCCAAATCTGTTCTGATGAAGAACCAAACTCACCGACATCTTGTATGGCCTGGGGGTGAGTAAATTAGCACATTTTCATTTTTGGGTGAACTATTTATTTAATGAAAACAGCAATATGCACACTGATATACAGAGTAAGTCAGCCAGATGCAGTATAGCTGCTCCTCATCAATAGATGCCATAAAAGAGCAGATAGTACTCAAAGAAAGTAAATGAGTAAGATTTATGACCAGCCACTTCTACAGTACTGACCTCTTGAGCCTGATGCTTAACAATGGCATCCAGGAGTTAATTGCTATTCTCTCATTCTCCTTTTTTGTTCCTCTAATTACCACAAGCACATAAATGATGAGGTGCATCTGTGTGAATGTGTGTGTGGTACGGGCTCTGATGGATCTGTGTGAAATAGGCCTGCGTCTCTGTGCAGTCATGATTAGCTGGTAAATGCATCATACATCACAGACTCAGCTAGAAACAGCAGTGACTGAAGCTGAAGAATACTTACCATACTGTATTAATGCAATGCTGCTACACTCTATGGCATTCATAAAATTCTGTTTAGTAAGTCTATAATAATAATAAAATAAGAAATTAATACTTCATCATTCAGCAAGGATGCAACATATTAATCAAAAGTGACAGTGATTAGATTTATATCACCAAAATCAGATCAAATCAGCATATTAGAATGATTTCAGAAGGATCATGTGACACCGAAGGCTGGAGTAATGATGCTAAAAATTCAGCTTTGCATCACAGGAATAAATTAGTTTTTTTAAAATATATTCAAATAGAAAGTTATTCAAACTGTAATAATATTTCACAGTATTACAGTATCAACCCCCAACATCTGAGTGTGTTCAATTTGTCCTACACTGAAAATTACAACAGTTAAAATGAACCTTTTGTTCACTTGAACAGCTTCTGTCTAAAATTCAAAACGTACATCTATTTTAGGGTTACCTTACAGTACTGTATGTCCACTGGAGCTATAGATGCACATCCAGAAATAGAAGTCTTTGTTCACTGGTGACCTGTCCCTCTTTAATCAGAATGACAAAGACAACAATAAGATTAAGAAATTGTGGGTCTTTCAGGGACAGAAGCAATAGTTTTAACAACTCTTGAAGCAAATCCGTTTAGTCTGTACTGGAGTTCACTCTATTTTAATGCAGGACACCAAACACACAGTAATCTCTGTCTCGCCTTAATGGAAGTTAAAACTCTTAGTGGGTCAAATATAGTACTGGGCAAAGGCACTGAGAGTCACACTGCACAGCTAATCAGAGAAACTCTTACAAAATCTGTTGTAATAAACAGGCCGCTCACGCACCGTCATGAATGGATACAGATGCTTGGGAATAAACAATAATATAACATTATTAAACTTTAATGCATTGATGCAAGGCGAACTGAGGTAAATTAGGTCACTTTTGACATTCTTTTCAAAGCCTAGACTTTGATGCTCTAAAAATAAAAAATTCAATGCAAACAATAACTTTTGGAGCCAAAAGTAGCTTTTGAGCAATTTTTGAGCAATGCAACGTGCACTTTATGATTTCAGTCTACAGAATATGTGCAATGTCTGGCAGAGCAAAATAATAGTAATAATAATAATTAAAATATTTTTTTTTTTCATGAATATTATACTGTACTTACTTTAAGGAATAAAGTTGTATTTTACTGTCTAATAAATGTTAAGTACATTTAAGTTAATTATCAATGAGGAAAATGGAAAAATTCACTTACGAAGCACTTACGAGGTAATATTTAATTCACTGTCCACTGTCCAGATTGTCCACTTGCGCTTGTTGTACTGTATGGTGACAGTAATATATGACAAATCTTTCTCTGCACGATTTGCTGCTGGCTCTTGCTAGCAAGATTGGGCTGTTTAGCATGGACCAGTTTGCCCCTGCTGGTATACACTGGAACTACACCATTAAAAAAGTCAATTAATCAATAAATAAGGGGTCAAAGGTTTGGAATGACTTTTTAATGTTATTAAATAAGTAATTTATGCTCACCAATGCTGTATTATATAAAAATACAGTAAATATAGTGATGCTGTAAAATATTATTACAGTGTAAAATAACTGTCTTTAATTTAAATATATTTTGAATTTATTCCTGTGATGCAAAGCTGAATTTTCAGCATCATTACTCCAGTCTTCAGTGTCACATGATCCTTCAGAAATTATTCTAATATGCTGATTTGCTGTTCACGAAACATTTGCTATTATCAGTGCTGACATTTTTAAATAAAGAACAGTCATTTTAAATTGTAACAATATTTCACAATAGCTCTGTGTCAATCTATTTTCCAAATAAATGCAGCCTTGGTGAGCATAAATGACTCATTAAAAAACATTCAAATTTTAATTATTCCAACTTTTGACTTCAGTCATTCCAAGTCATTCTTCTGCAATCAAGGAAAGAGCTGGATCAGAGATCACACCCAGAAGGACTTATCGTGTCTTAAGTCCGGATCTTCGGGACTTTTCTTCTTACAGCACCTAATCTGAATAAGAACACTTTTTTGTGTGTCGTCGACTTGAGGTTGCAGACAGAAGATGGATGTCGGATGAACCTGAGTGACACAGGAAAGAATATAGCTTGAAACTCACTGGAAAACTACCAAAACTACAAAAGCGAAGGATTTTAGAAAAACCTTTTTTTTATACATCTGTATTTTTAGTTAAGGCTTGAGGGGATGGCCTCTTTCCCAGAATTCCTGAATGACTCGTCTATCCACGATGGCCCTGGTGCGAAGGTGCCCCTGCCTCGGGCAGGATTCATCACGCTGTCCCTCCTCATGGCCGTGTTCTCCATCACAGCTGTCGTGTTGAACGCTACAGTGATAGTCGTCACCCTACGGCACAAACAGCTGCGACAGCCGCTAAATTTTGCCCTGGTCAACCTCGCCGTGGCCGACCTGGGCATCACGTTAACAGGAAGTGTGCCATCTGTGGTGACCAATGCCGTGGGCTACTACATTACGGGACGGGTCGGATGTGTATTGGAGGGATTTTGTGTTGCATTATTTGGTAAGTCTATTCTGGGTTCATTCCACACTTTATAACTTATATATAAGCTGTCAATCAATCAGCCACAGTACATAAACAATACCACTAAACTGAACGAAACTATTTTGCTCATTATTGCTGCTGAAAATGGTCAATTATTGTCATGTTTTGAGCTGTACATATCGGTCAAACCAGGAAAAAGCATTTGGTCAAACCAGGAAAAAACATTTGGAAAACTACAGACTGCAAAAAGTTATAACAAATCAAGAGTGCAAAAAACTGTCTGAGGAACTCTTTCCTTTTTCATACTGGGCAACATACTTAAGACCCATATAGGTCTCAGTTTGAAGCCATTTAATCTACAAAATTTACATAACACGGAAGATGTAAAAAAAAATGAATCAGAAATGAAAATGTAAAAGTTCAGTATATCAAATACATTATTATAATTCAGACATTTTCAATAAAACTTTACGTGTTTGTAAAGTGTTAAACACCAACTTTGCCAGATTAATTTAAAACATGGTGATACCATTCCAATTGGTTTTAAACATTTAATAAAAACTGAAAAAGAAAAAAAAAACAGTCAAGAAATGAAAACATTGTCATTACACACAATGTTACTCCAAACCTATAGGAAAGTAATTCATTTTCAGAACACAAAGACATTTATTGAAACCTGGGAATTTTCTGTCCCTTCATTGACAGTCCATTCACTCTAACCTCCGACGCTCCAAAACAGTTATAAAAAATAAATCCATATATATATAGAGAGAGAGAGAGAGAGAGTTTTTTAATTCAAGTCATCTGATAAGTCATAAATAGAATTTCAATGGAGAGACAGAAATGTCTTAATTTCCTTAAAAATATCATTTGTTTTTCAGAGATGAATGAAGGTCTTATGCGTTTAAAGCAGGGGTGTCGAACTTCTCGAGGGCCAAATCAGCCCTGCAGATTTTAGTTCTAAACCGGTTCCAACACACATACCACCTAGTTTTCAAATAAGCCTGAATGACTTGATTAGCTGGAGGTACTTTTAATTAGGGTTGGAGCTAAATCCTGCAGGGCTGTGGCCGTCCACGATCAGAGTTTGACACCCTTGGTTTAAATCAATACAGTTTTTTTATTTTGGGTGAACTATCCCTTTCCCTATCCCTGGATTAGAGATTGGTTTAGATTAGTTGCATAAATTAATGCACAATGTATTTCTATAATAAGTACGTGTTAAATGTAACATGAGCACTGTAAAATAGAGTGTTACCCATATTTGTTAATATTTACTGCTGTACAAAAGAGAATAACAAGCCAGATATTAACAAACTGATGCTTTATGTCTCACTAACATCACAAGCTTAAGCAAGATATGAACAAGACTACAATATATCTACAGTTTTAAGGGTGTTTCACACTGGGCACGATGGGAAAAAGCGTCGTGAATCGCTGACGAATGCGCTGTCACGCAGAGCGTGAAACCACTGTCTTCTGCTAATTCACGCCTACACGCAACAATGCTTTTTTTCCTCAGATATGCATCTTGCACATGGATTTTTATCATCTGCTGCTCAATATACAGCATTAAATTAAGATAAATAAAGTTCGGTGTTACACCAGAAACACAAACTATCTATAATGTTTACAAGAATACATCCTAAAATATAATTAGAGGTACAATTTGCATCAAGCTACACTTGAACATTCATCTATTTGCTTAAAACCCACTTTAAATTAGGGTGCTTCGTTCAGGATGTTTGAGGCCGAACACCGATTGCTGACCAGTCTTATTAAAGCCTTCTTTTTATCATGTAGAATTATTTACAGTGATGATCCAATCAAGATTTTTTAGACATTTTTTGTGTTATAAACTCACAGTTGCGAGTTTCTCACAATTGCGAGTTTATATCTCACAATTCTGACTTTATAACTCGCAATTGCAAGTTTATTTCTCACAATTCTGAGAAAACAAAAGTCAGAACTGTGAGATAAAAAGTTGCCTTTTTTTTAATTCAGTGGCGGAAACGGGCTTCCATACTTAGGTGGCTCTTTATTTGAGAGGTTTTGCACTCACTGGTTTTGCCTGAATAACTTCTGTAGTTTTAATAAGCATTAATAGATATTTTTATTATAAAGTGAAGACTATATGAAGTTAATTTACATTTGACAACTACTCAAATATAGCTTTTATATCGACCTGAATTAACTTTTTACTTCATCTTTGTGCTATTGTATTTATTTGTGCTGTCCATTTTATTACTTACTGTTCACTTCTCTTTATTAATGTATGAATTTTAAATTAGTCTAGTATTATTATTAGTAGTAGTAGTAAGTAGTAGTAGTAGTTCAAGCATCACTTAGAGATAAGTTTTAACTTACAATCGTTTGTGCTTCATTGGCACTTCAGTGTCAGTTTATAAATCTAAGGTATCCTCGGCCCTGCTAAGTTTAATCATGTAATCATCTGAAATGTCCAGCCACATACTTCAATTACAGTTTATTTCATAGTGTCCATGTCACAGTGTAGGTACATTTATGTACTCAGTAATATTATTTAACAACATTTATTTACTATAGGGTAAAAAGGTTAGTTCACCTCAAAATGAGAACTCTCACCCTCATGATGTTCCAAACCTTGTTCGTCTTCTAAACAGAATGGATGATATTTTTTTTAATGAAATCTGAGAGATTTATGTCCCTCCACTGGAATGAATTTCTTATGGGTTTGTGCTGACATGAGGCTAAGTATGTAATGACCGTTTTTATGGGGTGAACTATACCTTTAGGGTCTGGATTAGAGATTGTGTGTTAATTTATGCAACTAATGTATTTCTATAATAAGTATGTGTAAAATGTAACATGAACACTGTAAAATAAAGTGTTACCCATATTTGTTAATATTTACTGCTGTACAAAAATAACAAGCCAAAAATTAACAAACTGATGCTTTATGTCTCGCTAACATTACAAGCTTGAGCAAGATATGAACACGACTACAATATATCTACAATTTTAAGGGCGTTTCACACTGGGCACGATGCGAAAAAGCGACGTGAATCGCTGACGAATGTGCTTTTACACAGAGCGTGAAACCACTGTCTTCTGCTAATTCACACCTACACGCTAACTTGCGCCGACCAACAATGCCTTTTTCCTCAGATATGTATCTTGTACATGGATTTAACATCTGCTGCTCAATATACAGCATTAAATTAAGATAAAGTTTGGTGTTACACCAGAAACACAAACTATCTATAATGCCTACAAGAATACATCCTAAAATATAATTAGATTATATTTCATGTATTTGCTTAAAACGGGTGCTTCGTTCAGGATTTTTGAGGCAGAACAACGATTGCTGACCAGTCTTATTAAAGCCTTCTTTTTATCATGTAGAATTATTTACAGTGATGATTCAAGACATTTCTGGCCTAAATTTTATTTTTGAAAATGAATTCCCTTCTTAGCTGACTCTTGTGAGAGGGGATTTTTTTTTTTTTATTTGAGGGGTGGAGGGGGCATTGTTTTTTAGACATTTTTCAAAAATATATTTATCTCACCTAAATGTTTGTTCATGCAGTGTATTTTTGGTGACATTGACATTGGTGCAACTGTTGCACAATTTTTCATTTAAAAAGCAGTTATATTGATCAGATCAATAAAATCTATATTCTTTGTTAAAAAGTGACTATTAACCAAAAAAGCAATAATGATGTATTTTAAGTGTGAAAGAATTTTGCCCACATAGATCCCATAAAGGTCCCATATGTTCAAACCTATATGGGACGGACACTGTGAAACACACATGGGACCCACATAAATTGCCCATTTTCAGCCCATGCCCACATGGAATGCATGCTGCCCAGGTATAACCCATATGGGGCCCACATATCAATGTTGGCTGGGTACGGTCCCGCTAGTGTTTTGTTTGTTGTACAACAAACCTGCTCGTTCATAAGCTGCTCCTGTATATTGAGCTTCTTCTTTGCTGACAGGTGACAGGAGACATTTGCAGGGTTTTGTTTCAATGTACTGTAGGTAAATATTCACTCAGTCCAGCGCTCTTTTGTTTTTCTGTGCTTTAAAACAATCTTTCTGAACAAACCGCTCCAAACAAATCAACGTGTAGGAACTGAATGATTCAGACTGAATCGCGAATCGATTCAACGTTTTGGAACCCGCTTGAGTGACTGACACAAAAGAGAACCGATTCAAAAAATTCATTCGCGAATCGTTTTAGTGCATTAGTGTTACTTTTCGTTTTTGTGTTCAATTCTGATATTTAGAAACTCTCATTTTTAGACGCAAACGATTCATTAAGAGATCTGGTTTATATAAGTAATTTATAGAAGTAATTCCAGAAAATATAGCCTAAAATTTTACTGTCATTATTGAATACAACTGAGAATTGAAAATTGTTCATTTAAACAATTACAGATAGTATCTGTAATTGATCAAATGAACAATGTTTGAGTGAACTTCACTCTAAATGAATGTTTCCTCTGTTGACTGCACAGGTATAACAGCGCTGTGCACAGTGGCCCTCATTGCTGTGGAGCGGCTGTTTGTAGTGTGCAAGCCTCTGGGTACCATCACATTCCAGAGCAAGCATGCCGCAGGAGGGTTGGCGATCTCCTGGCTCTGGTCTCTGATCTGGAATACTCCGCCTCTCTTTGGCTGGGGGAGCTACCAGCTGGAGGGAGTGGGCACATCCTGCGGACCCGACTGGCAGAGTCGAGATCTCAAAAATGTGTCTTACATCATCTGTTACTTCTCACTCTGTTTTGCTGTGCCATTCGTCATCATTGTGGTGTCATATTCATGGCTGCTCTACACGCTAAGACAAGTAGGAAATTGCCCTTGTTTACTTTTAGGTTTTTTTTATTTTATTTTATTTTATTTATTACAATATATAGGCCAACTGATCAAATTGAACATTCACTTCACTGGTATGAGATGACTGGATGCTTTCTGTCATAATGGACAATGTTTCCATCTGACTGCAGCTTTTTGAGGTCATTTTTTTTTGGTGTTTCACTAGTTCACTTCATCTATTTGATATCTGCATTTACATCTGCAAGCAGTATTTTATAATTTAATAATTTGCGAATCTGCTACAAAGTTCCGATCTGAATCAAAAGATTCACAAACCTACTCTGATGTTCCGATCTAAATCAAATTTTTTGCAAAACACATGCTCCGAAGTAACATAATTTCACGAATCACTATTCAGATCAGGACTACGGAGCACAGATCGCGTATCATTTGATTTAGATTGAAACTTTGGAGGGGGTTCTTGAATCATTTGATTCAGATTGGAACTTCGGAGCAGATTCGTGAATCAATTCGCAAATTTATGAACTTATGAAATTATGGTTCAGGAGCGCGGATCGCAAATCATTTGATTTCGATCAGAACTTCGGAGTGGGTTTGTGAATCTTTTTGATTCAGATTGGGACTTTGGAGTGGGTTTGTGAATTATTTGATTTGAATCAAAAGTTCTGAGCAGGTTCGTGAATCTTTTGATTCAAATCGGAACTTCGGAGCGGGTTAACGAATCACTTAATTCAGATCGGGACTTCGGAGTGTGTATCACAAATCTTTTGTTATTAAATTTCTTTTCTTTATTGTTATTAAACAGTACAAAACATTAGTCCATTAAGGCAGTGCAGTTCAAAATCAAACCTTGGATGTCCGATTTAAACTTAAAGGAATAGTTGATTCAGAAATAAAAGTGTACGCACCCTCAGGCCAGATTTGGAGTAATTAAGCATTACATCACTTGCTCACCAATGAATCGTCTGGAGTGAATGGGTGCCATCAGAATGATAGTCCAAACAGCTGATAAAAACATCACAATAATCTACAAGTAATTCACACGACTCCAGTCCATCATTTATTGTTTTGTGAAGCAAAAAGCTGTGTTTCTAAGAAACATTTTTAACTTCAAACTGTTGCTTGATAGTGTATAACAGGTTTTGGTAAGAAATATAAAATGTTTGACAATATTTTCACTGACAGGTAGCTAAGGTCGGTGGCTGTGCGGCTGCAAGGGCTGAGTCTAAGGTGGCGTGGATGGTGGTGATGATGGTGTTGGCGTTTCTCGTGAGCTGGCTGCCGTATGCCACTCTGGCTCTAACAGTCGTCTACAACCCTGATGTCCAGTTAGCCGTGCTGGTGAAGGTGGTACCCATATATATGGCCAAGAGCAGCACTGTTTACAACCCCCTGATCTACATATACATGAACAAACAGGTGAGTGAAACAAGCAAGGTCTAATGTAGTATACATTAATATAATGTAGTAAACGTGGGCTGTTTGAACTGTTTGAAAATGTTAACCTTCTTTTCCAGTTCCAGAGGTATGCAATACCACTTCTGATGTGTGGAAGGGACCCCTGGCCTTCAGAGGAGGATGTATCTGATGTCACTCTTGTGACACCATTGAACAAAATCAGCCCAGAATGACGTACCGTATGTTACAGTACAGTCATGTTAGAGCATGATGAACATGGTTTTCTGCTAAAAGTGAGATGGTTTGACGAATGCTGTTTCTTTCCTGTACGTGTTTCTTATTGAAGTTGAGATGGGACATATAGAGTGCTTTGTCCTTTTTAAGGCCAACCACCTTTCATTCACATCACATCTGAGATTCAGTACTTGCTAAAGCTTTTCAGAACCAGCTGGTGTTAGGAGAGGGACATTCTCGTTCTAGACAGCAGTTGATGGGAAAAATGTGCATATACTGTACCTTCCTGAATGAAAGATGAGGCATCAGAAGAAGTGCATTTTTGCTCTTTATTTTATCAACTTTGTCACAAAATCTTGCTAATACTTAGTAACAATGCATTAAAATGATCAAAAGTGACAATGAAGACATCAGAATTGGTGTTTCTTAAGAACCAAATCGGCATATCAGAATGATTAGAAAAGCCTGCTGAAAATGTAGCTTTGCATCACAGGAATAAATTACAATTTAAAATTATTGGGGTTCAAGCGCTTTAAGGCATATTATCACATGAAACAACCCCGTTATAGCTTCCCAAAGAGTAAATTTAAAAAAAAAAAATTTTCAACATTTATTGAAATAGAGAGTCCAAAAAATTGTACAACAGTGTTTTTTTCCAGATTGAGTGAAAAACTCAGGACTAGTTCACAATTTTTTTTTTTTTTCCTACATCTTTTCAATCATTTAACTAATGATTTGATTGACAACAGTGGTTCTAGAGGCAAAGTTGTCCGGAATAAGGAGTTCTGTGATATGAAATGAATATCGTGTGTACACTGTAAAAAAATAGTTGTTTCAACTTAGTAAGTAAGTGTTCGTGCTGCCTTAAAATTTTAAGTTTAGTCAACATGAAATATTACTACATGAAACTGTGGATATTTGAGTTGAGTAAACTTAAAAATTGAAGGCAGCTCGAATACTTACTTTTTTTTAAGTTTTTTTTTTTACAGTGAAAGTGAGTCAAACAGGCCTCCGTTAACCTTGTCTAATAGGTGCTCAAACTTCGGCCAATGGGGGCCGATATGCAAATGTCCTTATAGACACTTGTGGCACTTTGGACCAAGACCGTGCTCAGCGTTTTTCATGTTAATAGGACAAATGGTTGCATAGGTACAGCCATTTTTATGTTTTTTTTCCGTCTTATAGCGCCACCAAGTGGCCAAGCTCCACCATTTTTGAGCTGTGACCTCCGATTGAGCTCTTACATAAGTGTTCTGAGTTTGGCAGAGATACCTCATTCTTTTCAGGAGCTATAGGTATTTTACTAAAAGTGGCCCTGCCCCTTTCAAATGTTTTGGCGCCCCTTTGCGACGCTGAGTCGAGTTTTGTTTTGGCGAGCCTTGGTGACGTTGTAAGCGATGTGAGTACTACCATCCCTCCAAGTTTCAAGCGCGTAGCTCTTTCAAGTCTCTATGACTTACATTTTGGTCTGAATGATCAGTTTTAGGTGGAGATTGTTGGTCCTTGGCCATTCTAACAATTACAATAGGGTTTCAGAGCTACGCGCTTGAACCCCTTAATATTCAAACAGAGGAGTTTAAATAATATTTCACAATATTTACGTTTTAACAGTGTTTTTGGTCAAATAAATGCAGCAAATCTTAATCCTAAAACTCTTAAATGCTACATCATCTGATCCCAGAGCCCCAGATGAATCTTGTAATATAATCAGATTAAATTTTTCATTTTTCTCTCCAATTAAAGATGCCTTGACCCATACATCTACTGAGAATCTCATTTATTAGCTTTATTAAAGTCTGTCCGTAGCTGTACAGAAGTGTTATCATATTGCAGTTCCATGTTCTTGTACAAATAAGTGACACAGTTGTTTGTTTATTCATTAAGTTTATTCTGTATTAATCATTAGAAAATAAAATTTCAATATTGATTAAAATCAAGTCCAGGCCAAAATAAATAGGAAAATTACAAAAAATGTTATCAATACAAAACCTAGAGGGATATTATAAGTCATCTGCTACGAAGAGAAAACCTTTTTTCTTTTTCCCCATGGAATAAAAACCATAACAGAGCAAAGATAAAGACTTTGAAATGGAGAACATCACCACGCAGCTTTCCGTTACTTCTGTACATATGTTACACTATAATCTTATGTTTCCTTACAGCATTAATAAGAAAAAGTATATAATAGTAGTAGCAACAACTCTAGATGAAAATGTGATAATCAACAGATGTGGCTCTGAAAACTTGTATAATACTTTTTTTTCCCGTTTTTGTTAACAACGTTAACAATACAGAGGAGTGCACCTTTTTTCCCCCTCCCTTCTGTTTGTCCCAGCACTGAAAGGTGAAATGTAAATGACAAATATAGATTTCACTAAACCGTACGCACAGTCACAGAAAAAAGTACAAAATTCGCCCACCTTGATACACAAAATATGAATAGAAAACAGGGAAAACAAATTGCACGTTACAGTAATTTGTGCAAAGACGAACAGCAATGTGCTAATAATAAAATCCCATTGGTATATTAAGAAACCAAATTTTTTCTTTCTTTTCAGGAGTCCCTGACACGAGGTAAAAGTTAAATCTTTAGTTCAACAAGTTTTTTTTTTTTTTTGAAAACCTTTTTCTTTGTTTATTAAAAATAATGCATATTTTATTGTCCTTACCAGTAATTGCTACGAATAGTACAATGTGCCAAGAATGTGCATTGGTCCGTTTACAAGATACAGTATAATCGACATGAAGACCAGAACACAACGTTTCATTGTTTTTTTTTTTCTTTTTTTGTATTTTTTTTTCCGCACGGATCATTTCAGCCCTTTCAGATGTGCACACGCAGTGTTTCATGACAGTATTCGGTTGACTGAAAAGCACAGTACTCTTCCAAAACACAAGAGATCAATAACACTCAAGAACAAGAATTCCAACAAAACCCACATTTCCCTTTATTTAAGCTGTACTGAAGCTTTACACTTCAAGGCAGTGGCCTCTGCAGTCAAACTTTTTTTTTTTTGCTCTTTTTTGCCCATAATGCTCAGCATTAATATGCCTGTTAGAAATGACAAAAGGTCAATTGAATTGATGTATCCCAAGTTGAGGCCTAAGGACAGATTTACAACACCTTAAAGGCAAAAACGCTCACAAAAAGGACGCTTCAAATGCTGATATGTTTCCCCTGCATTAAAAGAGGTATTTCCAGAAGCCAGAGCTGAAGTGAGAGAAGAGAAAGAAAAAGTAAAATAAAACCAAAGAGGGGGGAAAGTATTGCTTAACCACTTTCTTGTCCGGCTTAAAGGGATAGTGCACCCAAAAATGAAAATTCTGTCAGTTTTACTCACCCTTAACTTTCCAATTCAAATTCTTAACTTTCCAGTTCAAATTCTTATATTTCAGAACTTTCCAAATTCATTTTTTTCCAGAACAGTATTTTTAGGTAAACTGCTCTGTACCAGCTTAAAAAACTGTGTAAATGCATTCATTCCACCTCTCAGCTGCATTAAATAGTGTTTAAAAACACCTAAATGCCACTTCAGAAGTGCTTTTGTGCACTTTTGCAGTGTAAATTTAGCATATGATTACATTTACATTACATTAATGCATCTGCCGATGCTTTTATCCAAAGCGACTTGCATTGTGTTTTCAAGGTGTACATTTTATATTTTTTTCCCTCTGTTGTTTTAAATGGAAGAATGCTATTTAATAAAGCTTGAGCATGAACATTTTTCATTCTCTTTAAATATAGTGCATTAGTGGCTGCCCATTTTTTTAATGCCATTGGTTCTGGAAGTATTTTTTTTCCCATTTTTTTCCATAAAGATTTCTTTAAGGCAGCGGCTATTCGCGCTAAGTGTAAATAGCAATTAGATGCTATTTACACTAAGTGCGAATAGCGATGTATTCTATTTACACTAAGTGAAAATACTATTTTTTAGCAATATGCTATTTACAGTAAGTGCAAATAGCGATGGATGCAATTTACACTAAGAGCAAATAGCTATAGATTCTATTTAAACAGTGTTAAAATAGGATTTTTCTGCTATTTATACTTATAATTACAATTATTAAAGCAGTGTATTAAAGCAGAGTGTAAATTATCATTTTAATTCAAATTATTAAATGGGTGCCACCTTATTGGGACAATAAAGCCCTCCCAACACTTGCCTGAATCTACCTTATACTTCATTTTAAACTTTTTGATTATTTCCTTCATTTCTATTGAAAATAAATGTCTTTCTGATGTGATACGATATTTGAAAAGGGAGGAAAAAAGTTCATCAAAAGGCGGATTCGAACCCGTGTCGATCGCGTCAAAAAGACATGATACCACATACGCCACTGGAGCTGACGTTTGATAACCGTCTTTTGCATTCTTGACCCAATCACACGTTGGTGGGCGGAGTTAGTGTAAATAGCCTCTGCCAACAAGACAGGCCATTTACATTTAGTGTAAATAGACACTCTGTTTCTTTAAAGGCTTCATTAAAGCATTATAAACTATTTAAAGAAAAAGTATTCCATGAAGCACTGTAGATGATAATTGAAAATATAAATATATAATATAAAACTATTAAGTTCTCTATTATATCTAAGTTTATTGCAAAATATGCACATATATGTAAATATTTAAGCACTTTGATAGTGTAGTGTACTGATTATGTCATTTGCTGTGTTTCACAGGAGAGGCAACTCTCTGATTGGTTAAATTCTCTGTATAGCCTCATGGGTAATGTAGTTTTCACCACAGATTTAACTGTTAAGGAATTGATGGCTTTAACAAATGCATATACCTTTGATTAATGACCTTTAAATTTCATTAAAAATCAATTTCCTTATGGAGTTTTTACTTCCAGAGCCCAATTTTTTCCACTGACGGTGAGAGAATAAAAACAGAATTTTCATTTTTGCCTGAACTGTTCCTTTAAGGATTCCCAATGTGTTAATACTCATTTCAAGCAACGCTTAACTCCCCCCATTATCACGTTTTGTCATCATAATCATCATCATTATAAAACGAAAGGAAGATTTCAGTATTCAAAACACCTAAATACATAAGTGGAAATGATTGGCTAATCTGAAACCCTTGCGCTATTCCTAGCTCAGCTATTCATAGATCAGCCAGTGGCAGCAGGCTTTTCCAAGTGGCAGCATGTTCCTGGTGAGGGTCGTACAGTTTAATTGCAGACTAATTAAGCAGCATTGTTAATGCACAAAGCATTTACCATTGCACCTTCCTGTGCACGTCCCCGGCACAAAATATGCAACAAAACACGAACCCTTAAAACGGGAAGTCCTATTCGACAGACTCGAGACAAGAGACACGAATCTGTGAGCCCTACGAAAATCCTCAGAATAGCGGGTCGACGCTCGTGACCCATACTGCATGCCGTCGATTTTTTTTTGTTTGTTTTTTTTTTTTTAAAGGAACACTACGTCGGTTACGCTTATGAAAACGGACACTGAGAAAACAACTTGCATATCTTGTGCGGGTGTGTCACAGACATAACCTCATAGAAAATTGGCTTTTTTGTTCTATACTTTTCACAAACGAGTAAGAATGCATATGAGCAAAGAATAAAGGCAAAGAATTTAATAATAAAGTACAGTACCTATTAAAATAACACCAAATTTCGTCTTTTCCGTAATGCAAGAACATCAATTAGGAGTAATATTGCTGATCTGCTTTTTTTGTACAGTACATAATTACAAAATATATAATGTCTCTTTACAAAGTTTTCTTTCGCTTTCTATTATACAAGTCATGTACAGCATATTATGAAATATCAAACAGGCTATCCTAAATTAAAAAAATAACCTGTCTGCTAGTGCATTCAACACAAATGCTGAAATCCTCTCCAGATCCGCAAACCTGCATGATATCCTTATTGTAAACCAGTGTTGTAGAATTAGCGTTTGTTCTCTAAAATATGCACGGTACTAAAATAGTCATACGGGGCGAGTCGAAACTAAAGCCTTTGTTGAGGGATATGCCGTACTTAGCTTGCATTGAGCTTGCAACGTGCTTGATATGCAAAACCCTTAATAAAGTGACTGAGGTAATGACATTCATTTTGATTGTCATCACCGTGGAAACAGCCTGCCCCCCCCATCCCCCACCCCTCGCTGCTCATTGGTCCATTTCCTGCAGTGACGGCACAAGCAGCCAATTAAAGTTCACCTCCAGAGTTGTAATTAGCTCCTCCCCCGGCGCCGTGACTGAAGCGAGCGAGCGGCACCGGTGCGTCCGTTCTCGTGGTGCCTTTCTGCTCTGCTGTAAAGGCACTTCTTTAGGTAGTAAGCCAGTAAATATACCTTAGATTTGTTTGTTGCGCTGATCAGTTTCTGAGGAACAGCAGCAGCCGCTAACCGCGTGCTATAAAGTGGTAATGCATATCATTTCATCTGCCAGGTCCTCCTCGTACTGCGGTCTGGGTTCGGGTTCGGGTTCCTCGTCGCTATAGCTGGCCGAGACGTCCTGCAGCTCGTAGTCTCTGTGGCCCATTATGGGAAAGACGTTGACGCCGTTGACAGCCGGCGTGATGCCGCCGTTCAGGAGATGGCTGGCGGCGCTTTCCATTTCGTCGATGGTCATCTCGCACGCGTCGGCGATCTCGTGCTTCGTGGCGGCCACGAACTTCGGATCCTTAGCGTATCGACCCAGTCCTTCTGATATCAAGACCTGCTCAAAGACGAGGAGGAGAAAATGATGTTTTCGGATTTTGTTTTCACTGATTCACATGACAAGAGTTTGTCCTGAAACGAGACACTTACGTATAGAAATTGAAACCCATTGTCTTACATCTGTCCAAGTTACCATGAAACAACAAGGTGTCCAAATGTAAAAATTAAAAAAAATTATGTTGTAACTATTGCAGTGATTTTAATGCACTTTTAAGTTGGCCTTTATATAACAGTGTCTCTGACTTAAAACTGATAACTATATTGTAGTGAAACATCCCACAACATTTACAATATTACAATGATTTTGCAAAAAATAAATAACTAAATAAATAAAATAATAATAAAAATAATTAAATACATAAATTAGAATTAAATATAAAAATAAAATAAAATAAATACAAATAAATAATCTGTTTAATACTGTTATATATTTTGGTAAATATACATAATTATATGTGCATATGTTCTCATTGCATTACATTTTAAATCTACATGGCAACCATGGCTCTATATTTTTATACTGGTAAATATATACATCACAATAGGCATAAATATTTTTCTTTTTCCCCTCAATTTGAATCTTGCCTACAATGGATGTAAAATTTAAAAAAGTAAATGAGTAAATAAGTAAATATATTTAAAAAAAAAAAAAGTAAAAATTTTAATTATTACTAATTTAAATAGGTAATTTACTTTTTTATTTACTAACAGGCAATATTTTATATTGGTAATAATTTATGCAAACATGTACATTAATATTTTTCCTTTTTTGGGAAAAATTTTGCTTATTTATTTACTTTTTGCGTTCCACTTTGAATCTACTTGGCTACAGACAATGTTTGGTTGAAACTACTTTGAAAGTTTGAAAGTGTTTCATAGCAAATACATAAATACTGACACATCTCCTGAAAATTGTTAAGCCTTACTTCAAATGCTTGAAAGACAGAATCAGACATTAATTTTCACAATAAATGGAAACAGGAGGTCTCCGACTCACCGCCTCTACCAGGCTGGTAGCGCTGCCTCTCTTCTGGTGGTACTGGTTTCTATACTCAGGTGGGACCTGTAGGTGAACGGGCGAGTAGTTCCTCTGATACTCGGGGTCGTCAGTATACCACGAGCTCTTCCTGATGGATGAGTGACTGCTGTGGGCACTGTCCCTCAGAGGACGATCCACGCGGATGAGTGGCGTGTAGTACGGCGTTCGGTCTTTACTTGCAGGAGTGGGAGGAGGAGACGCCCACGATCGGGTAGATCGAGTTGGTGAAAGCCTGTGAGCCCTGCTGGAGTCAAGACCCGCTACCGCCATCACCTGGACCAACACATACAGTGAACAAAAGAAATATTTGTCTTTTATAGAATTATTATTATTATTATATTTTTATTTCTTGCATATCTTATATCTTATATATATTCTTCATTTTTATTATTTTTAATAAATAAATAATATATATATATATATATATATATATATATATTAGATAGAGTTATATATGTAGGTATTTCACATATATATAACTATATATTCATTGTTATATTAATAAGTTATTAATAAGTGATATTATTTTATTTTATAGTATTAAAATTGTTTTTTCATATATATTAGAAAACTCTATATGTAAATATTCAACATATATCATTATAGTTTATATATTAGTTATTATATATTTATACATTTTAAATTATTATTAAATATAATATAAATATTATTAAATTATATATATATATATATATATATGTGTGTGTGTGTGTATATATATATATATATATATATATATATAAATATATATTTTAAATTATATACAAATTAAAATATAAAGGATATATAATACATTAAATACTACGTATAATTATATATATTAAATATTTACATATATTAGAAAACTGTAAATATTTAACATATAATTATATATATCAGTTATATATGTACTATAACTACTACATATAATTATGTTAAATATAGAAAATATAGATATATATATAGAAAATTATAGAAATATAGAAAATTCATAATAAGCATTATATATATATATATATATATATATATATATATATATATATATACATTAAATATAACTATATTAATAAATTGTTTTTTTTTAAATAAATATAATTATATAATAAATTATAATAATTTTCACATCATTGCAATAAAAATTGTATAAAGTAATATTTCTTATACCATTTTCAGCCTTTACATAATTATGTCATATACTCCGTGTTGTATTTAATTACCTGGTGTTGCATGAGATGTAATGGAAGAGCAGTGCGCTGGTGAGGAAGATCGTCTTGACTGCTCTGTCTGCGCAGACACTCGAAATTAAATGACGGTCTCCGATTACCTACAAACGAGAAAGATTCATATCTTCTAACAATGATTCTGAACAAAGCTGAACCATAAAGCAGAGGGCCTGTTTCGGCATATAAAGTAAGGAACCCCAAGACTTGCCTTGCGGTGTTGGAGGAAGCAGTCTTCTCTTTGGTGACCTACGTGAATCGTGATAAAGGGGCTGCTCGTCATCCTCATAGTAACTGTCAGGATGATGGTAACCCCGTGGTGTCTCGTATTCCTGGTCACTGTTGGGGTACCTGCACAAGGAAGTGTAATACGGTGAATACTCCAGGATGAATTTCTGTAAATGTGATTTATTTGAAATAGCTCCTGCTGCAGTTGCAATCATTTTACCTGTCACCCGACAGCATGCTGTCATCTTCGTAAAACTCCTCTCCGCTGTAGTACTCTCCAGAATAACGATCTTCTTCATACTCCTCTTCGCGCCGTATAGTGGGACGTCTTCTGTCGCTGCCCTGCGACCTGCGTGAAGGTCAATGGATCGAGAGAGGACGGTTAGACTGTGGTCAAAGAGTCAGCGAATAACCATGCACTACCATGCAGACGTACGGCTCCAGAGTGCAGTGACGTGGTTAGACCTCATTAGAAAACAAGCAAAATCTTATCAGCTGTCAGTAGTGTCGTAGCTGTACAGTCTTAAGAAATCTAGTCTCAGCATAAAGATACTCTACTTGCACTTCAGTGACTGTGAAGCATAGACCTTAAGAGTAAATACTGTACATTTAACTGACATAAACAAAAATGAAGCTGTGAAAGAAGTATAGTTTGTTCAATGTTACATTGACTTGAAGTCACTGATTAAAAAAAGGGCTACTAACATTGCTATTTTGACAATAGCTGTTCTAAAAACAGAGCATAGCTTTTCCAGCAGCAGTGATAATCATATAAAATATAAAAATATATATATATATATATATAAATAATAATAATAATAATGATAATTATTATTATTATTATCTACAGGGTTATTATCATTAACTAAAACTACTATTTAAAAATCAAAAACAAACAAAAAACTAAATAATACATTTTGATGATGATGATGTATGTATAGTAAATAATAATAATAATAATAATAATAATAATAATATTAATGACAAAAGCACAACAAAATTACTAAAAATTTGTAAAAAAACAAAACAAAAAACAAACAAACAAAAACAAATGAAACTTGAAAATATAAGCTAATTGAAATTAAACTATATTAATATAACAAACAAATAAACAAACAAACCAATCTTAATAATAATAATAATTTACAGGGTTGTTATCATTAACTAAAACAAACAAACAAAAAACTAAATAATGAAGCTTAATGATAATGATAATAATAATAATAACAAAAGCACAACAAAATTACTAAACAATTAAACAAAAATTTAAATGAAACCTGAAAATATAAAATAAAAGCTAACTGAAATTATTGATAAAACTATATTAATATAACAAACAAGCAAAAAATTAATTATAAATGAATAATTATTATTATATTTTATTATTTACAGGGTTATTATTATTAACTAAAACTACTACTTAAAAAATAATAATAAATCTAAATAACAATAATAATAACAATAATAATGACAAAGCACAACAAAATTATTAAAAATCAAATAAATATTTAAATTAAATCTGAAAATATAAAATAGAAGATAAATTATTTATAAAACTATATTAGTTCATAAATAATAGTTTGCAACATGTAGCTGTGTAACTTGACAAAATGCCATATATTGTTTTTCTGGAGTATTTTCTATTACATATTCACTGCCAGAAAAATACTGATTTGATTGCAAAAATGCATTTAAAATAAATTAACTAATTTTATATTTTGTGTAATTGCTGGTAGCTATTTAAGTAATATGTATTATTTATTTATTTATTTTAAGAATAGCTTTTTTTTTTTTTTTAAATGATATTATTATTGTACTAAAAGTATTTTAAACCAGAATAGTATGTTGCTTAGGAAATTACTGCTTCAGAATAGCTTCTCCACCACTGGATGTACCTTGATGGTTCAGCATTTGTCGAAAAATAAAATAAAATACAATAAAATAAGAATATAATCTTCCATAAATTAATTATGTCAACAAATCACTCACTCATTCACTTTTTTTTTTTATTACAGAAAGTATTGAGCAAACTATGCTTCTGTCCATCACAGCCATGCTTTTGTCAAATAAAAGATGTGGCATTTACTCTAAGGTCTAAACAGACTGGCATTCTCATTGACCCAATATATAGGACATCTGAACATTCCTGCAGAGGTGAACTTAAAGGACAACTCTTGTTTTAGAAAAATAAATCACATTATAATTTATTAACTATAATTTTTGTTTTTAAATGTTACATGCATTTGAAGTATTAATCTGACGAGTCATCCTTTAAGGCAAGCATTTTGTTTTGTCAGCACTTGTTATCCAGCAGACACATGCAGCAAGCCCCTCCTCTTTCCCTTCATCACCCAATCACAACACACAGAGACTTAAAGACGTATCCTGATTTGTTAATGCTTTACTAGACACTCCTATCAACTCTTTTCAGTTTTGTAGTCAATCTCTCTGTGTGTGTATATATTGCCCTGTCCCAAATAGTGTTCTCAGTCCTTGTTAAGTCAACTTAAAGCACCATATGGGACAGGGCTGAGGTGGAAATCCCAACGCTGTTACCCACCGAGCACAGTTCTGCTTATCATTCACCGTCTGTTTCTCTACAAGCATTAGTACCTGCTATGTGAACATATAATACCTAATGTAACATACCTAATATATGTCTCATAGTAGCGCCTTCTGTTCCAGAAAGCAGAGAGATGGTTAAGAGAAAGCATTTCGGTTAGGAAGAGAGAAAGGTGGAGAAAAGCAGGGGAATAGGGAAAGGGAATGAATGGACACATATATCATACAGTATATACATGATATATACAGCATTTTTATATATGTGAGGTTGTTTTCACACTTGGTTCGATTGCTTTGTCCAAACCCGAGTTGAAAAACACAGCATCCTCTGTCCCTCACACAAGTTTTTACTCAGGATTAAGTGGTTTAACTATCTAAAAAGTACCAAAAACATGAAAAGTTTGGCTTAACTGTTTGAAGTTGGTAAACACTGACCATGGAGGGTCTAAATATACAGTTTAAGTCAAAAGTTTACATACACCTTGCAGAATCTGCGAAGTTGTTTTAGCAAAATAAGAGGGATCATACAAAATGCATGTTATTTTTTATGTAGTACTGAAAAGTATTTAACATAAAAGACATTTACATGTATTCCACAAGAGAAAGTAGTAGCTGAATTTATAAAAATTAAATTTTGATTCTTGATTCTTAACACTGTTTTGTTACCTGAATGATCCACAGCTGTGTTTTTTGTTTGATGATAGCTGTTAAACTGCCTGCTGTTCTTCAGAAAAATCCTTCAGGTCCCACAAATTCTTTGGTTTTTCAGAATTTTTGTGTATTTGAACCCTTTCCAACAGTGACTGTATAATTTTGAGATCCATCTTTTGACACTAAGGACAACTGAGGGACTCATATGCAACTGTTACAGAAGGTTTGAATGCTCACTGATGCTTCAGAAGGAAACACAATGCATTAAGAGCTGGGGGGTGAAAACTTTTGAATTTGAAGATTATGGTAAATTTAAAGTATTTTGTCTTCTGGGAAACATGTAAGTATCTTCTGTAGCTTCTGAAGGGCAGCACTAAATAAAAAAATCTGATATTTATTTAGGCAAAATAAAATGTACACATCTTCATTCTGTTCAAAAGTTTTCACCCCCGGCTCTTAATGCACTGTTTTTCCTTCTGGAGCATCGGTGAGCGATTGAACCTTCTGTAAGAGTTGCATATGAGTCCTTCAGTTGTCCTTAGTGTGAAAAGATGGATCTCAAAATCATACAGTCATTGTTGGAAAGGGTTCAAATACAAAAAAATCTGAAAAACCAAAGAATTTGTGGGACCTGAAGGATTTTTCTGTATAACGGCAGGCAGTTTAACTGTTCAGGACAAACAAGGGACTCATGAACTACTATCACCAAACAAAAAAAAACAGCTGTGGATCATTCAGGTAACAACACAGTATTAAGAATCAAGTGTATGTAAACTTTTGAACGGTGTCATTTTTATAAATTCAACTATTATTTTCTCTTGTGTAAACATCTTTCCTGTGAAATATCTTATTCAGGTCAGTACTAAATGGTTGTTTATTTCTTTAAAAACTTCCTGAACACCTAAAATGGACTCGGGTCTGTAGTAAAGCAACACAGTTTCATTGAAATTTGTAACTATTTTACGCTATTGAAAATTGGAGGCTACCCAGATAGCACATGTACGTCTGCAAGATGTCTGTTAAAGACTGCTTGATCTGGAAAGCATCTGCTGTGTACAAACATTTGACAGACGTCTGTAAGATGTCAATATTGCACACGTTCTAAATAACAAACATCTTAAAGACATCTAATAAACGTCTATTTGACATCTGATAGGAAACATCCGACAGACGTAATGCAAATGAGCAAACATTCAAAAAAAATCGTCTTCTAGATGTAAATGCAGATGTCAAAATAACGTCTCCGTGATGTACGTGTGCTATCAGGGTAATTCATATCAATTTGTACTTTCTTGTTCCTTTGTTAGGAGTGGGGTTAGGGGTGAATCTTCATACTTAATTTTTTTCTAAAAGTCAAAAAACTCGTAAAATAGTTTAGTCTTCTCATGAGATCGGGTTTGTGAAAACACCTTGAAGAGAACATGGTATCACCATGATCAGATAATGGACCAGCGTAGGTGAGAGGACAGTGTGTGGGACAGGGCCCAGATGGACTGACTTTGAGGTGGATAAATAGTAAAAATAATTAAATCTAATGATCTAAGGGTACGGTCACATTAGCAAAATTTCGGCCAAATGTTCAATCTGTCAATAGTAGAGCGAAATATGATATGTAGAAGTCACTTTAAAACAAAGCAACTTTCTGTTGCGAATTTGTGGGACCAATTTGAACCTGTTGCGAAAACTGCATGGGGAAAATCTAAAATCGTTCTCACACCTATTCAAATGGACTGGATTTCGTGTGCAAAAATTTGCCAAACAACAGTAAATGTGACCACACCTTAAAGCTGATGATAATGTGGATGAATAATCATCTAAAAGCATAAATTTAAATATGAATGAAGAGTTTAAAAAGTCACTTTCTTCACCAATATTTAAAGGGACAGTTCATCCAAAAATGAAAATTCTGTCATTAATTACTCACCTTCATGTCGTACCAAACCTGTAAGACCTTTGTTTGTCTTCAGAACACGTTAGGATATTTTTGATGCAATCTGAAAACTTTCTGACCCTGCATAGACAGCAACGCAACTGACAAGTTCAAGGCCCTGAAAGGTAGTAAGGACATCATTAAAATAGTCCACGTGACATCAGTGGTTCAACTATAATGTTATGAAGCTACAAGAATACTTTTTGTGCACAAACAAACAAAAATAACGAGTTTCTTTGTGCACAAAAAGTATTCTCGTAGCTTCATAAAATCAAGGTTGAATCACTGATGACACATGGAGTACTTTTACGATGTCCTTACTACCTTTCTGGTCCTTGAATTTCTCAGTTGCACTGCTGTCTATACAGGGTCAGAACGCTCTCGGATTTCATCAAAAATACCGGAGATGAACAAAGGTTTTACAGATTTGGAACGACATGAGAGTGAGCAATTACCTTGAAAAACATCCTTCCTAAAGCAATTCCAATCAATCCGAAAGAACTTAAGGAACTGGTTTAAGAAGTCACTGACATTTATGAGATTACACCATACCAATAAATATTTCAAAATTGTAACATCAAGATGTTGAATGAACAAAAACAAGCATTCACCTTTGCCCGTGTGGGGTCCTGGGCTTGTCGTATTCTCCATAGTACGATCCCGGGTAACCATTAGCGGGCATATGCTCGTAGTAACGATTGTGTCCTCCGTTGGGTAAACTGGAAACGTTGGCGTTGTTGAGGTTGATGTTGGTAGACTTGGGCGACTTGTTGTAGGAGTTGTGATGGTGATGATGGTGATGATGGTGGTGATGGTGGCGATGATGGTTTTGCTGCGCCATGGCGTTGGCGCGACCCAGGCGCCCCACAGGCTGTTCCATGTGGGCGTAATGTGGGGGCGGCTGCACCTGCAGGGGGCGCTGTGTGGCATTTGTCTGGTGGCCAGAGCTCCTCCGGGGGTCTCCGTTTATGTGGTTGATGTGGTTGCCAAAGAGTCCTCCATTTCGCTGTGAAGAAATACTTGTGTTTGTAAGTTTAAAGAAATACGCAATGGACGTTTGTCAGGGTTGACGCCATATTTAAGTTTGCGCAAATAAAAACACCAATGAACGATAAACTTTCTGTTTGTTATAACTGCACGCCTATGTAATTATTGTCCTTGGTGTGAATGGCCTTTAAAGGATTTAAAGGCCCCATGATTTACTCACCCTCAAGTTCAGATGAATACAATCAGAGTTATATTAAAAAATGTCCTGCCTCTTCCAAGCTTTATAATGGCAGTGAATGGGTGTTGAGATTTTGAAGTCCAATAAAGTGCATCCATCCATCATAAAAAGTACTCCACATTGCTCTGGGGGTTAATAAAGGCCTTCTGAAGCAAATCAATGCATTTATGTAAGAAATATCCATATTTAACCCTTTATAAACTGTAATCTCTAACTTCGTTAGAGAATATGCTAGTCTCACAAGAACCAAGTTTTGTTTAGAGTAAAGGAAAACCAGTCTCCTCTTTGGCGTACAACAGTTGGTGAAAGATAGAGATTATGGTTTATAAAGTTTTAAATATGGATATTTTTCTTAAACAAATGCATCAATTCACTTCAGAAGGCATTTATTAACCTCCCAGAACTGTGTAGAGCACTTTTTATGATGGATGGATGCACTTTATTGGACTTCAAAATCTCAAAACCCATTCATTGCCATTATAAAGTTCGAAAGAGCAAGTCCAAAGAAGAAGTTCAAAGGCTGCAGTTGTAATATCATCCTTCAGCTGATGCAACAAACAAAAAATATGTCCTCTAGAAATTTATCCCACACAACCTTTGCGAAAAATTAAATATGGCGTCTTCAACCGTTTACCCAATGTTAAGTCATTTTATTGCCATTTTTAATGATCTCATGGGAAAAAGAAGTTGGAAAGGAGGTAAAATGGCGTATGGTGTGAGTGAATTTCATGAACTGATTAAATCTGAACTGAATTTGAAATCAAGAGAAATGTGGATTACACTGAATTAGATACGCTATTCTGATGCTAACGTTAGTACAAACCTGTGATAGAGGATGAAGTCATCCTTTTAGATAGTCAACTTGGTGAATTTATCCATTCAAGGTCTTAATCTAAGTGTGTACGACCTCCAGGGATGGCGAACAATTCATCGCAACTCCCTTAAGGAATCGTTACTATTAAATACCAGGCAATTAAAGTAAGACAGTAAGGTACAGATCGATTTTAGAAGGAGAAAGGGGTCATAAAAGGTGAGTAAGTTACCCTATAAATTTCTTCGTCCTCCTCTGGAATAAAGTCTACTAGCTCATCATCCTGCAGGTCACATGATATCGCACGGCGGATTTCTGGCCCAATGTCATGCAGCGTACGAAGGCCAGCCTGAAACCGTGACGACAAGATAGCTAAGGACCCGCTCTTGAATGGAAAGCCCTTGAACAGCAGCGACATGTTGAAAACGGAGACCCTCACACACACATGCCACCAGGGGGCAGTTTACCAGACACATTGACACAAACAGGCTTGACGAAGACAGTTCCAGACAGGACAAATTCATGAAAGATGACAACAAATCACAGCAGACAAAGAGGAAAAACACGAAAGCGCTTCCTTAATTCACCTAATGCACTTTAACTAAGATGCTAACCTTTGTGACTTTCTAAAAAAGACTATATTAGCCACATATGCTATAAACTTTATTGTGTATAAAACATTTTAAAATTACAAAACATTTCTGTGGTTAGCTAATCATATTAAAAACCTCTAAACAAAGATTATGTTTGCAAAGAAATCAAACACAGTGGTGTTTGATTTATGAGGATGGAGAGGACGTCTTAAAACAATAATACATGAATTGTAACTCTGAAGTGATGATAAACAAATACAAACACTTCAAACTACATGTACAACAGACAGAAAAACATTTACAGGTCACCATTATCACACTGAGGGATCCATATTCAAGCTATAACAACATTAGCGCATCCAGAAACAGAGAGATACAGTTGAGGTAAAGAAGGTGTCATGCAAAGGAAATACAGTTTATTCAGCATTTTTTCATTATTCAGGGTTCACACTGACAGTAGTTTGCTTTTGAACACAAGATGAAAATGTTCACTTACAGTTGAGGTCAAAAGTTTACATCCCCCCCCCCCCCCCCCTTTTTTTAGAATCTGCAAAATCTTAATTATTTTACCAAAATAAGAGGGAGTATACAAAATGCACGTTATTGTTTATTCAGTACTGACCTGAATAAGATATTTCGCCTACAAAGATGTTTACATATAGTCCACAAGAGAAAATAATAGTTGAATTTATAAAAATTGGCCTGTTCAAAAGTTTACACCCCCTTGATTCTTAAATCTGTATTTTTACCTGAATGACCTTTTGAATTTGAAGATCAGAGTAAATATAACATATTTTGTTTTCTAGGAAACATGCAACTAACTTCTGTACCTTCTGAAGGGCAGTACTAAATGAAAAAATATGACATTTAGGCAAAAAGAAAAAAAAAGTACACATCTCCATTCTTTTCAAAATTTTTCACCCCCGGCTCTTAATGCATAATTTTTTCCTTCTGGAGCATCAGTGAGTGTTTAAACCTTCTGTAATAGTTGCATATGAGTCCTTCAGTTGTCCTCAGTGTGAAAAGATGGATCTCAAAATCATACAGTCATTGCTGGAATGGGTTCAAATACACAAAAATCTGGAAAACCAAAGAATTTGTGGGACCTGAAGGATTTTTCTGAAGAACAGCAGCCAGTTTAACTGTTCAGGAGAAAGGACAAGGGACTCAAGGGACTCATGAACAACTATCACTAAAAAGCACAGCTGTGGATCATTCAGGCAACAACACAGTATTAACAATCAAGTATATGTAAACTTTTGAACAAAGTAATTTTTATAAATTCAGCTATTGTTTTCTCTTGTGGACTATATGTAAACATCTTTTATGTGAAATATCTTATTCAGGTCAGCACTAAATAAAAAATAACATGCGTTTTGTATGATCCCTCTTAGTTTGGCAATATAATTAACATTTTGCAGATTCTGAAAGGGGGGTGTAAACTTTTGACCTCAACTGTAGAAAGAGATTATTTGATCAAAATGTAAAGTGACCAATTATAGCAATTACAGTATGTTGATACATGCCATGTAGGAGCATGTATAACGTATAATGATTAAAAAAAATAAAACACTAAAAAGGACAAAATATTGTATTTATTTACTTGTATATCATGCCTTTAGAGAACTGTTAACATTTGAATCTATACATGTTATGTCAATAGTTTAGGTATTCGGATGACAAAAAAAATGGGGTACATTAACATGTAATTTTATTTGATTCTAAAATAAAGAACAAAAATTTGAAAACGACCTTAAGGAGTGCAATTTCTGTCAGTGTTAACGCACCAAATCCAAAACCAATTAATATGAAACATCAAAATCAACAACATTTTGACCATTAAATAACATATAACTTATAAATACACTAATGAATCAACAAAATTTAATTTCCAAGTGTGTTTTGCTTACCTGCAGGGCGATGGCGGTGTTGTTCTGCGCTGGGTGAACGCCCACCAGGCCTTCCTCTTTGCGTTTCTTGAATTTCCTAAAGTAGTCCTGTATCAGGAAAGTGGCATAGAACTTCCCCACCGTTACCTCATCATCTGAGTGAACAGACCACACACACGGCTTCGCTGTCAGCAGGTAGTTTCAACGCACGCATACACACCTCTGCGGTGACGTACGTCGAGAGACAGAAACTGACGCTGAGAGATGCCTTGTGTTATTCTAACTACATATTAGTTGAAAGAGAAAAACAGCTCTGTGAATTAACTGTTAATGAAACGGTTTTTACACAAACTGCTCCTAAAATAAGACTTCGGTCTACTACATAAACACAGACGTGCTTAATTAACAAACACCACAAACATGAGCAAAATACGCTGTACATCACAAGACACCAACGCGTTTTGCTGTTTCAGTCACCTTGAATGCATATATAGTACACTACACTAGCCTGTATTTATTTGATAAAAATATTGTTAAAATGTTAAAATATTATTACAATCTCAAAAAACTGTTTTCTATTTGAATATGTTTTAAAATGTAATTTATTCCTGTGATGCAAAGCTGAATTTTCAGCATCATTAATCCAGTCTTCAGTGTCACATGACACTTCAGAAATCATTTGCTGCTAAAAAACATTATTACCAATGTTTAATCAATTTAATGTAGCTATGCTAAATAAAAGTATTAATTTTAAAAATAAAAAAGTATTACTGATCACAAAATTTTGATAAATAAATCGATTTGTATATAAATAATTATAAATTATATACATATATAGTGTGTAAATCCGTTGATTGTCAAATAATACTTCCTAGCCATTTCCCCTTCAAAAATTAAACATGGTTTTAATACAAATAAAACCAAAAAAACATAATTACTATGCTTAAACTATGGTAACTACAAATTAACCATGGTTTTGGTATTCTTACCATAGTTTAACCATCGTATTTGTAGAAAACTGTGGTTTTACAAATGGTAATCAATATGCCAAAACACCATAGATACTACATTTTTACTATAATAAAACCACAGTTATTTTTCATGCTAGAAATTTACAATTAATAATTGTTAGGTGTACAAACTTCTGGTCATGGAGGTATTGTAAAAGTAATTAAATGTTAAAATAAACTAAATCTTAAAACAAATTATTATATGAAGAAAGTCCAACTTAAGCTGCTAGTTGTATTTGGGAACACAGTCGCTGAATTCTAGCTGGTTTAAGCTAGTAATTTGCTAGCAACAAACCAGCTAGTCAAACAGATAATAGCTAACTTGGACCAGCTAGAAACCAGCTATCTTATTCCAAAATATAGCTACCAGCTTCATGTTTCATATTCACAGTTTAGCACCCATCTAATTTGAGTCACCAGACATCTGTAAACATATTAGTGTTAGCATATTAGCATTAGCATAGCAACTGTGAGAGAGAGATTGCTAAAAGTTTGACAGCAGGGTGGGGGTTTGCAAAAAACTGCATCAGCTAAGCCACCTAACTAACTAAAATCTAGTCCTAAATGCGTTTAAGTTCTACTGGGAACATGCAAGCAAGCAGCACTGAGCAATATGTATTAGCACATTAGCATTGCATTTCTGTGAGTGTCTAATATACTGTTTTTGCATATGCATTTTGTCCATCTATGTGTATATAAAGTGTTCATCTGCATGTTGTGTTAATGCACATGTAAGTGTGTGAGAATCATTCTGAAGCAGGGGTCTGTGTCACTTTTTTTAAACAAGCACGTTGGGGACAGATCAGGAAAGAAGAGGCAACATTAGTTCCATGCCACCACCCTAAAACAGAATTGCTTCAGAATATTCTGAAGATTTGAACTTTTACATGAACAGAAAGACAGTTAATGAGGAACGGAAGCTGCGGAAAAGCTCAAGCAGATACAGGAGAGAGCGACAGTGTAGAAAAGAGAGAGAAACAGAGAGAAAGAGACACATTTTTTAAGGACACAGCATGCCTGAGTTGCCATGCAAGCCCAAAGCTCAACACACACACACACACGCAACTTCTCCAAATCCTCCAACCGTACGCTCACACACACAAACACACATCATTGAGGTTCCAGTGTGGACGCAGTGTGGTACCGAGCAGGAGAGGAGAGCATTCGCGACACATATGGAACAGAACAAACATTGCAGAGACCCAACCAGGAGAAACTAAGAGTAGAACAGCAGGAAAAAGCTAGTGCAACAGCTGGTGTGTGTGCATGTGGAGTGTGTGCATGATATAAATGTACAGCATGTGTGAATATGCTACTAAATTGTGTTTAAAAAAATTATATTTTCGGATGATTTAGGTGTGAGTCAAAAGACGCTGAAGTATTATGTGTCTATGCTGTGTTGTGAATGTGTATTCCCATTAGCAGCGACTGCAAGCTCTGAGATTTATAACTGACCACCAGCAGGGGGCACCACTTGATCCAGAAGCTTCATGCTTGTTCTCTTCCAGATCTTCTTAATCACGGCCCGGAGCTCTTCGTTCGCCTGCTCTAGGTTACCTGGGTCAAAACACACACATTGTTACGTGCAGTTACAAATGTAGTTTCTTTTCACTACCATCAACAAGAGACAATATATGTGACCCTGGACATCAAAACCAGTCTTATGTCGCACAGGTATATTCGTAGCAATAGCCAAAAATACATCTGATAGGTCAAATTGATCAATTTTGCTTTTATGCTAATAATCACTAGGATATTTTGTAAAGATCATGTTCCATGAAGATATTTTGTAAATTTCCCACTGTAAATATATCAAAACTTAATTTTTGATTAGTAATATGCATTGCTATAAACTTCATTTGGACAACTTTAAGGGCAATTTTCTCAGTATTTAGATTTTTTTTGCACCATCAGATTCCAGATTTTCAAATAGTTGTATCTCGGGCAAATGTTGTCCTATCCTAACAAACCATACAACAACGGAAAGCTTATTTATTCAGCTTTCATGAATAAATTTCTTGATGAAGTTCAAGAAATTTACACTTATGACTGGTTTTGTGGTCCAGGATGTTAAAAAAGGTGATTTTCAATCTTTTGATGGCTATAGTTATGCATTTGCTCTGACATAGCTTTAAAAATATGATTTAAGTGTGATTTCAGAGGAACCTTGATTTTAATACAATGTTTACGTCAAAAAATATAGAAAAATTTATTCCAAAGGCTGTTTTTTACTGAATAAATGCAAAAAGAACAACATTTCATGATATTACACTTACATATACTCATATACACTTCTTTTTGATAGAAAAAATTGATGCTTTTACTTAGCAAGCATGCATTTTGATCAAAATGACAGTAAAGACATTTAGACTTGACATTTATTGTAATATTTCTTTTTCAAATAAGTGCTGTTCTTTTAAACTTTTTATTCACTGAATAATCTAAACAAAAACGTAGCATGATTTCCACAAAAATATTAAGCAGCACAAATGTTTTCTACAGAAGTCCTAAGAGGCCATGGATTATCATTTATTTCCTTTCTCGTTTTTTCATGATCACAACTTTTTTTTGTGATCTTGACATACATTTTCTCGAGATCTCGACAAAACAAAAAGTGTTTTTTTATTATCACGACAATTCTCCAAGTTAAACTGTGGCACCAGGTGGCTGATGGAGTATATACCAACCTTATTGTGTTAAGAAATCTAAGTCATTATCACATGTTGAGATCACAAGAAAACAACTTTTGTTATGTCAAGATCACAGGAAAACAATTTTTGTTATGTCAAAATCACAGGAAAACTTTAATGTTGAGATCACCAAAAAAAAATGTTTGTCATTATCACAAGAAAACTTTTTAATGTCAAAATCACAAGAAAACATTTATGTCATTATCACAAAACAACTTTTGTAATGTCGTTATCAAAAGAAAACATTTTTTGTTGTTGAGATCACAATAAAACTTTTGTTGTGCCGAGATCACGGAAAAAATTTAAAATTAAAATTAAGTCGTCATCATGAGAAAACAACTTTTATGTCGAAATCACAAAAAAACTATTTATGTCACAGGAAAACAACTTTTGTTATGTCAAGAAAATTAGGCCGTGATCATGAGAAAATTAAGTTGAGATTTTGTTTTATTGATTGAGATTGAGTTGTTTTAAGAAAACAACTAATGTGAAAATCAGGAGAAAAAAAGAAAGAAAAAAACATCATAATGCATGGCCTCTTAAGACTTCATAGTTTTCAAAAACAATAAGAAGAAAAACCAAATCAACTTAATAGAATGATTTTTGATGGATCATGTGACACTGAAGACTAATGTAATGATGCTGAAATTCGGCTTTGCCTCACAGAAATAAATTAAATTTTAAAATACATTCAAATACAAAATAGTTCATTTAGTATTATTATTTTAAAACACTTCACAATATTATTGTTTTACAGTATTTTTGATTAAATAAAAAAAAATCATTTGTGAATGATGAAAATTAATTGTTTTGAATTAATTCATTGAAATAAGATGTTTAAAGCGATTGCAAACCAATACAAGCAGTTCTGCAAAGAATGCACTTACCTTCCGTTTTGATCTTCAGTGCAGTTCTCACAAGAGCAAAAAGTGTAGCATTAAACATGACAGTGCCGTCACTGTTCAAAGGCATGTTCATAGCTACCAGCCTCTGAAATACAGAAGCAATGACAGACAGAAAAAAGAGAATGAGAAAAAGGTGGGCTGAGCATGTTTGCTAATGTTCAAACACATTATTTGAAAATGTGTTTTACCTTGCAAGCGACTCTGTGAGGACAGAGTTTCCCAAAGCCAAGAGGAGGCTGAATACGGCGTAACAACGTCACAACATCAAGATGTTTTATTCTGCCTCTGCAATAAAGTAAGAGAGAGAAATACTGACTGAAATATTTCTCAATTTGCTCTTCATCTCATTGCTATCTGGACAAGCAACTGGCATATTGAGATGAGGTACATTTACAAACAGTCAGGTCTAAAAGACACTAAATATTCAGCAATATTATCAATTTTACTGCACTGACACTATCAGACAAGAACAAAACTTCAAATGAATTGTCGTCTGTAGAGCTGCTTCACAGCTGAATCAAATTGGTTTCATAATTCATGAATTTTGCAGCATCAACACTTATTGAACTGATATGAATCAACATTAAACTGATTCAAGCTGAATAATGACACTATAGTCATTTTTTTTTTTATTTGAATTAGTCTCATATTTTAAAAAGTGTGCATAATTGATTCTGTTATGTACCTTACTGTAAAGCTAAACTGAAAAAAATCTGTTGTATAAAGCGCTACACTAAACATAGATGACTTAAAAAAAACACATTTACACATCCTTACTTGGCCTCGGGATCATACTCCGACCAAATCCTCTTAAATTCATCAAGATGATGCGGCCCCAGAATCGACCAATCACGGGTCAGATAGTCAAAGTTGTCCATGATGACAGCCACAAACAGGTTAATGATCTAAAACAAGATAATATTTAATCTGATTCACATGTACAACTTTTGAAAACAAGATTGTTGATAATTTAAAAAAATAACCTTAAAAAACAAAATAAATCCTTTTAAAACTTCAAAATGACAAAACAGCTAATAAAGAGATCAAATAATGTCTTTAATATATTCTTAAAATGCTGAATACATTTTCCCGAGGTTTAAAGATGGACAAGTAATACTATAAATAATATAGTAATTAGAATAACTGAAAAGGAAGTCTGTGTTATCTAGTTAGTGTTTGTGTACCAGGAAGGCGCAGAGCATGTAGAAGGTGATGAAGTAGACGATGGCAAAGTTGCTCCCGCAGGTCATCTCTTCTCCAGGATTGTAGTCTGACTCTGGGTCACACAGTTTTCCTGGCATACATGCCAACATGATCTCCTGCCACGCTTCACCTGTTGCACATCTACACCCAAAAACATCCCAAACAATAATGAATCTGACATGCAATCTGATAAAGCAGACAATATCTTATATTAAACACTTTTTTAAACACCAAGATGAAGTGGTAGCATAAAAGAGCAAGAATAAGAGACATCTAGGTTATAAATTAAAACCCTGCCACTTTTGGCTTTAACATCTTCACTGTGGTGTTAAGTGACCTGAAGAGTAGAAGCACAGCTTGAGGGAACGTCTGAAAGTTGTTGTTCCTGTTGATTTGTGTGTGGTCCACCATTGCAATTTTACCAAACACCTGAAAAATGGTAAACTGTGTTGAACTGTACTGTATTAAAAGGTGAAGAATGCTATTTAGTAAAATTGTAAAAAGGTTTGTAATAATTATAGATAAGACAACCATAAAAACGTAAGTGTATAAAGCATTAAAAATTCCACCAAAAATAATACAAAAAATGCCCTAATAGATTTGCTATACATATCGTTTTCGGATTGCATGTGACTTATTTTTGGTGGCTGTGGTTGTCCATGATACTTCAAAAATGTGAATAGTGATGCTTTAAAAGCTTTGAATTGTCATAAAATATACAATAAAGCAAAACAGTTTTAAAATAGCACTCTTAAAAAATCTGCAGTTGCATAAACCTGACAGATTGTGAACGTTTCATATGCAATATATATATGCAACATAATGCAAACAAATACAACTTATGAAACTAACCTGCATGCCAATGACAGCATAGATAAAGAACAGCATGGCTATCAGCAAAGCAACATATGGCAGAGCCTGAAAAAAGCATAAAATATATATATTATTATATGGTATATACAATATTTTTATTATTAATAATAATAACATTTAGCACTAAGCTTAAAAAATAAAATAAATAAATGTTGGGGTCAAAGTAAACAAAAAAAAACACAATACAATATTTTTATTAATAATAATAATAATAATAATAATTATTATTATATTTATATTTATAATATTTTAGCACTAAGCTATAAAATAAAATAAAATAAAATAAAATAAAATAAAATAAAACAAAACAAAAAAAACAAAACAAAACAAAAAATATTTTTTTAACAAATAAATGTTGTGATGGGGTCAAAGTAAACCAATACAATATTTTTATAAATAACAACAACAATAACAATAATAATAATAATGATAATAATATTTTAGCACTAAGCTTAAAATAAAATAAAATAAAATAAAATAAAATAAAACGTTGGCACTAAACATTTAGCACTAAGCTTAAAATAAAATAAAATAAAATAATAAATAAATAAAATAAAATAAAATAAAATAGTGCTGGGGTCAAAGTAAACCAAAAAGACACTATTACTATAAAGGGTAAAATTCAACTTATAATGCTAGAAAACTTTAATATTATTTGTTAGTTCATGAGGTCAGAATAACATCTGACCTGGAAGGACTTGATGAAGGTCCAGAGGAGGGTTCGAATGCCTTCCCCTCTGCTCAGCAGCTTGACCAATCGCATCACTCGGAAAAGACGGAAGAAGGTGATTGAAATGCGAGCGCTGTCCTCGGTGTTCTGTGGGGGCGGAGCGAGCATTAATGAACCAATCAGGAGAAAGATCTAACACAGGGCATCAGGCTGTATTAAGGCAGTCTGACCAGCAGAGGGAAGCACAATTTTAGAATTTTAAAAAAATTTAAATTTTGAAACTAGAACATCAATACTTATAATACACAGGCTGGTTTGACTGATCCAGAAACACTACCAGAGACCCTGTGTTCACACTTATCCTAAAAAGATAAGGAAAGGGATAGAGGGGTGCATGCTGGGTAAATAAAACCAAACCAAAAAAAACTTGCCATACTTGACTGCACGCATCAGCACAAGCATGGCATTCTTGACCCAGAATTACATCATGCCAACTTACAGTGGGCCCCCAAACCTCACGGGTGAACGGTCAGTTTAAGGTCACAACCTTACCTGACCCGATCCGACCTAATCTGACCTGACTTCAGGGGCCCCTTAACCATGCAGCAGTGTCAGCGCTACAAACGTGAGGGGCCGACGACCCCACACACACACGCACACACTCACACGGTTCGTCACGTTTGGGTGACACTCCCCTAATCGACAAAATAGTCAAAGGATGTAAAAACCAAAGCAAAATCTTGACAAACAAAGCAAACGAAGAAAAATCAAACACAAATAGAAAGCCAAAACTCAACAAATTGAAGTCGGGGTGGGTTAAGATGAAAGGTAACAATGTTTTAATCAAGATTTCAGAACTCAAACGGAAACCTGAAAAAGAATGCAGACTGTAAAACCGGGCAAAAACCCAAGAGGGGCAGAATTTCTTACCCCCGTCTCATCCACCTGAGGTGCCTCTGTGGGCTTTAAAATCAAAGACCTGAATTAATCACTCACACATAACGTTTGCACAGCCACTTACGCTTTAAAACGCATTCACAGGCACTCGTAATTTCACAAACTCTATAATAACATTTCTAACCAGGACAGCAAACCGGTTTAGACAACCTCAAGAAAAGACAATCTTATTCAAAACTGATTATGAGGACTGAAAAATGACCAGTGACCAGAGACAAACAGGACTAGATTCACATAAGGGGCTTATATAACATGAAGGTCCATCATGTGACCTTATTTCTATCTCGTGGATTACATAAGCAGCTGTGGAGATCCGACGTACAGTACGGCACACACACACATTAACCGGACAGTGAAAGACTAGTGCACACTTATGCAACTATTACAACTTTGTAAACAAGAGCGTATCCAAAAAAACGCTAAGCAACAGCAGGACACAAGTAATCCACAATGCCACATTATGAAATTTACATTTCTCTACATTCATATGCATTGACAAACAGTGTCAACTCTGATGCAAATGGCATTTGCATTATAAACAGATGAACACTGTAATGTTTCTGTAATTTGTTGTGCAATTAAATAGAAAATGTAATGAATTAATCATAACAGTTAGCTAGTAACCAATACCAAAGTGAAAACATATCTGTAATAATCAGCACAAGAATATGCTTTGTCTACTAATGCAATGTATTTTTTCGTACAGCTTTAAATTTAGCATTATTATTAAATGTAAACATGCTTTCACATGCACACACGCACAAAAAAACTCCGTCCACACATTTGGTTTGAAGAACAGATCAGTTCTTGATTCTGAAAAAGCAAAAAAAACAAAAACCACATTCATCAGCATTAAAAACACTCACACAGTGGGAAGAAAATTCAGAATGTAATCAGAAAACAAGATGAATCCTTCATCTGTGCAGAAAGACTCCAGACAGATATGGCTTCAGTCACACAGCCTGTCATCCCTTGTCTTAAACTATTTACATTTGCATGAGAAGCAGAAATGTTAAGATGCAGTTTCTGGCTGTAGCATTTATGGTGCATGCGTTAAGCAGTCAGGCATATGTGCAGACGCTTACACACATACAATGTCTTTCTCAAACACAATCTCGCCATGACAGCAACACAAGACTTGAGAGAGCTCAGTATTCCAGTAGCACCGCAGCATCTCCATGCATGTGCCCTGCAAAAGAGACACCACCCGAGGGCGCTCTAACAGTCCGATGCAAGAGAGGAAGGAAAGAAAGGAAGGAAGGAAGAAAGAAAGAAAGATGGTAGGAAAAAATTAAATGAAATGGCAAAAAGAAAAAAGAAGAAACTTAGAAAGGAAGAAAAACGAAGGAAGGAAGGAAGGAAGGAAGGAAGGAAGGAAGGAAGGCAAAAATGAAGGGAAAAAATTAAAGATGGTGGGAAAGAAAATGGAGGGAGAAAAAAGGAAGGAGAAGAGTAAAAGAATGAAGGCAGGCAGAAAGGAAACAAAAATTAAGGAAAGAAGGAAGCAAACAAAAAAAGCATAAACCAAGGAACACAGAAATAAATGAAAAAATAAAAATGACAAGAAGGAAGGAAAGCTAAGATAGAAGAAAAATTATGTTAAAAATAAGGAAAGAAGAAATGATGGATGGAAAGCACACAAGAGGAATGAAGGAAAGAGGAAAGAAGGAAGGAAGAAAAGCAGAGATAGAAGATAAAATAAAGGAGGAAAGGATGGATGGGTGGCACAAAAGAATGAAAGAAATATGAAGGAAGGAAGAAAAGGAAGGAAAGCAGAATTGAGAAAAGAAAAAGAAAAATGAAGTAAGGGAAGAGAGAAAGAAAGAAAGATGGTAGAAAAAAATGAAATGGCAAAAAATAAGGAACTTAGAATGGAAGGAATGAAGGAAAAAAGGAAGGAAGAAAGGAAGGCAAAAATGAGGGGAAAAATTACAGAAAGACGGTGGGAAAGAAAATGGAGGGAGGAAAAAAGAAAAGAAAGAAAGAAAGAAAGAAAGTGAGAAAGAAAGCAGGAAGAAAGAAGGAAGGAAGGAAGGGAAGCAGAGATAGAAGGAAAAATATGTAAAAAAGAAAAAGGAAGGAAGAAAGAATGAATGGGTGGCACACAAGAGGACTGAAGGAAGGAAGGAGGGAAAGCAAAAATGAGGAATGAAGGAAAGAAAAATAGAAGTAAGATAAGTGAAAGAAAGAACGCAGGACGGAAAGAAGGAAGGCAGGAAGGATGGAAGAACAGAGCAAAAGAAGGAAAAAAGAAAAATAAAGAAAGATAGGGAATAGAGAGAAAGAAAGCAGGAAAGAAATAAGGAAAGCAGGAAGAAAATGAGGGAGGAAGGGAAGGAAGCAGGAAGGAAGGAAGGGAAGCAGACAGAAGGAAAAATACGTTAAAAAAAAGGAATAAACGATGGATTGGTGGCACAAAAAAGGACTGACTGAAGGAAGGAAGGAAGGAAGAAAAGCAAAAAAGAGGAATGAAGAAAAGAAAAATGAAAGAGAAATGAGAGAAAGAAAGCAGGAAGGAAAGAAGGAAGGAAGAAAAGAATGAAAGAAGGAAGGAAGGAGGGAAGGCAGAGACGAAAAAATACTGAAGGAAGGAAGGAAGGAAGGAAGGAAGGAAGGAAGGAAGGAAAAGCAGAAATGAGGAATGAAGGAAAGAAAAATGAAAGAGAAATGAGAGAAAGAAAGCAGGAAGGAAAGAAGGAAGGAAGAAAAGAATGAAAGAAGGAAGGAAGGAGGGAAGGCAGAGACGAAAAAATACTGAACGAAGGAAGGAAGGAAGGAAAGCAGAAATGACGAATGAAGGAAAGAAAAATGAAAGTAAGAAGTGAGAGAAAGTAGGAAGGAAAGAGGGAAGGCAGGAAGGAAGGAAGGAAGGAAGGGAAGCACAGATAGAAAATAAATCAAAAAAGGAATGAAGAAAGGATAGATGGGTGGCACAAAAAAGGAAGGAAAGCAGAGATAGAGGAAAAAATAAGTAAGGAATTAAGGGAGAATGGCAGAAAGGAGTAATGAAGGAAAAAAGAAAGGAATGAAGAAGGGAAGGAAAAAAGGAAGAAAAGAATAAAAGGAAAGCCGAAACGAAAGAAAAGTATCAAAAGTAAGGAAGAAAGTGAGCAGTAAGCAGTAATGGAGGTCATGCAGCCTGTCTGACGTCTACACACCTGCTCTACTCAAGCTCTCTCCTCTGAGGAAGACAGAACAGAGAGACAGACAGTCACTCAGCAGACACACACACTACACACAGACATCTCGTAACACTGAACAGCCATTGTTAATGTCATGAACCTGCGCTACCCTTCACATCTATCTACAGTATGCATGTATCTATCTATCTTTGTGTAAGAATTTAAAAAGCAAAAAAGGTGATTTAACTTAAACAATAATACACTTTTTTTTAAAGTTTAAAGTTATATAATAACTAAATACATAATAATAATAATAATAATATGCAACTTTTTTATGCTCGCATACAATTCGTTTTTAAATCAGAACCTGTGAGAATCCATTCAGGTTTGAGTCAGGTTCAGGTGTGATTCAGATTCCAATTTGATTCACTAGTTCAAAGCTTAGAACTGTTCATTAAGAATTTTACGGGGAAAAAAAACAGGAAATGGGCTTCCATAACCCAGATTGCTGACAACGTGGGTGGTCACTGTTGAGCTCTATTCATGTGATTCTCCCTGTGCTCTTATTTCCTTTTCTGTGAACATCTCTGCTTACACTAGAATGCTACTGCTTTGTTTGCTAGTGATTGGATGCTCAGCTTTGATATTTTGAGTTTTCGTTATTTAAATCAGCTCTGAGCTCCAGGGCCATTCTGTCTGGAGGTGAACAGGAGATACCGAAAGAGAGGGAGTTTAAACTTCACACGGACTACACCGCTTGGGCACTGACCGGAGGAGAATGGAGCGGGTGGCCGAGCGCCATCTGCAGAAAATGAAGCTAATGTTAGCAGCTACATATCCCAGCATGCAACAGGGGATGGGCAAACCAGTCACTCCAACCACAGCAAGATTGGGTGAAAGTCACACATACCCCTGAATGGGGACTGATGAGTATAGATATAAGCATCACAGATCCAACATCCGTGTAGAAACGTGCCATCTTTGATCTGATGCTTTATATCTATAAATGCAAAATTGAACAAGCATGAAAGCCACTAAAAACAATTTGTGATAAAATTAATTTCACAAGGCTTTTACATTTTAAATTAAATGATTTCTGTCCATTGTAATTGTACGGGAAAAGTATTTTGGGTGACTGTCCCTTTAAGACCTTGTGAAACCTCTTGATAGTTTTATCACTTCTGAAAAGCACAAAGACAGCACAAAATAAAAGATACAGAGGAAAACAGACAAAAAAAGAAACAAAGACATGTACAAGGACACAGTCGCTCTCTAATTCACTCTCTCACACACAAACATCTACAATCTCTCATGAATACATCACATGTCCACATTCAGACAATACATGGACACCAAA
The DNA here is from genome assembly GCF_022985175.1 of Labeo rohita. Classification (NCBI taxonomy): domain Eukaryota; kingdom Metazoa; phylum Chordata; class Actinopteri; order Cypriniformes; family Cyprinidae; genus Labeo; species Labeo rohita. The sequence continues at coordinate 17,746,964 of NC_066879.1, read as the reverse complement.
GACTCCACAAATACAATACATCCAATGAAAATGGCCACGGTACAACACCTATAGGGACATATACAACATACACATATATACATTTATATATGGACGCTGGGACATGAGAAACACCAGAAAAATAGCACTGTAGCTCAGACAGCAGAGTGACAGCCGTGTGAGGTGAGACTCAAAACGAATATAAATGTGTGCGTATTCCCTATATGTCTGAAACTGGACAGTATTTGTGAGACACAGGATTTTAAGTAGCACCACCCAAGACATCACACACTGAAACTCAACCGTTGCTCTTAAAAGAACACCATCACTTCCCAGCATCACCCTCCTCATGTCCACCATTAAACGTTAAAAAAAAATCCAAACACAATTTTTATTTAAATGAAAATAATTATTAAAATACAATTTGGGGTTTATTATTACTATTAAAACAAATATAATACATAAAATATAATAAATAGTAATGCTATTATTAACTAAAACTATTAAAACATTTTTGTCCAACATTAACCTTAAAAACAAAATTTTAAACAGAAATTTATGAAGAATTTTTAATAAATATTTAAATTAAATATTTATATAATATAATTTAATATATATATATATATATATATATACACACACACATTTTATTTTATTAATGTTATATACAATTATTATTATTATCATTATTATTAAAAACAGAAATTTATGAATTTTTTAATAAATATTTTAATTAAATATACATATATATATATATATATATATATATATATATATATATATATATATATACACACACACATACACACACAAACACACTTTATTTTATTATATTTTATAATACTATTATTATTATTATTATTGTTATTAAAAATATATATATAATACAGCGTGATATTAACTAAAATAATTCAAACTTTTTTTATTTCAAAATAATAAATAATAATAAAAAAAAATAAAATAAAAACTTCAACTTAAATGAAAATTAGCAGTGGTAACTGAAATAAAATAAGTTCACATATTAACATTACTAAAACTAAAACTGAAATTAAAGCTAAAAAGAAATAAAAATGACTAATAATAAAATAATGGCACATAAAGCTGACCATCTAAATTTAATTAGACAGAAAAATCTCTCATGTCCAACAACAAACACAGAAATAATTTTTATTAAAATGTAAAAAAATATTTACATTTTTATTATTATTAAAACAAATATAACATAGATTGATTATATTATATAATATTATATAACATAATATTATATTATATTATATTATATTATATTATATTAAAAACCTCTTCATGTCCAACATTTAAGATTCAGACAATAAAATAAATCGTTATTAAAATTTTACTAAATAGTTAAATATAATTTCTGCGTTCAATTATAAATTAATTTAAATTATAAATAAAACAAAATAAAATAAAATAAAACAAAACAAAATAAAATTAAATTAAATAAAAAAAAAATAATAAAATAAAATTAAATTAAATTAATCTGCCAATCTGAAATAAAATAAGTTGATGAATTAAAATGAACAAACTAAAAATGAGATTAAAGCTAAAAACAACAACAAAAATGACTAATAATAAAATAATTGCACATAAAATGACACCAAAATGACAATTTAAAAGCTGATTTAAAATGAAAATATTAATACTTGTAAAAAAAATACACTTCTTATTAAAAAACATTATTATTTTTTTTAATTGTAAACATATTTCACAATATTTGTTTTCAGAAATTAAATAAAATAAAAAAAAATAACTAAAAAAAAAAAAAATCAGCTTAAAGCAGTGGTGCCAAACTGAAATAAAATAAGATGAAGTATTAAAATTACTAAAACTTAAACTGAAATTAAAGCTAAAAAGACTAATAACTAATAATAAAATAATGGCACATAACAAAATTACTAAAATCTTAACTAAAAGGTAAACTGACCATCTAAAATTAAAAGCTGATTAAAATGTCAACATACCCACTAAACATTGGACGTCGGATAGACGTGCAGATCATGTCTATATTGGGTCCGTCGGTCAGGGTCACGTCACTACGATGTCACATTGCGCAGTGGGTATTAACACTATATTTGCACAAAAATACACTATTATTTAAAAACAATATTATTATTATTAAAAAAAAACAGGAAGACAAAACTAGAGTCTGTTCTATTTGTTCAAGCAGATAGTTAAAAGTGCTGAAGTTTCCACATCAACTTTTTGTTGTTGCTGAACATGTTAAACGTGATGCTAAAAAGTGGTGGTCCGTTCCTTTAACAAGTCATCAACCTTCCTGCCCACAAAAACTAATCATTCATGCTGATTTGGCTTGTAATCAGTAAAGCCAAGGGCGCTGAGGGCTTTACTTCATTACACAGAATCAGCAAGACACAAATATGTTCTTTTTTTCTGAACTGATCTTGATGACAACTCTTAAACCAGCACAATTTTTGACGAGAACATGTTTTGTCCTCACAGCACTTCAAGGAATCAAGTCAATATGAAGCAGAGCACAAGCAAACAGGAGATCACATCTTGCCATACTTGCCTCTACAAGTTTCTATGGAGACAGAATGGAAGAACAAGCGTTAGACAAACCAGCTGATGGATTTCTGCAGCTCGCACTGCATTTACACACATTCGCATGTGAGACCACAGATTGATGGTCAACACAAATACACAACAAAAAGCACAAGATTTTAGTCGTTTTCTCAGCAGCTGAGTCCTCAGGGATCACAGGACGTCGTTTTATTTCAGATAAGCAGGGAAACAGAAAGTGTGACTGTTAATGTTATTAAGGTTAGTTGTACCACCTCAATTCACATCACAAATAAATCAACACAACATATATGTGAAACCTCGCAATAAAACATCAGGGCCATTACAGGAAATTAAACGGACTGGGAAAATATTGTCAAATTTTCCTGTCAGGTGATATTCATAATTTTGCATATTCATAGTAATATCAATACTCTATATTGCAAATATAATTTTGAAATGACATAAATATGTGTCAGTAAGATTTTTTTAAAATAAATAATTAATTTATCCAGCAGGGATGCATTAAATTGATCAAAAATGTCAGTAAAGACATTTATAATGTTACAAATGATTTTGATTTCAGATAAATGTTGATCAAAAAATCTTAAAAACAAACAAAAAAAAAAATCTCTATCATGGTTTCCACAAAAATATTAATCATAATTGATAATAAGAAATGTTTCTTGAGCAGCAAATCAGAGTAATGCCTGCTGAAAATTCAGCTTTTCCATCATAGGAATAAATTACATTTTAAAATATATTAAAATAGAAAACTATAAAATAATTTCACAATATTACTGTTTCCACATTTCAGAAATGATTAAATTAAATTAAAAATTAAATTAAATTAAAAATGAAATTAAAGTCAGAAAAACGTACATGTAAATTAGAAAATTAAACTGTAAATTAGTTGACATATTAAAATTACTGAAATTAAAAATGAAATTAAAGCTAAAAAGAAACAAAAATGACTAAAATGTCACATAACTAAATTACTAAAATGTTAACCAACTGACTACATTTTAAAAGCTGATTTAAAATGTCAAAATATTAATACAAGATTTGTATAAAAATACACTATTATTTAAAAAACATTATTATTATTATTATTATTATTATTATTATTATTTTAAATTGTAAAAATATTTCACAATATTACTGTTTTCAGAAATTAAATTAAATTAAATTAAATTAAATTATCAGTAGTGCCAAACTGAAATAAAACAAGCTGACTTACGGGAAAAAAAAAAAAAAATACTACTAATAAAATAATGGCACATAAAATTACTAAAATGTTAACCAAAATGGAAACTGACCATTTAAAAGCTGATTCAAAATTTCAAAATGTTAACACATATCTGTATAAAAATACACTATTATTAAAAAACATTATTATTTTTTCATTTTAAATTGTAAAAATATTTCACAGTATTTCTCTTTTCAGAAATTAAATAATTCAATTCAATTGCTATTATTTTTTTTTAAAAAAAACTTCAACTTAAATGTAAATTAGCAATGGTGCCAAACTAAAATAAAATAAGTTGATGTATTAAAATGGTCTCAGAAATTAAATATTAAATTAAATTAAATGTTTATTTTTTTTAATTAGAAAAACTTCAATGTAAAATAGCAGTGGTGCCAAAATATAATAAAATGAGTTGACATATTAAAATTGCTGTAACTAAAATTTAAATTTAACCTAAAAGAAATTAAATGAAACCTAAAAAGAAACAAAAATGACTAATAATAAAATAATGGCACATAACAAAATCACAAAAAAAAAAAAAAAAAAAAAAAAAAACTAACGTACAAATAATTATAAAATATTTTTATAAAAATACACTTTTTTTAAATGTAAAAAACATTTCACAATATTAGAGTTTTTACTGCATTTTTGATCACATAAAATAAATCAAAATCTAAATCTGTAAAAACAATTTGAGAATCTCTGATCTAAAGCATTAAGGATTACTACGTTCACTGATTACTCAAGTAAAGACATATTTTCAGGGATATAATCTGTGTTGGGCACCAGACATGCTTTTCTTGCAAGGCTTCTTAACTTGAAAAGGTGAAGACGGTTGTACTTACGTTGACTTCAGTGATAGCAATATCTACGACGCTACCGACAACAATTAAGGCGTCAAACGTGTTCCATGCGTCAGTGAAATAATGCTGTTAATAAAACACACACCACACACAAGGAGGAGGGGGAAAGAAATGAATGGAGAAAGAATGAGGGTGGAAAAAGGTGGTGTGGAAGACACATAGAAAGAAATACAGATGTTAGATCTCAGCAGTCATAGAAACAAGTTGTCAGTTGAAAAGTAGCTCATCCTGAGCTGAAACCGAGTCTGTGTGAAGTAAAGGGCTGAGACGTGTGAGCGGATATAAGAGGGGACAGGGCCTATAACTGTGCTGTACTTACATCAATCTCACTCAGCACTATGTCTACAATGCTGCCGATCACAACCAAAGCGTCAAAGACGTTCCAGGCGTCCCCAAAATACCCCTGAGAAATGCAAAGGGGTGGGCGGCCAGGAAATATATGTGATGATTAGCAATTGCTTGCTGTATATCTCTGATTATGCAGAAATTAATTAAAAAAAACTTTTTTTTATGCTTCCCAGCTAACAGAAATACACTATAAGTTATTTCAGAATGTTCTCAGAACAACGACCAGTTCATAAATGTGTTTTAAGCGACTTTAAATTTAATTTAAAGGTTATTTAAATGACAGTTAACTAAAACTGAAGTGTGCTTAAAATAATTTTTCTGTAACTAAAACTAAAACTAGTAAAAAAAATCATTACTTGAAGTAAAATTAACTTTAACTGAAATAAAATGTAATAAAAAACGCCTATTGTTACTATATACACATTTAAAAAATAGTAAATGCATAAATAAAAATGACAAAAAAGTAACAGAAATAGTCAAATTTTAATAAAATTAAAATCAAAACAAAATACAAGGACAAAAACTAATTCAAAATATTAATAAAACTATAATAACATCTCAATGACACTAATAAAATCTGATTTTAATGTTGGAGAATACAATAAATACAGTAAAGTGTACCATGAACATTGTGTAAATAACATTTTTGTTTGATAAAAAAAATTATAAAAATTACAAAAAAAGCACAACAAAAATAGCAAAATAAAATCAGAAAATATGAAGATAAAAACGAATTAAAAATATTAATAAAACTATATTACTCAATGACAAAAATTTCTCTAATTTTAGAGAATACATTAAATACAGTAAAGCGTTTCATGAACAATGCGTAAATAGCATTTTTGTGCCGATAATGTTATTAAAGAACATATAACTAATTCAAGCTAGTTGCCAAAGCATAATTTCTCATTTTCATTTAATTTAACTTAATTTAGTAAACTAACTAAAGCTGAAAAAAAGTAATTGATAAAAACTAAATAGACATATTTAAAATAAATAAATAAATAAATAATAAAAATGACTAATAGCACAACAAAAAAAATACCAAAACTTGAATAAAAATTAAAATAAAAAAAGAAAATAAAGATTAAAACTAATTCAAAATATTAATAAAACTATAATAGTATCTCAATGACACAAAAATATGGATAATTCACTTGAGCTAGTTGCCAAAAGCATAATTTCTCTTTCATTTAATTAACTTAATTTACTAAAATAAGTAAAACTGAAAAAAAAACTATATAGTCATATTTTTTCTTTAAAAAAAGAACGAAAATAGCAAATAAAAATTAAAAATCAAAACAGAAAAGATAAGTATTTCGAAATATTAATAAAACTATAATATCTTAGTACACAAAATAATCTGATTTCAGTGTTAGAGAATACAGTAAATACAGTAATACAGTAAAGCTTTCCATGAACAACGCGTAAAATTATTTCAAGCTAGTTGCCAAAGCATAATTTCTAATTTTCATTTAATTTAACTTAATTTAATAAAATAAGTAAATCGGAAAAAAATTAGTGAAAACTATACAGACATATTAAAAAAAAGTAATAAAAATGACAAAAAAAGCAAAACTTGAATAAAAATTAAAACCAAATTAAAATTATTTCAAGCTAGTTGCCAAAGCATAATTTCGAATGTTCATTTAATTTAATAAAACAACTAAATCTGAAAAAAATTATGAAAACTACATAGACATATTTTTTTAAAAAGTAATAAAAATGACAAAAAGGCACAACAAAAATTGCAAAACTTGAATAAAAATTCAAATCAAATTGAAATGATTTCAAGCTAGTTGCCAAATCATAATTTCTAATTGTCATTTAATTTAACTTAATTTAATAAAATAAAAAAATAATTAAAACTATACAGACATAAAAAAAAGCAAATCAAACGACAAAAAAAAGCAAAACTTGAATCAAAATTAAAATCAAAACAGAAAATAAAGATTAAAACTACTCAAAATATTAATAAAACTATAATAGTACCTCAATGTTACAAAAATAACATTATTTTAATGTTAGAGAATACAGTAAATACAGTGTGTAAATAATATTTTTGTGCCGATAATGTGAATAAAGAGTTTGAATAAACTTTATCAACTGTTACTATTACTGTTTTAATGTTATAACTTTGAGAGAAGCTTGTTAGAACGTTAGCCTGTTAGTTCTGAGAACATTCCTTGTTAGCTGTGTTATTTATTAAAGTATCAATCAACACACAAAGCAAAGTTTTGCTATTAAATAGGAAAGTTTACTATATTACACAATAACAAGTTCATGCATTTGTCCTCTACTCTTGTGAGTTTAACACCGCTAGTCACGCCACACAGAAAAGCTGAAAACGACAGCACTGCAAATCACGCTGAGCTCCTTACTAGCATTCTGTCCTTCTTCTCAACACAAATCTGCATGTGTCAAAGTGGACAGTGGGGCAGAGGGATGTTAATATGACAAACCTCAGATGATATCAGTGCAACAGTAGTGTGTTTATACTGTACTGTTTTAAATATCTAAATTAGAAATTGTGAATTTCGTGTGACGGTGTGCATCTGTGTGTTTGAATTACTCACCCGGGGTTTGAAGGCGATCAGTTTGAGCACCATCTCTACAGTGAAGACGGCGGTGAAGACCATATTCAGGATGTCCATAACATAATTGAACAGCTCGGATTGACCATAGTGCTAGACAGAGAAATGCATGAGATTAAATTCTAGCAATGTTAACATGAAAACTACTGTATACGCTGCATACCAGTGTTGTTTTTGTTAACTAACACTAATATTAATAAAAATACACTGCCTTTCAAAAGTTTGGGATCAGTAAGATTTTTTTATGCTTTTTAAATACGTCTCTTATGCTCATCAAAGCTGTGTTTATTTGATTAAAAAAGACAGAAAAAAGAGTAATATTGTGAAATATTATTGCAATTTAAAATAGTTGTTTTATATTTTAATATACTTTAAAATGTAATTTATTCCTGTGATGCAAAGCTGAATTCTTTTTACTTTTTTCAGAATTCTTGAATAAAGACTTCAATAAAAATTAAAATCAAATTGAAATGATTTCAAGCTAGTTGAATTAATTTAATTAATTCATTTAATTTAACTTAATTTAATAAAATAACTTGTGGGCAAAAGTTGAGAAATATTTAAAACTAATAAAACAAAAGCACATAAAAATACTAAAACCTAAGCTAAAATTAAAATTGAAGAAATATCAATAAATTCTATAATAATATGTAAATAATGATTGTCTTACATAAATAAATACACAAAATATATATCAAAATATATGTTAAATTTGTAAACATATACTGTAGATATGTACTACTACATACTACAATATTCTTTTATATTTGTAAAAATACATATTTTATATCTCAGTGCTAACAGACAAGGACTAAAAATCACAAACTAAAATTTTATTTTATGAGGACCGCAAAGATGTAATTCATATGAAATATACAGGTCATTAATAATAATACGTGACCCTGAACCACAAAACCAGTCATAAGGGTCAATATTATGAAATTGAGATTTACACCTCACCTAAAAGCTGAATAAATAAGCTTTCTTTGACGTACGGTTTGTTAGGATAGGACAATATTTGACCGAGATGCAGCTATTTGAAAAAAATCTGGAATCTGAGGGTGCAAAAAAATCTAAACATTGAGAAAAATCACCTTTAGTTGTCCAAATGAAGTTCTTAGCAATGCATACAACTAATCAAAATTTAAGTTTTGATATATTTACAGTAGAAAATTTACAAAATACCTTCATGGAACATGATCTTTACCCAATATCCTAATGATTTTTGGCATAAAATTAGCACCCATATAATGTATTGTTAGCTATTGCTACAAATATACCAATGCGCTACTTAACACTAGTTTTGTGGTCCAGGGTCACATATTAGATATTTAACAAACATATTTATATCTCATCAAATAAAATGAGCATATGAAGCAAGTTTGAATATTCCAACCCAAATAATTATTATTAAAACATTTAACTCTTGTAATTATCTAAGAGTAAAAAAAGTTACCTGAACGGCGAGACAGATGGTGTTGAGTAAGATCAGGACAAACATTATGTACTCGAAGCCCGTGGAGTTCACCACATACCAGAACTTATACTGATACGGGTTCTTTGGGATGTACCTCCGGAGAGGACGCGCTTTTAACGCATACTCCACACACTGACGCTGAGAAACACACAGATGAAACAATGCTTTTCATTCTGTTAATTAACACACATTATCATACAGGGTTATAGTGGTTCAAACTTAAAGTGCCCCTATTATGCGTTTTCAAATACGATCTTTCATGCAGTGTGTCATGTAGCTGTACGTGAACATAAACTATCTGCAAAGTTGTGAAGCCGACAGTGCACGATACATAAAGTTATTGTCTATCAAAAAAAAGAGTCGACTCACACTTGCCTAAACGAGTCGTCAGGATTTCAAATCTATCTCTGTTACGGCCACACGTCACGAAGTAACAGATTTGCATAATGTCAGCCCACGTTCTACGTCGCGAACAACTTGTCCGCCCATACATTTCCATGGGGTTTACGTCACATGGAAATTTACACGTACATTATGCGGAAGACGCTGTATCCTACGCTGTGAGTAAAACTGTTTTATATTCACTTCCAAAAGATGATGAATCTACAAAGATTGTATTTTCTAGCGATCGTTCAAAATAAGTAGTTGTGTATGTTATGTTGTGTAACAACCCTGCACATGTCTTGCTAACCGGCTAAATCACGCTTGTGTAGCTCTGTTGTTCAGCTGTGGACACACTGTAGTCTGACAATTTGTGATTGATGCAGCGTGACGTGTCTGTCTGTCTCATTAGTTGGAGTAATGATAAAGGATGGCACACGAAGCGGCTTTCACACCGAATGGGAAAGCGCTGTGCTATGAAACCCATTCGTTTTAATGCCTTCCGCCTCGCGAGGACGGCTTGTTTCGGTCTCGACTAAAGCGGACGCGCAGCGGAGCGCGCACGCCGCAGACAAAGTTCAAATAAGTTGTTCAAATGAACTTTTGCCGCTGTGCTCTGAAGGGCTGCACTGAACCCAGCGACAGCGCAGCGCTTTCCGCGTTCGGTGTGAAAGCCGCTTAATGCGTTATGCATTGCTGAAGTTTACAACATAGAGGTGTGCCGGGTTCGGTTATAAAAGCAAATTGCGAGCACTTTCCACGGTAGACCGTGCTAACATGTCGATCAGCCACTTCAGCCGTTTCATCATCAGACTCTGGCTGGAATTGGTATGGTAAAATCGATGCCATCTTTTCTATGTATTGACAAGTATCCAGGGCTGTCAGTCAGTTATGACAATGGGCGTTTCGTTCTCCGACACACTGTACGCGGTAGACCAATCATAAAGGACTGCGCCATCTGACCAATCACAGCAGTGAGGGCTCACGGAAAGGAGGGGTTTACAGAGACTGATTCATTGAACTGCTTCGCACGAGTCGTTTAGGAATCATTTAGAAATGGGGTAAAATTAAATCTATTTTTGGAGAAAACTGAAGTGTTTTTTGACCTTGCATACATGTAAACCTGTTTTGGGAGTCTATTAAAACAATATTAGCAACCTTTAAAATGGCATAATAGGGGCACTTTAAAGGATTAGTTAGTTAAAAATTTACAGATAATGTATTCATCCCCTATCATCCAAGATGTTCATGTCTTTCTTTCTTCAGTCGTAAAGAAATTGCTTTTTGAGTCCATGTAGTGGACTTCTATGGTGCCCTCAAATTTGAACATCCAAAATCCAGTTTAAACACAGATTCAAAGAGCTATAAACGATCCCAGCTGATGAAGAAAGGTCTTATCTAGCGAAACTATAAAAAAAATTACAATTTAGATACTTTTTAACCTCAAACGCTCATCTTGTCTAGCTCTGTGTGAACTCTGCTTTTTTCCAGTCAAGACAGTTAGGGTATGTCTAAAAACTCCCGTCTCATTTTCTCCTCTAACTTCATAATCATCCTACATCGCTACAGAAGTACCAACCCAGAGTTTACAAAGTTAACAAGCAAAGAAGATCAAACACCCTTTACAAAAAAAGGTAAAACAGCGATGTAGGATGATTTTGATTTTGAAGTTGGAGGACAAAATAAGACGGGAGTTTTTAGACATACCCTAACTGTCTTGACGGGAAAAAAAGGGCTCTAAACGATCCCAGCCGAAGAAGGGTCTTATCTAGCAAAACGATTGGTTATTTTGAAAAAAAAAAAAACAATTTATATACTTTTAAACCTCAAACGCTCGTCTTGTCTAGCTCTGTGTGAACTGTTTTTTCCAGTCAAGACAGTTAGGGTACGTCTAAAAACTCCTGTCTTATTTTGTCCTCCAACTTCAAAATCAAAATCATCCTACATCGCTGTTTTTCCTTTTTTTTGTAAAGGGTGTTTGATCTTCTTTGCTTGTTAACTTTGTAAACTCTGGGTTGGTACTTCTGTAGCGATGTAGGATGATTATGAAGTTGGAGGAGAAAATGAGATGGGAGTTTTTAGACATACCCTAACTGTCTGGAAAAAAGCAGAGTTCACACAGAGCTAAACAAGACGAGCGTTTGAGGTTAAAAAGTATATAAATTATAATTTTTTTCCAAAATAACCAATCGTTTTGCTAGACAAGACCCTTCTTCTTCGTCTGGGATCGTTTAGAGCCCTTTGAAGCTGCATTTAAACTACATTTTGGAAGTTCAAATTTGGGGACATTATAGAAGTCCATTACATGGAGAGAAATGCTGAAATGTTTTCCTCAAAAAACATAATTTTTTTACAACTGAAGAAAGACACGAACATCTTGGATGACAAGGGGGTGAGTACATTATCTGTACATTTTTGTTTTGTAAGTGAACTACTCCTTTAATATTATGAAGCTACGAGAACACTTTTTGTACTCTCATGAACACGTGTTGAAGACTGAGATGTAAGAGAAGAAATCGTAAAATAAAGTTGCTTTTTTATTTTCTGTGCATAAAAAAGTATTCTCGTAGATTCATATAATTACAATTGAACCACTGATGTCACATGGACTATTTTAACGATGTCCTTACTACCTTTCTGGGCCTTCAATGTGTCAGTTGTGTTGCTGTCTATGCAGGGTCAGAAAGCTTTTGCATTTCATCAAATATATCTTAATTTGTGTTCTGAAGATGAATGAAGGTCTTACAGGTTTGGAACAACTAATAACAGAGTTTTCATTGTTGGGTGAACTATCCCTTTAAAAATGACGGATCCTAATAAGCCAGCATAAGTTTGTTGCAAACTGAGCCTATGATGTCTAAAAATAAGGTCTAGATGAACAGCTCACTAGGTTTTGTGCCAAACCCCATGTTCCACACACTCTTACCTGGTTCTTGTCCAGCTCACAGTTCTTGTACTCTTTCTCTCCCTGTTCCTGAAAGGTCACGATGACGAAACCCACGAAGATGTTCATCATGAAGAAGGCGATGATGATGATGTAGATGATGAAGAAGATGGAAATCTCCACACGGTAGTTGTAGATCGGACCCATGTTCTCCCGGTTGGAGTCTATGGCCTTGTACAACAACCTTGGGAAAGACAAAACGCAAAAGTAAACTAAAAGAAAGTAGAGCTGAAGAAAAATTGTACTTCATTACCATTCTGTCATTCTGTCACAGTGTGTGTTAGTGTGTGTGTGTTAAACTAACAGAACATTTGAAGCAGTGTGGTGTTGTAATTACAGGGACAGCGTGGTACTGTTGGCATCGAGTTCACAGTGGCACTTACCAACAGCGCCAATACAAACACAACAACCACAATAACACACTCGTTCATTTCCCCCGTGGTTTTGAACGAGGAAATTCGACTGTCTGAGTAAGAATGTGTAATACAAGAACCAATATTAGCCATTTCACAATATCCAATTACACTGAGCTATTTTCACAATCACCAGTATTACAGAGTAATGCTGATTTAACGATACACAAAATAATAGGTTTCAAAATAATAGGTTTCTGATTACTACTTATATTGATGAACTGAAATTTTGGCTCCTTTTAAAATGGATGTATACAGAGCAATAAAATTAATACATATATGTACTTAGTATTTATCTATATCATTGTCTATAAAAATAAAATATCTGATGTATCGTAAGGTGCATAATACAACAATGAAATAACACACACACAAATAAAATTAGTCTGATATACTGAGATGCATAAAAAATAACTTGAAATGTGTTGTTCTACATCTGATCTATGAACAGGTGAATAAAATAAATTCAAATAAAAAATAAAATAAAATAAAATAGTGCTTTTTTTTCATAAAATAAATTAAAATAAAGGTGCTGTTCTATATCCGATCTATAGTAACGTGCATAAATAAAATAAAATTAAATATAAAATAAAATAATAAAAATAGTGATATTCTATATTTGATCTACATTATAAAAATATCACAAAAAAGGTGTCATTCTATGTCTGATTTTTAAGGTGCATAAAAAATAAACTAAAAAGGCTTATTCTGTATCTGATGAATATTAAGGTGAATCAAAACAGTTAAATACAATTTTAAAATCACCTAAAAGAAATCAAAATAATTAAAAAAATTGCAAAACAAACTACAATAAAGGTTATACTCTATATCCGATGTATAATAAGATGTATAAATTAAATAAAATATAAAATAAAATAGAATATAAAATAAAGTATCATATCATATATAAAATAAAAGGTGTTATTATATTTCTGATTTATAAGGTGCATAAAAAATAAAATTAAATTGTAAAATAAATTAAAATAAATGTACCTTATGTATTTTAAAGTGCACAAAATAAAATAAAATAACAAAATGAGAAAAAAGTGAATAAATAAAGGTGGTAGTCTATATCTGAGATATCTTTATATTCAGTTGTACTGTTGAATGCTTACGCTGGCCAGCCTTCAAACGTGGACACTGTGAATAGAGCCATCATGGCCATGAGCACGTTATCAAAGTTGAAATCGCTGTTGTGCCAATGGCGCTTCTGGATGATTGGCTGGTTCACATCTCCCTCCTTATACATGATATATGTTCCCCTGAGACAGAGAAAACATTATTTTCACCTCTAATAGCTGTTACCTTTTGTAAAAGTTACGACAATAATTGTACACTTTATGAAAGCAAGTAGACTTATTAGAAAGTCATTTTATGAGTGCATAAGTCAGCAATGATTAAAAAGTTAGACTCACTTGCACTCTTCTGGGCTGGTCTTGGTTTCATCATTACAACGGTAAAACTTCCCCTGAGGAAAAATAAGGAACGTGTCAATGTTTCCACAAAATATTAAGCAGCAAAACTGTTTTCAACATTAATAATAATCAGAAATGTTTCTTGAGTGGCAAATCAGCATATTAGAATTAGAATTTCTTAAGGATCATGTGACACTGAAGACTGGATGATGCTGTAATGATGTTGAAAATTCAGCTTTGCATCACAGGAATAAATTACATTTTAAAATACATTAAAACTTTAGAGAGTTATTTGGAATTAGAATATTTTTTCACTGTATTTTTATCAAATACATAAACAAAAAACACCATATATAAATATTTGACCTTGAAGAGCTGTACACCAATGCAGGCAAACATGAACTGCAGCAGTGTGGTGACAATCATGATGTTTCCGATAGTCCTGATGGCCACAAACACACACTGGACCACATGCTGCAGAAAAAACAAAAGTTGTCAGACACATGTAAAATGAGCTGCTTAAACAGCTGGCAGGGCACGTAAGCCTTGTTTTCACCCCATAAAAATAATCATATTAACATTTAGATTTACTGAAGACAACTCATCAAAGATCAACAAAAATCAAAGTAAAGCACTGGGCAGAACCTTCAGTCCTTTAGCTCTGTTTATGGCCCTGAGTGGACGCAGCACCCTTAGAACCCTCAGAATCTTCACTACTGAGATGGCCGACGATCTGCAGGAGACACAAGTGTTTACGTTACCCAAAAAAAAAAAAAATAGAAACAGAAGAACAAATCTAAGTCCTTATGATGCTGGTTTCTTCGACAGGTTTCTAAACCAGCAAGACTTCTGTTGTCATTCATGATGCTATGATAAGTTTCATTGCGGATACTGACACGGAAGAGAAGAAACTTGAATAAAATCATTATTTTTGTTTTCTTTGCACACAAAAAGTATTCTCATAGCTTTATAAAATTATGGTTGAACCACTGATGTCACATGGACTATTTTAGCAATGTCCTTACTACCTTTCTTAAACGTAGTAGTTGTGTTGCTGTCTATGCAGGGTCAGAAAGCGTTTGGATTTCATCAAAAATATTTTAATTTGTGTTCTAAAGATAAACCAAGGTCTTACAGGTTTGGAACAGCATGAAGGTGAGTAATTAATGACAGAATTTGGGTGAACTATCCCCATAATTTCACAGTTCTTACTATACATCAACAATTATTTCTCATTTTATTTCTTTCAAAAAAAGTTAAGAAGAAACATCTGAAGCAAAGTTGATACTTAACACATAATTAAGAACTCCTAAGCCATGTCTAAGCAAACTCATGCTGCTCTTTTAATCAAGGATTATCTATTATACAGTTGAGGTCATAAGTTTACATACACCTTGCAGAATGTCCAAAATGTTAATTATTTTACCAAAATAAGAGGGATCATTCAAAATGCATGTTATTTTTTTATTTAATTCTGTCCTGAATAAGATATTTTACATAAAAGACATTTAGTCCACAGGAGAAAATAATAGTTGAATTTATAAAAATGATCCCATTCAAAAGTTCACATACACTTGATTCTTAACACTGTGTTGTTACCTGAATGATCCACAGCTGTGTTTTTTTGTTTAGTTATAGTTATTCATGAGTCCCTTGTTTGTCCTGAACAGTTAAACTGCCTGCTGTTCAGCAAAATCCTTCAGGTCCCACAAATTCTTTGGATTTCAGCATTTTGTGTATTTAAAACCTTTTGAGCAATGACTGTATGATTTTAAAATCCATCTTTTCACACTGAGGGACTCATATGCAACTATTACAGAAGGTCAATCACTCACTGATGTTCCAGAAGGAAAAACGATGCATTAAGAACCGGGGGGTGAAAACTTTTGAACAGAATGAAGATGTGTGCATTTTTCTTATTTTTGCCTAAATATTACATTTTTTCATTTAGTACTTCCCTTCAGAAGCTACAGAAGATATTTACATGTTTCCCAGAAGACAAAATAAGTTAAATTTACTCTGATCTTCAAATTCCAAAAGTTTTCACCCCCGGCTCTTAATGCATTGGGTTTCCTTCTGGATCATCAGTGGGTGTTTGAACTTTCTGTAATAGTTGCATATGAGTCCCTCAGTTGTTCTCAGTGTGAAAAGATGGATCTCAAAATAATAGTCTTTGTTGGAAAGGGTTCAAATATTACAAATTTGGAAAGACAGAAAGATAAGTGACCCAAACTAACAGTAGATGCAGAGATGGAGATTTTAAAATCGCACCGCACAGTCTTAAAATACTCTTACTGAATTCCGAAGGACACCAGTGACACGCCGACCACCAGCAGATCTAGAAGATTAAAGTAGTTCCTGCAGAAAGCCCCCTTGTGCAGAAATGCGCCATACGTGGTCATCTGACAAAACAAGCATAGATGGTCAAAACTTGCTCCACCATAAAAAAAGACACACAGAAAATACAGCAAATCACACTCTCAGGCAGAGAACACACTCTCACACACACTCGTATAGACAGAAACATACATATACACTCCTTATCATCACTCTTTTTTAAGGGTGGCGTGCTCGGAGTTGGATTAAAGGCGAGATCCTAGCACTAACTCCGCCAAACCCTCACGGCCTGATTCCACATGAATGTAGTAGTAAGCTCTGTTTCACAATCCGCCACTAGGGGGCCCGGCAATAAAACATGCTGTTTGTTGCCGAGCTTTCAAGGGGCCTAAACTATGACAGAAGAAATAAGGATCGACAGAAAGAATACAGGAGGAGAGGACGAAAGAGCAAGAAAAGAGGAAAGAGAACCTGTCTATTAGGCGATCTGAAATGAGAACTTCCCTTACTGTCACATTCATGTGAGCCGTTTTTTTTTTTTTTTTATCCTCGAGAACATTTCGCCCTGTTCCCTCTGCGAGATTCATTAAAGAAAAGAGGGGGAAGAAGCTCCTACTGCAACTTCATATTCAGCAGGCAGAGAAAAAACCAGCCAAAACCAAAGCAAGTCGCTCCAAAATCATGAATGCAAAGGAGTCGTTTGCTGAATGTATATGAGTACAGATGCAACCACACACCACGAAGGCAAGCACTGGGTTATGCTAACGTTTTTAAAATTTTAAGTAAGACTGTAGGTTGTATAAAATAAAATGTTTTTAGGTAGCAGTTGCTAGTCCAAGATCAGCACTTATAATAATCTCTCCACAAAACAAGAGGATTTGTTCAGAATATTATTATATTCTTTAAAGACCCAATTAAAATCATTTAATAAGTGCAGTTTTTTTGTTTTCTACTATATGTTGACATATTTCCAGTTGATAATAGCTAATAGCCATTTAATGAGGTCCTACACTACCAATCAAAAGTTTTTGAACAGTAAGATTTTTAATGTTTTTAACAAAGTCTCTTCCGTTCACCAAGCCTGCATTTATTTGATCCAAGGTACAGCAAAAACTGTAAAATTTAGAAATATTTCTACTATTTAAAATAACTCTTTTCTACTTGAATATATTTAAGAATGTAATTTATTCTTGTGATTTCAAAGCTGAATTTTTAGCATCATTACTCCAGTCTTCAGTGTCACATGATCCTTCAGAAATCATTCTAATACATGATCCTTCAGAAATCATTCTAATATTCTGATTTGCTGCTCAAAAGACATTTATTATTATTATCATGTTGAAAACAGCTGAGTATAATTTTTTCATTTTTTTTTTTGATAAATTGAATGTTCAGAAAAACAGCATTTATCTGAAATCTTTTGTAACATTATACTGACCAATTTAAAACACCCTTGCTAAACAAAAGTATTAATTTCTATAATTTCTGAGGTCTTGAACACTATGTGTGTGTGTTTAGGATCCAAAGCATCAATGTGTAACAAAACAGCTTTTTTAAGTAAGGAAATTAATAAGTAGCTGCCTTTTGTGACTTTTTTAATTACTGGAAACATAATATAAAGATTTAATTAAAATGAGAAAAAAAAAAAAAAAAAAGTCAAATTCTGTATTGGTAGTTAAGTAAATATTTTTAAATGACAAAAATATATATTTTTCTATTTTTTTTATTTATACACAATTTCTTTAAATCATACAATTTCTCAGATTTCCTCAAACTGTTACTGTAAAATGTGTGTTTTTAATGTTAAATAAAAAATTTAATATTTTTTTCAATTACTGAAATAAAGTTTAAATAAAATAAAATATACATTAAACACATTAAATGAAAAATCTGAATTGCTGCATTAGAAAGTAACCAAAATATTTAAGTTACTAAAACCGGAAAATGAATTAAAGCTAAAAAAAAAAAAAAAATTTATTCAGATACCAGATTTCATTTGTGTTATTTTTTTACTAGTGGGTGCAGGGCACTATAGTTCATTTATGTAAGTGAGGATAGCAAAATAAATTAAACTGTGACATATTACTTCCAAAAATTCTTCATACAGTGGACTACCAGTAAAACTGATAAAAATTTGGGACCAAAAAATTTTTTCAGACACCTCAATCTGACCATGTTTTGCTCAAGTGTTTTTTTAATTGCTATTTTTTTTTTTTTTATACCACAGACTGAACAAAATTAAGTATTGCTTGGTAAATGGTCAACAAAGTGTTGATCGTTGTGTAAACAGTCATACTAACAGTTGTCTGAATTTTTGGTTGATTGTAATCCATTACATACCTTTCTTCTTGTCATATTTTATTCTAAACTATAGCGAAAAAACTGTGATAATGTGAAAATGTTGAAGGTGTCTGAAAAACAGTTGGTTTGACTGTAAATAAGATAGAGATCATTTGCACACTGTGCATAGTGTACATAGTATTAACTGCAGGAATACTACAAGTAGCACTGTAGTATGATTATCTGAACACAGCCAGAGAGAATTACTGCAGCTTCATTAAATAAGTGTGCTGCCTCGTTCGGCGCTGGAGGTCACATTGCATTGATATGCACTCAGTCAAGGGGTTTGAACCATGTTCTGTCCAAGCATGGTTGTATTTGCCCCCTCTTTTATGGACTGGATACGGGCCAATCGGTTATGAAGGCATGAGAGAGGCAGTGTCATTTTCATTTCACAAAGAGTTGCATAGTTTCGTCTTTTTGAAATGAGTTTCTTTCCTCACCAAAAAGCATTTTAGTTTCACAGACACATCCTGTGTGATTTCCCCAGATCGGTTTCCTTCCTCAACCCCACTTTGACCAATTCAATCCCTGTCGTTCTCCCCCAAAAGAAAGGTGAAAACCTGACAACTCTTGTGCATTTGTTTGATGAAGATGTGCTTTCATGTTCTGAGACATTCTTTTCTTTTAGTCTTTTAGTAAAAGAGGTGCCATGGTTTAAAAAAAGAGAAAGAAAAGAGATTGATCAAGCCAGGTAGTACTGAAGTAGCAGGTGACACACATGGAGAGAATGCAGCCAGGCCTGTGTGCCGAGAGGTTACCTTCAACACGATCTCAAATGTAAACATACTAGTGAAGACATAATCTGCATAGCCTAGGACCTGGAATAAACCAGACGGTTACAGCGTTACTGCACATACACCACACACAACACCAGCACAGGGCAGGACATTTACCTTTAACACGATCTCTACAGTAAAGATAGCCGTGAAAGCATAGTCAAAGTAACCAAGTATCTGCAAAGAGCAACGTACATGTTTAACAAAGATTAAGGACATTCAGCAATCAGCATTTAGTATCAGAATAGAACTAGGTTTAGAATTGTAGGTAAATCTTATTCAGTTTAGTTCATTATGGTATGGTATGGTGTTACGGTAACACCACAAAAACATTACGGTTTCAGTGAAGGTAGCTTCCTTAGTTTGAAAGAAAAGGGTTAGCAAACATAAAAAGGTGAAGGAATAACAGACGCACAAAGCTAGTCATATACAACTTCACTAATATCTCTTATAATGCTTCGGAAAATGCTTATTTAATCAAAAACTAAGTAGATCTTAACCAAAAAAACAATAGTAGTATTTTACAATATTCAAAAGTTTACTTAATAACAATTAAATATCACTTACCATGTTGTTTTAGTTGAATTAATTAAGTATAAACATTTTTTGGACATTATTAAAGTAATCTTTACATTTGCAGAACCAAATTGTTTGTGTGTGCAAGTTTTACTCACAATATTCCGGGCAGAGAAGTTTCTGATTGGGTCCTCAGCTGCCAAGGAGGCGGAGCTTAGCATGATGAAGACGAGGATGAGGTTGGTGAAGATGTGGTGGTTTATCAGTTTGTGGCACGCGACTCGAATTCTACAGAGAGAGAGAGAAAAGATGCACTGAAACACATCTTGAACGTTATATGTGTGTTTTAGGATCTAGAAAATTCACACGTACAATTTACGTAAAACGTAAAAGTTTCATGAGTAATTAAAATCATAAAATCAGTTGTTTAGTAAATTTTAGACACTTTTTTAGAAACTAAAACGAACATTTGAAGAACAAATTTACAACATTTTTGTGACAGATTCTGTCCAAACTTCTTATTAATTCCTTCACCACAAACGTCTACTAATTTTAATGAAATAATGCATATTACTGTTTTTTGTAATAGTAAAAATTCTAAATTGTTTCTCAAATGGTGTTATTGTTTTCAGCTATTGAAAAAGATTAAATAAAATAAAACAAATATTAGATTAACACCCTTAAACTTTAAAAACCTAAATGGAAATTAAAAAACAAACAAACAAGTACTTAAATAAGTTTAAGTACTAAAATTACTAAAACTGAAATATAAGCAAAGCTAGATATGAATATTGGGGGGGGAACTAATAAGACTGATGAAACTCCATAACAAAAGTACAAAAACTAAAATGAAATTAAAAAATATATAATAGAACTATAAAAGCCAATTAAAAATATTAATAAATGCTGTATAAATAATACTAAAATAGCACTGACTCAAATACAGTGCATGCATAATTATTACGCAAGTTCATATTCTGATCCTTCTCATGGGCATTTAATAATTTTTTATTAATTTTTTTTATTTTTTGGCTCATTTTATCTGTAAAAGAAAACCTGCTTAATAATTTAACACTTGAATATAAAGCGTTTTTCACTTCCAGCCTTCATGGACAATTATATATCACTTATGAAAGATTAAATCAAATAAATGATAGTAGTTATTAAGATTGATGTGGTTTGGAATTGTTAAATTGTGCTTGGAAACAAATATGATCAGACTATCAACTTCATCATTATATATTAATAATTATATAGAATTCTATATATTATATATTATAATTATGCACGGACTGTAGTAGAGGATGGTGCTAGCAACACCAAAGTAATGGGTTCAATTGTCAGGGAAAGCATAAATAGATATGTATACGTTGAATGCAATAAAAGCATCTACCAAATGCATATAATGCAATGCAACTTCAGCTGCAGAACGATTAGTCACAATTAATCGAATCAAAATAAAAGTTTATGCTTGCATACTATATGCGTGTTTACTATGCATATTTATTATGCATATATAAATACACACACATACATGTATAAATCAAGGAAAAATATGTTAGATTTATATGTAAAATATTTCTATTTATAGTGTTTACATACAAGTACATACAATTCATACAAGTATTTTTTAAAATATATACATATACTGTATGTGTGTGTATTTCTATATACACAGTACACACACATATAGTATGCAAACATAACTTTTATTTTAAATCGATTAATCGCGATTAATTGTTTTGCAGCTTTACAATGTACAAGGAGAGTGACTCAGATATGTGTCTACATGTCTCTGTTCCTGTCTAGTTCAGTGTATGTTTGAACAGACTTCAGTGTGAGACATACGGGTTTGTGTTGCTAAAGATGAAGAACGCGCTGCCCTCTGGTATTGGCGTGATTTTCTCCTTCTTAACGAGCTCTGAGATCTGTGGGCGGGGCCCCGCAGGAACGTCCGGCTCGTCTTCATCCTCCTCTGTTACATGGACACGATGATCAGGACAAGCATATAAAAATAGTCTTTAATGTGTAACTACATGCAAATGTACAGTATTTCTTTACCTGCATTGTCCTTCTCATCTTCCTCTCCAGCCTGAAGGGAAAAAGCAATGTTATTTTATCATACTACTATCATAAAAACACACAAAATACAAACACAAAAACTAGTTACCTTGGCATCATCTTCATTTTCATCATTTTCATCACTGGGAAAAACAAATAAAAAACAAGCAAACTGAAAAATGCAACACACAAGCAGCAGAAACTAGATTCAGGCCCTCAATGTCTAATTAAATGACCTCTACAAGGTTTTATCTTTTACCCTTTCTTCTTATCGTCGCTGTCTGTGTTCAGGGACTCAGCGTCGGCAAGGTTGTCCACAGCAATAGCCAAGAATACATTCAGAAGAATGTCTAGGTGTCAATGTGTTAAGCAAACCAACAGCAATTATAAGGCTCTTAAGCAAACAACAAACTATCTATTTGCTATCTATATATAATTTTTCATCTTTCCACAATATGCAATATGTATTTGACATTTATGTATTTGCTCTGCAATAGAAAAAAACTATATACATACACTACCAGTCAAAAGTTTTTGAACAGTAACGTTTTTAATGTTTTTTGCTCACCAAGTTTGAATTTATTTAATCCAAAGTATAGCAAAAACAGTACAATTTTGAAATATTTTTACTATTTAAAATAGAAAACAGAAAATATAGTTTTCTATTTGAATATATTTTAAAATGTAATTCCTGTGATTTCAAAGCTGAATTTTCAGCATCATTACTCCAGTCACATGATCCTTCAGAAACCATGTATTAAATTATATATATAATATATTTATATAAAATTATATAATATATATATATCATTACATTAAATATATCATTAACAAATATATACACACACACATATATATATATATTTTTATTTTTTTTTTGCGATTAATAAATTGAAAAGTACTTCAAAAAAAACTATTGTTTTCTGAGCATTAGTTACAATTTTTTTGGTACTTTTGCATTTTTCTTGATAGGACAGTGGAGATATGACAGGAAATATGTGGGAGAGAGAGTAGGGACTGGGTCAGGAAATGTCCACAAGGCGGGATTCGAACTCGGGACTCCCAAAGCGCAAAAGCGTCACATATCAGCACACTGCCCACAAAGCTATCGGTGCCGACAGGACTAGTTAACAACTTATCCACAACTAGGTTAACACCAGTAGATGACCTCCTAAAGGAAATTTTTAAAAATTCCCTAGGTTGGTTTTATGTTTCCTTCATTAAGTCAGCAGCTGTAAGAGGATACAGTTACCACAGATGAAGAGGATGATGAAGTAGATGCACACGATCATTCCTGACGATGACGGGCCGCCATATGCCATAATTCCATCATACATGACGGCATTCCAATCTTCACCGGTCAAAATCTAAAAAAAAAAAAACAACAACATATTAACATCAGTAAACACTTAGCCAGCATATTAACAGATGCACACAGACAGACCTGAAACACAGTGAGCAAGGCCTGAGGGAAGTTGTCAAAGGTGCTCCTCTTCGTTTGTGTCTCGTCAAAGTTAAACTTGCCGCCGAACACCTGCATACCGAGGAGGCTGAAGATGATGATGAAGAGGAAGAGCAGCAGCAGCAGAGAAGCGATAGACTTCATGGAGTTTAGCAGAGACGCCACCAGATTACTGAGAGACGCCCAATGACTAAAGACAAAAAAGATTATGTAAAATATACATTTCTTATTTCTTTTTTGATGAACTATTCCTTATAATTTTCATTCCTCTATTCCGATTCCTTACCGTGTGACTTTAAAGATCCTGAGAAGTCGCACGCATCGAAACACTGAGATGCCGAGAGGTGACATGATCTCAAACTCGACTAGGATCGTCTCGGTGATGCCTCCGCACACCACAAAGCAGTCAAAGCGATTAAACAGAGACACAAAATAAGCCTGGAGGCCCAGACTGTACATCTTCACCAACATCTCACACGTGAACAGGGCCAGCAGCACTTTATTGGCCACATCTACAAGAGAAAACCAATCGTGTTGAAAGCACAAAGGATATAGTGAGAATGTAAAGCAGCCTTGATTTTTTACATTTATTGCAACTGCACAAACACACGCAGCGCTCACCCTGGACTTGCGTGAGCCACAAGGGCTGGTTGTAATGTTCTGAAGAGATGGTCAAAGTGTTGAGGAACACCAGGATGATCACCAGCCAATAGAACGGCACAGATTTCACAGCCAAACGACAATTTCTCCGACACAAGCGGTTCCAGCGACGCCAGCGCCGACTGAAAGAGGAGGCAGTGAAGTCAGACAACATAGACAAAACAGAAAAACTGACAACAGAATGAAACATACAGTTGAAGTCAAAAGTTTACATACACCTTGCAGAATCTGACAAATGTTAACTATTTTACCAAAATAAGAGGGATCATGCAAAATGCATGCAATATTTTATTTTGTACTGACCTGAATAAGATATTTCACATAAAAGACATTTATATATAGTCCAAAAGATAAAATAATAGTTGAATTTATAAAAATGACCCTGTTCAGAAGTTTATATACGCTTGATTCTAAATACAGTGTTGTCCTGAACAATTTGTCCTTGTTTGTCCTGAACAGTTAAACTGCCTGCAGTTCTTCAGAAAAATCCTTCAGGTCACACAAATTCTTTGGTTTTTCAGCATTTTTGCGTATTTGAACCCTTTCCCAAAAAGACTGTATGATTTTAAAATCCATATTTTCATACTAAGGACAACTGAAGGACGATATGCAACTATTACAGAAGGTTCAATCTCTCACTGATGCCTCAGAAGGAAACACAATGCATTAAGAGCCGGGGGGTGAAAACTTTTGAACAGCATGAAGATGTGTACATTTTTCTTATTTTACCAAAATATCATGTTTTTTTTTTTTCATTTTGTACTGCCCTTCAGAAGCTACAGAAGATACTTACATGTATCCCAGAAGAGAAAATAAGTTACATTTACCCTAATTTTCCAATTCCAAAAGTTTTCACCCCTCGGCTCTTAATGTATTGTGTTTCCTTCTGAAGCATCAGTGAGCATTCTATTTATCTAGCTAACACTTCCTTTACAAAAATTAACCATGGTTTTACTATAGTGTAGTAACCATGTTTTTTTTTTTGGCATTTGATTACCTTTTGTATAACCACAGTTTTACTACAAATACCATAGTTAAATTATAGTTAGCACAGCAAAACCATGGTTAATTTATGGTTAGCACAGCTTAACTGTAGTAACCATGTTTTTGGTTTTTTGGTTTTATTTGTAGTAAAACCTTGGTTAATTTTCATAAAGGTTTACATAGCTACAGTAGCTAACATTTTATCTGTCTAGCATTCTATCTGTGCATCTCAGTGTTGTTAGATAGCTAGATCAGCATCTCAATGTTGCTAGCTAGCTAGCAAAAACTCACATAATACATGCAACAAGCTGTAAATAAACTGTAAATAAACATTAGTGTGAACTTTACTGACCTGAACTTTGATTTTGAAATTTTTTGACTGGAAATTAAAAGAAATTGTAAAGTTAAAAAACAAGCCAGAATATACATATACTACCAGTCAAAAGTTTTTGAACAGTAAGCTCTTTAATGGCTTTTTAAGAAGT
The DNA here is from genome assembly GCF_022985175.1 of Labeo rohita. NCBI lineage: Eukaryota > Metazoa > Chordata > Actinopteri > Cypriniformes > Cyprinidae > Labeo > Labeo rohita. The sequence goes on along the minus strand of NC_066879.1, from coordinate 17,721,136 downwards.
CTCTTCTGCTCACCAAGCCTGCATTCACATGATCTAAAGTACAGCAAAAACAGTACAATTTTGAAATATTTTTACTATTTAAAATAACCATTTTCTATTTGAATATATTTTAACATGTAATTTATTCCTGTGATTTCAAAGCTCAGTTTTTAGCACCATTACTCCAGTCACATGATCTTTCAGAAACCATTCTAATATGCTGATTCGCTTCTCAAAAACGTGTATTATTATTATTATTATTATTATTACTGTGTTGAAAATAGATAATAATAACAAATGTTTCTTGAACGGCAAATCAGCATAGTAAAATGATTTCTGAAGGATCATGTGACACTGAAGACTGGAGTAGTGGAGAACTGGAGAAGACAGGAATAAATTACATTTTTAAATATATGAAAATAGAAAAAAGTTATTTTAAGTAGTTTTGCTGTACTTCGGATCAAATAAATGCAGGCTTGGTGAGCAGAAGTGACTTCTTTAAAAAAAAAAAAAAATTAAAAATCGTACTGTTCAAAAACATAGACTGGTACAATTGGTATAATGCGCAATACTGATGAAACATACATTCATGTGTATTTGTGAGTTTTCTCACCATGTCGGGCCGCAACATGTCGCCTTCTCATCTTCTCCTTTCTCATTCTCTGTATTCATGGATTCTGTCTCACTTGCCGGCATACTTGCTATTGTGTCACAAACACAAGGTTCATCATACACACATTAAAACACATACTTCACACATACTCTGCCAAGAAAGATCTAGTGGACAAAAACCTAACATGATAGCATGTCTTCCTGAAAAACATTCAACAAAACAATAAGATTTGGAGACACATCCTTGGTGAAACCACCAGAAAAGCGCCAACTACAAAAATAATGTGCACTATTTTGAAAAATAAAGGCTAAAGAGAGTGAGTATGCATGTGCGAAAAATAATGCATGAATATAAGTGAGTACAAATGTAATTTTTAATCTCTGACATGATGCAAATTGATCTTGAACTTTCAGTTCAGCACATGACTTTTTGGTAACATGAATAGAACAACACTTTTACAGCATTTAATAATCTTGTAATTTCTAAATATATTAAAGCATTTTTAAAAATCTGTATACATGCATTACATATAAAAATGATTTGCGATAAATATTTATAAATTAAAATAAATTTTTGAATAATGAAAAATATACACATTATATATTTTTGTTTTCAATATATATTTGTCATTCGTTTCCATAGTTGCACATTTTAATTAGTAGTATTGTTATGTAAAGCATTAGCTATATTTTATATGATAGCTCAACTAGTCAATTTGCATCATTGTTCTGAGAAGAAATTTACAGAAATCAAATTAAGGGCCAAAAGTTTTCTCATGAGTTGAGTAATGGTAAAACAAAGGCAGCTTGAGGGGAAAAGTAAAAAATATCTGTTCTCCTTAGCCCTCACATTCCCTCAGGATATACGGATAAATTCTGACACATCCAAAGACAGTAATAAGCGAGTGTGATCAGACTTTTTGTGACTGCTCTATAAACTGCTGACCATGAGCCTGGTGATCTGGGTTTAACCTCATTTCTATGTTAGAAACTCGCTGTCACTGTTTTAAAGTGGGATTTTTAAGTTGGAGAGACGCTGCACTCCCACTCCTGCCGGATCTGATCTCTGACTCACTCTGATTTTGAGAGAATGAGAATGAGAGGACTAAATTAGTACAGGAAGGAGGAAACGGGCAAGCGAGGAATTTGATAACACTAATGTTGAGGAAAAACTGATGGGGACAAGAGCATAAGCGCTGATGGGCAGAGAGAAGGAAAACTCACACTTGCAAAGCACAAGTAGCACGATTAGGAATTAGCAGTGCATTCACACATTACAGCGTCCACATAAACACCACACACATTAACATCATTAGCTTAAAAACATACTTCCATACATGCCAAAATGGGCAATTTGTGCATAAGACAATGATTAATACTAATATAATTTTATAAGAGATATAGCTATAGTAAATGTTCACATGGTAAAATGTTCACATAGTTTTGCTTGATTTCATGCTAAACAGCATGATTATGGTGAAACCAACTTCTAAGACTTATACTGTATATACCACCATTCAAAAGTCTGGGGTCACTATTATTTTTATTTTTTGAAAAAGAAATTGATACTTTTACTTAACAACGATGCATTAAATTGATAAAAATGACAGTAAAACATTTAGAATGTTACAAAAAATTATATTTCAAATAAAAACTTGATCAAATGTATCCTGATAAATTGTATCACTGTTTCGACAAATATATTAAGCAAAATATAAGTGTTCAACATTGATAATAATAAGAAATATTCCTTGAAACATTGCATGATACAAAATCGTACTTCTGACTTTTTTTTTTTCACAGAATTGTGAAATATAAACTCGCAGTTGAGAGAAAAAAAACCCTTAGAATTCCGAGATTTCAATTCTGAAAAATAAAGTCGCAATTCTGAGAAATAAAGTTAAAATTGTGAGACATATAAACTCACAATTCTGACTTTTTTTCTCAGAATTGCAAAATATAAAATTGGAATCGCAAGAAAAAAACATCAGAATTGCGAGATACAGAACTGCAAAATATAAACTTGGAACTTTGAGTAAATAAGACAGAATTCTGAGATATAAAATTGGAATTGCGAAAAAAACCCCCGTCATAATTGCAAGATACAAACACGCATTTGAGAGAAGTCAGAATGTTGAGATGCAAACTTGCATTTGCAAGAAAAAAAAACATGAGAATTGCGAGATATAAACTTAGAATTGCGAGTAGAAAAGTCAAAATTACAAGATAAACTTGGAATTGCGAGATATAAAATTGGAATTGCAAAAAAAAAACTTAGAATTGGGAGCAGAAAAGTCAAAATTACAAGATAAACTTGGAACTGCGAGATATAAATTTGGAATTGCAAAAAAAAAAAAAAGGTCAGAATTGCAGGATACAAACTCGCATTTGCAAGAAAAAACGTCAGAATTGCGAGATACAAACTTGCATTTGCAAGAAAAAGTCAATATTGCAAGATACACACTTGCAAAATATAAACTTGGAACTGCCAGTAAAAAAGACAGAATTGTCTTTTTATAATAGAATAAAATTTCTAATATAAATTTTTATAATAGAATAAAATTGGAATTGCGAGAAAAAAAAGTCAGAATTGCGAGATACAAACTTGCATTTGTGAGAAAAAGTCAGAATTGCAAAATATAAACTTGGAACTGCCAGTAAAAAAAAGACAGAATTGCGAGATATAAAATTGGAATTGCGAGAAAAAAAGTCAGAATTGTGAGATACAAACTTGCATTGAGATCAGAATTGCAATACAAACTCGCATTTGCAAGAAAAAAGCAAAGAATTGCAAGATATTAACTTAGAATCGCGAGTAAAAAAGCCACAATTGCGAGATAAACGTGGAATTGCAAGTTTAAAAGTCAGAATTGCAAGATAAACTTGGAATTGTGAGTAAGAAAGACAGAATTGCGAGATATAAAATTGGAATTGCGAGAAAAAAAAAAACCATCAGAATTATGAGATATAAACTCGCATTTGCGAGAAAAAGTCAGAATTGCAAAATATAAACTTGGAACTGCCAGTAAAAAAGAGAGAATTGCGAGATATAAAATTGGAATTGCGAGAAAAAAAGTCAGAATTGTGAGATACAAACTTGCATTTGCGAGAAAAAGTCAGAATTGCGAGATACAAACTCGCATTTGCAAGAAAAAAGCAAAGAATCTCGAGATACGAACTCTCATTCGCGAGAAGTCAAAATTGCAAACAAACTTGGAATTGCGAGTAAAAAAGTCAGAGTTGCGAGAGAAAAAAAGGCAGAATTGCGCAAAATAAAGTCTCACAATTCTAAGAAAAAAAGAATTGCGAGTTTTTATTACAGATATAAATTCACTACTATGAGAAAAAAAGTCAGAATTGTGAGATAAAAAGTTACAATGATCTTTTTTTTATTTTTCTATTCAGTGGCGGAAACAAACGTCCATAGAAAACTGTTATTTTAAATTGAAATAATATTTCACAATTTTACCGTTTCACTGTATTTTGCAACAGTAAAACACAGCCATAGTAAATCTTATTTCAAAAACATAAACATGCTTTGTAACCCCAAACTTCTGGGCAGTGATGAAGAGTGATTTTATTACAGATAGAAACCCAATGAAAATCACAGTTTTTAGCATTATGCATATTTCTGTTAGCTTGAAGTCATCTACACACGTCTAAAATAACATTTAGCAGATAAATGCATTCAAAATCATATGCATTTTGGGAAAACACCACCAATAATAAAAAAGTGCTTTGATATGTCACACCCCAACTGTTTCAATGCAACAGGAAGTATGGCAACATAGAAAAGAAAATGAAGGGTATTGCTTAAATCCCCCTTAACTGTATTAAAATTACTAAAACTTTTCCTATATCATATGATTAAACTAATATTCAATAATGAAATCAATGAATAATAATAACACTGATACCAAAACACGGTGCAAGACTTCTAACAGGTAATATTCATGAATATCATCAAGTAATCACACATATAAAAGGGACAGAAGGGTGGGAGGGAGATTTACCATGAGTGTCAGAGGACTGGCTGAACCAGCTAAACCCTTTCTTCTTCTTCTCCATCAGGCTGGCCAGTGTAACCCCTTCATTTCCCATGCACCCAAAGCCCATGCATGATTCACACAGCACAGCACAGCCGCGGCACGGTCATGGGGGCGAGAACGAGTAGCCACATCGACACAGGTTAAAGCACGGGAACAAGAACAGCACCGACACAACCATTAACAACAATAAACAACAACAACAACATCAACATTGAGGCAGCTGGTCAGCTGGACAGGAGCAAAGGATGATGGGTAGTTAGTAAACAGTAAGTGAGAGCAGGTTATTAGGATCACAGTGCAATGAAATCAGTGAACACATAGGACCATAGTGAGGGACCAATGTTAAGATTCAATGGTGCAGATGATGGAGATCTGTTTGCATGTTTGTATGATATGAAGCTGACCTGATATTTTGTACATTTCCTACCGTAGATGTATCAAAACTTAATTTTTGATTAGTAATATACTTAGCTAAGAGCTTCATTTAGACAACTTTATAGGCAATTTTCTCAATATTTTGATTTTTTTGCAGCCTCAGATTCCTGTTTTTCAATTAGTTGTATCTCGGCCAAATATTTTGTCCTATCCTAACAAACCATACGTCAGTGGAAAGCTTATTTATTCAGCTGTCAGACAATGTATACATCTCAATTTCCAAAAATTCCTTATGACTGGTTTTGTGGTCCAGTGTCACAAATAATTTAGTATGCCTACACAATTAATCAAATAAAAACTACAGTATAGACTTTTATGATCACTAAACCTCAACAATTTGAAAGTCAATAGAGAGAGATGAAATTGCTAGTTTGATATTTTTTGGAAAAGCAGACTATGATTTGTACTTTTTTGACTGAAATGAAAATTAAAACCATTAAAAAACTTTTACTAAAAAAAAAAAATATATATATATATATATACACATACATATATATACATTTTTTTTCAGCTAGTTGCCAATGCAACATTTTCTTAATTTAGTTTGAATTGATTTACTAAAATAAACTGAAATACACAGATAGATTTAACACAAAATTGTACTAAAATTTAAAACAAAATTACTAAAATTTTAAATTAAAACAACAGAATATACAAATTCAAAAGGTTAAATATTAAATTTGAAATTGAAAATATAATATTAAAACAAATTAAAAATATTAATAAAATAAGATAATATTATCTCAATGATACTAAAACAAGTGAAAAAAATCTGTAACTTTTTATTCAATATTTAGTTTTGTTGTTTTGTTTTTCAGTTAAAATATTAAAACAATGCACTTTTGTTAATATGTTAATATGAAGGAATTTATCATATTGACTATTTTTATTCTGAATATGCATTTTTTTGCTGTTTTGTTGTTTTCAACGTTAATGGAAATTATCGTATTCACAACAGGTTTTACTGCAAAACAAAACAAGGATACTGATTAAGAATGAAAATAAATTCTCTCATAAGAGTTCCTGTGAATTTGTGTGAGCCGAAACAGAATTTAGCTTGCTTTTCCATTTGCAGAATACGTTCTGCATAAGCGCTAAGCCTTCCAGACGAGCGACTTTTGTGGGTCTGTATCAATCAATTAAAGCAAAAAACGCTTTCAGAATGCAGCCTGCTAATCTAACCCGGCCGTCCTCTCGCAGAACCGAGGTCAGTCGTAGAGCTCCGGTGACAGTGGAAGCTGAAATCTGCCGTACTGTAGCAGCGGCTCCAACCGCTCAGAATCATGTGTGCTGCTTATATAAAAGGGATTAGGATTAGTCCTTATTTTGCTCAGTTTCTCCACTTCATGCCCTTCTGAGCAAACTCTTCTCGCTCAGCAGATACCCAGCTAACAGGAAACATTCTCAGAACGTTCTGGAAACGTGTTATTGACAATGTTTACAAAATGATCAAATAGAATGTTCTTTGACGTTTAGTGAACAACATGTCACATTACCTAAACGTTCTTAGAACAGATTTTTGTTCTACACTTCAGAAGACTGTCTTGATCAAAGCAAAACTGCAAACATGAAGAACTCTTGTTCTCCAGTTTCCAGAATCAGCCTCTGCTGTCAGTCGCGTCCTGAACCCTCTGACCTGGAGATGTTCGACTTTGATTGACAAATCTGCGGTTCGGCGGGAGAGACAGCACTCGTGGCGTCAGCACGTTCTGACTGCTCCTCAACTATTTCTTCAAAAATACACCAGAGGCAGCTGTTTTGAGTTTGCTGACGTCTGTTCCGTGTCACGCCGCAGTTTGATGGGCATGACGGGCCAATTAAAGACGGCTCTGTGGCTGCTACAAAAAGTTGCAAAGCTTTGGTTGTAATGTCACCTTTAGCTATTACACTTCGGAAAAATGCAATGCAAAAGCTCACTGAGAAAATTTCATTAGTTTAACACAAAACACCAATAATTATTTTGACTAATTAGGTCTATCAATTCCATAATACTCCAATTTTGTAACATTTTTAAGCAGATTATACATATCTCAACAATGCTTTTTAGATAATTTTATACCGCATTCTACAAAACGGACTGTTGCATAAAATTAAAGTTAATTATTAAATGTAAAAAAGGAAATACACTACCTTTCAAAAGTTTGGGGTCAGTACGCATGAGCAATTGATTGATTGATTGAGTCATTCATTCATTCATTTTTTTTTTTTAATTTAATACATGAATTCAACAAATGTCCAGAAATTAATCAAAACGTACACATTTATAACACAAAATATTTCTATTTGGTTAATTTAAATAGTTTATTTTAAATGCAGCTTGTTTGAAAAATTATGCATATTCAACACTGATAAATAATAAGAAATTATGATAATTTCTAAAGAATCATATGACAACAAACACTGGATTAATGGCTGCTGACAATTCAGCTTTGCCATCACAGGAATAAATTACATTTTAATAAATATTCAAATTAGAAAACAGTTATTTAAAATTTTAATATTTTTTAAAAAATATTACTGTTTTTCTTTCTTTTTTTTTTTTTTTTTTAATAAACAGCTAAAAAATCTTAACAATCCCAAACTTTCGAACAGTAGTGTATATATACATTAATTACATACAAAATTAATTTTTCATTTTACAATTTATTTTAGATTAACATCATCTTATCTTTCCAAAAACAGTGTATTTAATTGAAAAGTGAAAGTATTATTTATTATCAGTATGAATTTTTAATTCTAATTTCTTAAATTTGCATTCAAATTAACCAATTTAATTCTGTTTGCTACTCAATTCAAATTTAATTGAAATTTATAAACTAGTTCGGAATTCAAAAATCATTCCCAATTCTAAATTCTAAATTCTAAACTTTTTGCATTTGTCTGAACATGGACTGAATGATCACTCAGTAATTAAGTTACTAATATGCATTTAAAGGGATAGTTCATCCAAAAATTAAAATTCTGTCATTACTCACCCTCAGATTTGTTCCAAATCTGTAAGATTTTCATTCATCTTTGGAACACAAATTAAGCTATTTTTGATGAAATCTAAGAGCTTTCTAACCCTGCATAGACAGCAATGCAACTACTACATTCAAGACCAAGAAAGGTAGTAAGAACATCATTAAAATAGTCCATGTCACATCAATCGTTCAACCAAATGTTATGAAGCTATGAGAATACTTTTCATGCTCAAAGAAAACAAAAATAACAACTTAATTCAACATTTCAACAACAAAGGTCTTACAGGTTTGGAACAACTTGAGGGTGAATAATTAATGACAGATTTTTGGGGTGAACTATCCCTTTAAAAGTCAGTTGAGACAAACAAGCCAGCTGCACATCACTTATCATTTAATGTCATGTAAAAATATGCTAGCATGAGGTGAGATCAGATGGTTTGTAAGCGTAACCTCTGTTAGTTGACCATACAAATCCCACAGCAGTGAGAGCAGTACTCACGGTTGCGTTTGCTTTCCTCATCTTCCTCTTCATTCTCGGGGTCGATGTCTTCGGCTTGCGTGATCCAGTCCAGATAACCTTTCAGATCTTCCTCCAGCTGCTGCTTCTCCCGTAACTTCTGGAAATCTCCACGAGCCTTCGCCTTCTCTCGCTCTTTAGAGAACTCTCTGGGTTCAGGAAAACACAGTTTTACCCTCAGCACACGAATAATCTTACAAACATACAATGGCCTTAATTTTTAATGAAAATAAATGGGACTTCTTCACATATATTCACTTAGAAAACGACACTTCTTTTCTAAACAATTCGCAAAAACACTAATTCATGTCTGTAACGCAAACTGCAGAAAGAGCTGTACTTCAAAATATCATGTTTAAGGTTAGGGTTGCTCATATTACAAACCCTAAGTAGCAATTCTGAGATTGAAATGAGATTTCATACTCATTTACCCACATGTTCACCATATTCACATACAGCTAAACCTATGTGTAAACGCTTCAGTGTCCTGCCAGCAGGGTGCATGCTTGTCCACAAAGGACTTGGAGAAGCATCACACAAACGTGCTCTAAAGGTCACGCGACGTGTGTGGCGTCCTTAATAAAATGGCAGAAGCACAAAAATGGAATCCAAACCTAATTTCGAAAGATTGCTCGATCTGCAAATTGTATATGTTGCACCACGGGCGCAGCATCTGTGTCTGTGTCTCTGGTGGTGGAATATTAATAACCCTGCAGCTCTAAGAAATGGCTTGTAGGACTTACGGACACAGAAAAGAGATTAATTTCACCCTTCCGGAGGGGGTCACAAAATCTGTGCCCCCCCTTTGGAGGAAATGAAGGAGAAGAGGATGAATATGGAGTCATGTGTTGTCTTTCTGACGTGAAAAAAAAAACAAAACAACGGTATTGAATTGAGTCACCTGTCTGGCTCAAGTCTCCTTCCTCTCCTCCATCTGCCCTTCCTTTCTTTCAAGTCTTTTTCTGTCTTAACTACTTTCTATATTCTGTTTAAGGTTCATGCAAAAAAAAAAAAAAACGGCAGTCCAAAAAAGCTATGATAAACCTGTGCGTGTTTGGGGTCAGTAAAACTTAACGTTTTTATTCAGAAACGATGCATTAAATTAATCAAAAGAGACAGTAAAGAAATTTATGTTATGGTATAATACGTTACAAAAGTTGAAAAATAAAAGCTGTTCTTTTGAATTTTCTATTCATCAGTAAATAGAAAAATATTAAGCAGCATAACTGTTTTGAATATTAATAATAAAAAATGTTTTTTTAAGCAGCAAATCAGCATATTAGAATGATTTCTGAAGGATTGTGTGATACTAAAGACCGGAGTAATGATGCTGAAATACAGTAAAATAGAAAACATTTTAAATAACAATAATATTTCACAATTTATTTTGATCAAATAAATGCAGCCATGCTGAGCACAAGGGATTTCTTTCAGAACATTAAAAGATCTTTCTGACCTCAAACTTTCGCATTCAAGTGCCGAATTGCTAAATCATCCCAATGACAGATGTTCTTTTTTTTTGCTGCTGAATTAGCATCATTCATCTGCTTTGCCCTAGTCCTTCAGTCTAAACAATTTCCTTTCTCCCCCTTGACTTTCATGAGTCTGAATCACTTCCTCTCTCATAGAATTTTGTTCTGTCCTTGGAAGCGTTTTATTGAATAATGTCATCAGTTCAGAACGATTCAAGCCAGTAAATGTGAGGATCATTTCACAGCACACAACACATCAGAAAACACCTGAAACCTGTAAAAAAAATTTAAATGTACAGTCATGGAAAAAGGATTGCAGACACCCTAAACAGATGGACAGATAACATAGACAATTTAAAATGAAATTTGCTATAATTTTCTATTTCAAAGAGTGGCTTGTCTTTTTTTACATTAATGAAATTAGAAAATAATTTCACTACATGATTCATTTTGTCAAACAAAGACTACAGATGTGTTGATCAGTTGTAAATACTTTAGAACCCAATAGAATGGTTTAAAGTCACTTAAAGTCAGCTATTTGTTTTTAAATAAATGATTAGGTATTAGCTAAATTACGCATAAACATTTCTATATTTTAATAAAAAACTAAAGGTTTATTTGCATATTTGTTACAGTATATTGTTTATATATGATAATTATTCTGTTGAGGGTGCCTGTCTGAGATGATGCAGAATTACCTAATTAATTCACTCATTAAATGTATTATTAATAATAATGGCAAACGTTGCCCAGTTTACCTAAATTCCCCCTAAAAAATAAAAAGTTTAGGTTGCAATTTTTGTCCATGACTGCAGTATTAATCCATAATCGGGTCTTTTTCAGCAAAGGACAGTAAATTATTAGGTATTAGGTGTTAAAAGTATAAACATTTAAATATACTTAAAAAAAAAAAAAAAAAAAAAGATAAAGCACAATTACGTGTTTACGTATTTTTGTACTAATTATTATTAATACATGTTAATATAAATATTAAAGAAGAAATATTTTGTGTGGGTCCCTATCTAAAATTATGCAGAATAATAATATAAATAATAAAATACATATAAATTAAAAAGGTTATGGCTGTATTAAATTATTAATAGTAATACAAATGCATGCATAATTGATTATTAAAGCGATAGTTCACCCAAAAATAAAAATCACCCCATGATTTACTTCACATGACTATTTCAAGCCATCCTAGGTGTATATAACTTTCTTATTGCAGACAAATGTAGTTTTATAAAACAATGTCCTGGCTCCTCCAAGCTTTATAATGGCAGTGAATGGGTGTTGAGATTTTGAAGTTCAATAAAGTTCATCCACCCATCATAAAAAGCAATAGGCCTTTATTAACCCCCCAGAGCTATGTGAAGTACTTTTTATGATGGATGGGTGCATTTTATTGGACTTCAAAATCTCAACACCCATTCACTGCCATTACAAATCTTGGAAGAGCCAGGACATTTTTGAATATAACTCCAACTGAATTTGTCTTAAAGAAGAAAGTCATATACACCTAGGATGGCCTGAGGGTGAGTAAATAATGAGTAAATCATCTGCTACTTAATAATGAAATTAATACTCAGTTTATGACTATTTATTGCTATTTTAATACTCAGACCCTTATGTCACAAAGCTGCCTGTTTACCCAAATTCACCCTAGTTTTATGAAAAATAACCAGATTAGTGTATTAGTCAATGACTGTAGTATTGATTCATATTCTGGTCTATCGTCAAACTTCATGCTGAACCCCATGCAGGGAAACTTTCACATCAGGTGTTGAGAGAAATAACCAGCAGACAAAAGAAAACCACAGCAGTCTCCACAGCACACAGTGTTTCTCTTTCTCTTACCCACTGAGTACACCCAGCACAAGATTCAACACAAAAAACGAGCCCAGAATGATCAGACTAACAAAGTAGATCCACGGCGTCTCCCAGCCAATGGCGTCATTGACCTACAGGGGCCCAAACAGGATGGTTAACCCAGAGAGAGAGGCTACATTTAGCTGTGAGAAACTCCAGGGATGGAGTTGAGTCTCAAGAGAGAGAAGAAAAAAAAAAGAAATGGAGATCAGGGGCCGTAGTGAAGAGAAAAGAGGAGCTGCTCACCCGCTCAACACACCCAGAACCAGGTTCAAGACGAAGAAAGAGCCGAAGATGACCAAGCTCACAAAGTACACCCAGGGCAGCTCCAACCCCATAGCATCATTCATCTGAGAGAAAACGAGGAGGAAGAGAGACAGAGGTGGAGAGAAAGAGAGAAACGAATGAAAGATTAAGTATGAAACAGAAACTGCAAGGAGAAGGTTAAAAATAGGTCTAGAGAAGACGTTCCGCTCAAAATCAAACTGGATTTCAGTTTTAACACATTTAGATGTTTTGAATAAATACCAGAAGCTTTCACAAGTACAACTTCTAATAAAAAATGTGAGTGTAGGATGATGTCGATATAAAGGAAAGATAAAGGAGAATCCCACACACTGTCCATAAGCTTGAAAAAAAGAACTGAACAAGTTACGTTTCAGAGGCCTTTGTTGGGCATTTAAAAAAAAAAAAAAAGAAAAGAAAAAGAAAAGAAAAGAAAAGAAAAGAAAAGAAAAGAAAAGAATAAAAATATGTAATAAATAAATAAAAAATTTTCCCTATACAAATTATTTAATTGTGTGTGTATGTATGTATATGTATATGTATATATATATAAAATAAATTTTAATGAATTTAAAATTAATAAAATTAATTAATTTCATAATAATTAAATATTTAATTAATTAATAACTTAATAAATTAAAAAATATGTAATTAATATATTTTTCTCTATAAAATTATTTATTTGTGTGTGTATGTATATATATATATATATATATATAGATATATATATATATAGATATAGATATAGATATGCATATACATACAGACATAATAAGCATAAATAAATGTATTTGTATTAATAAATAATACATTTTTAACATTTTGAATAAAAATTATTTAACATATGTATGTATGTATGTATATGTATATGTATATGTATATGTATATATATATACATATATATATATAAACACACACTAGCGTTCAAAAGTTTGGGGTCAGTACATTTTTATTGTTTCTTTTTTTCTTTTTTTTTTTTTTTTAAGAAATTAATACTTTTATTCACCAAGGATGTATTAAGTTAATAATTAAAAGTTTATTAAAAGTTAATAATAAATAATTTACATTGTTATAAAATATTTATATTTTGAATAAACACTGTACTTTTTAAACTTGTTATTCATGAAAGAATCCTGAAAAAAAAAAAAAAAAAAAAAAAAAAAATCACAGGTTCCAAAAAATATTTGGCAGCACAACTGTTGATATTATCCAACACTGATCATTCTAATAATAAATCCGCATAATAGAATGATTTCTGAAGGATCATATGACACTTAAGACTGGAGTAACAGCTGATAAAAATTCAGCATTTCATCACAGGAATAAATTCTATTTTAAAGTATGTTAAAATAAAAAACATTATTTTATATTGTAAAAACATTTTGCAATATTACTGTTTTTTTTCTATATTTTTAATCAAATAAATGCAGCCTTGATGAGCATAAGAGACTTCTTTAAAGACTATTACAAGTCTTACTGACCCCAAACTTTTGAACGGTAGTGTGTGTATATATATATATATATATATATAGATACATACAAACATATACATGAGTGTGCGTATACATATATATATATATATATATATATATATATATAATACATTCATCATTCATCTGAAGTTACTAATAAATAAATACATTTCTAAATAAATAAAAATTCTATTTAGAAACATTTGGTCTCTAGTTTACTAAATTAAATCAATAAGAAATTGTAACTTTTTTTTTTTCAGGAGGAACTGCATTATGCTGGATTATGCATACTTACATGTTAAATTTGGGCACGCCAAATAAGCAGCTACTAAGAATTTTTTGGGGTGATTCACAGGAAATCTATGCTGAAAATCGATCTGAAGTTTATGTTGCTGTAAGCAAAGTGTGTGCTGTGATGAAATGGAGGACAGATATTCCAGCGGATGATGTGAAAGGTGGGTGGATCTCATCAGAGCACACTGGTCAGTCACAGACCCTTGAGTTCCTGCTTCAGTGTGTGGGCTGCTAGTTTGAGCTTCTCACACTCTCCTCAAAGCAGTAATGACTGTACGAGCACTTCATCCTCTCTACACATATATAATTATTGACTAACATTCATTATACAGTATGCCAACAAGAAGACGTGCTAGCTAGGACGCGAGAGGAGGTAGCATGCTAATACTAACCCAGTAGAGCACATCCGTCCAGCCCTCCATGGTAATGCACTGAAACACAGTGAGCATGGCAAACATGAAGTTGTCGAAGTTTGTGATGCCTCCGTTGGGGCCGTGCCAGCCCTCCTTACACAGGGTGCCGTTAATGGGGCATGTGCGGCCATGACCGTTAACGGCACACGGCGCGGGTTCGTCCTCTGCTATTAGATCTGCAGAAAGAGGAGAGAAGATCAAACTAAACAAGCATAACAGCTATAAACACTTCCAACAATCCATATGAATCTCAGTGTGTTAAAAATATTCATCAATTCATCAAGGCATCAATTTTAATTTTTACACCAGACATATATATCTGCTCAAAATATCGGTTATTTGTCTACTTGATCTGTAATAATCGGCATCAGTCATTTTCAAAAGCAATTTGCCGATAAAATAATTCTAAAGCATTTACAAAAAGTTTTTGTCAGAGCCCTTGTTATTCTTAATTTTGACATCTTTTTCATTTTTACACCAGACATATATATTGGTTCAAAATATTGGTTATCCATCAGCTTGATCTGTAATAATCGGCATCGGCCATTTTCAAAAACGATTTGGCGATAAAATAATTTAAAAGCATTTAAAGAAAGTTTTTGTTAGAGCCCTTGTTATTCTTAATTTTGACATCAATTTTCATTTTTACACCAGACATATATATTGGTTCTAAATATCGGATATCGGTCTACTTGATCTGTAATAATCAGTATCGGTCATTTTCAAAACTGATTTGTCAATAAAATAATTTAAAAGTATCTAAAGAATTTTTTTGTCAGAGCCCTTGTTATTCTTCATTTTGACATCAATTTTAATTTTTAGAACAGACATATACAGTATTTTGGTTCAAAATATCAGTTATCGGTCTACTTGATCTGCAAAAATCAATATCGGTCATTTTCAAAACTGATTTGTCAATAAAATAATTTAAAAGTATCTAAAGAATTTTTTTGTCAGAGCCCTTGTTATTATTAATTTTGACATCAATTTTCATTTTTACTCAAGACATATATATCGATTCAAAATATCGGTTATCGGTCTACTTGATCTCTAATAATCGGTAATTTTCAAAACTGATTTGCCAATAAAATTATTTAAAAGCATTCAGAGAAAGTTTTTGTCAGAGCCCTTGTTATTTTTTAAATTTGATGTCACTTTTCATGTTTACACCAGACATATATATCGGTTCTAAACATCGGTTATCTGTCTACTTGATCTGTAATTATCGTATCGGTGAGTTTCAAAACCGATTTTATGTCAGAGCCCTTGTCATTCTTTAATTTGACATCAATTTTCATTTTTATAACAGACATATACAGTATGCTGGTTCAAAATATCGGTTATCGGTCTACTTGGTCTGTAATAATCTGTATCATCATTTTTAAAAACCGATTTGCCAATAAAATAATTTAAAAGCATTTAAAGAAGTTTTTTCAGAGCTTTTGTTATTCTTAATTTTGACATTAATTTCCATTTTTACACCAGACATCTATACAGCTTAAAAATATCGATCTGTAATAATTGGTATCAGCATTGGCCCTGGAAAACACATATCGGTTGACTCCTATTTCCATTTCAAACATATTTAGTTGTTTTGAATTCTACCTCAAACTAATGTTTTGAATTTTTTATTTGTAAAAAACTTTTTTGAAAAATGAATGTATCAAGAATAAATTCAGCTTTGCATCACAGTAATAAATTACATTTTGATATATATTCAAATAGTAAAGAGTTATTTTGAATAGCAAAAATATTTCATAATATTACTGTTTTTCCGACCCCAAACTTTTAAACAGTTATGTATTAACATCTATGTTGACACAACGGTTACACACACCTGTCCCTTGAAAGTAACAGGTAGCGTGCATTTTTCCAATGAAAAGCTCCAAACCGATGATGGCGTAGATGATGATGACGAACAGAACCAGCAGGGCAATGTGGAGGAGAGGAACCATGGCTTTAATGATGGAGTTCAGCACCACCTGTAAACCTGAGGATATGCAAAACAATATAAAAACACATGCCTGTGTACATGCATGCAAATTTACACTCGGATACATTTAAGTCCAAACTTTTACATATAACTAAAATTGTAAACACACAGACACACACTAGTGTCTGTAGGGCATTGAGTTTGACAGCCTGTTCTCAGAGAATGTTCCTGAGGGGATGCAGCAAGTAATGCTGCGCTTTTCCTGCCATATGGCCACATCATGCGCCATCTCTCACCCAACATCCACCCCTCTGCGGGGGTCTGGCGCTCCGGGGACTCAGAAGGGGATGCTGTCAAAGTGCCTCATGATTAGTGTTGTATAAAACTACACATATTTCTTGAAATCGAATAGTCATGGGCTGTCTGAACGACTAGTCGACTAATCAGTTTTAACTAGAAGCTTTAAATATGCAATCAGCTTCACCTGAGCTTACCTGAACTTCATTTTTTCTCCAACGAAAGGGTTTATACTTTGCTAAACATGTTGTTAGCATAATAAATAGAGCATTGGTGTTAAAAGATCTTGAATAAAAAGTTATTAGTCATAGTTATTATCATTAAGCAAAAATAAAACTACTGTTAACTGTTTATTTGTATATAAGTTTGTGCAGAGATGTTATATAAGATATATATATATATATATATATAAGATATTAGATGCTGCAATTTTTTCAGTGTACTTACTATAATTCAAGACCATAACAACTTTTAAATGGTGTCTATAGTTAGTAAATGTATTATTAGTAACACCTAATGACGAATGAATTTTTTTTTAACTTACTGGGCACTCCTGAGACCAGGCGAAGCGGTCGCAGCACTCGAAAGGCTCTGAGGGCTTTAACATCGAAACCTCCTGGTTTCCCTCCATGGCCGTGAACAGACTGTTGGCTTCCAGCAGCTTCCTTCTCCCCATCTTTGGTCAAAATTTCCAAGACAACACTAAACAATCTGGGAAACAAAAACAAAAATAGCTTGTAAATACCACAAAATGTTAATAAAGTATAATTAAAGAAATATAAATTAAAATCGTGGTTTGGTATCTTCACCTATAAATTTCAATAAATGTATGTACTGATTGTTTATGTCTAACAAACCTCAAGCAAAGCAAACCTACTTTGATTTAGACTGATTCATCAATAGATCAATCTTAAAGATCTGATTTAAAGAAAGAGTCTATAAGAACCTTTTTGGAAGAGTCATTTCTTGAGAACTGGACTAAAATAGCTTTGTTTTACAAAAAAAACAATTTGTTGAGTCAACATAAAATAATTTGTTACCCTTCTACCTTAAAATTTTAAGTTCAGTCAACCCAAATAAGTTTAGTCAACTTGAAATGTTAAGCTGTACTAAGTAAAAACTTAAATATTTGAGTTGACTGAACAAAAAAATTGGTTTGTTAAACTTTAAAGTTAGGCTTGTTACCCAGCTGCCTTAAAATTTTAAGTTGAACGAACTCAAATATCCAAGTTGTCACTTAACATTTCAAGTTGACTAAACTTTTTTAAACTGACTGAACTTAAAATTTTAAGGCAGCCGGTAACAAATAATTTTAAGTTGACTCAACAAATTGTTTTTTACAGTGTAGTCATATAGTATTACAGTATTTATTAATATTTTGAATCAGTTATATTTTTATATTTTCAGTTTTCATGTCATAGTTTAAGTTTCAGTAATTTTCTAATGTGCTTTAGTCATTTTTATTAATTTAACTTAATTTAACTTTATTTAGAACTTTAACTTAAAATTTTGCTTTTATTTATTTTTAGTTATAGTTTCCAATGTAACTCATGTTTGTATATATTTTCATATATTTATACCAAGACTTGTATTTAATTTTTATATTTTTTAGCAATTAACAAAAAAGTTTTTCATATTTTTACCAATAATACTGGACTACACTGGTTTTGTTGTGTGTGTGTGTGTGTGCATGTTTGTGTGTGTAAACAGGCAACAAAAACAAACAATAAATAAATAATAAAATATTTAAAATATTTATTTTGCAGGATATAATATTTTTCTTTCACTATATTTAAAACCGGAAGAAAGTAATAACTTCTATTTTAAGGGCATTAGCATTATATTCTACAAAAAAATTCTATTAAAAATGTCAAGTTATTGACACTGGACAACAAAACCAGTCATAAGGGTCAGTTTTTTAAAACTGAGATTTATACATCATCTGAAAGCTGAATTAATAAGATATCCACTGATATGGAGATACAACTCTTTGGAAATCTGGAATGTGAGAGTGCAAAAAAAAAAATCTAAATATTAAGAAAATCGCCTTTAAAGTTGTCCAAATGAAGTTCTTAGCAATGCATACTACTAATCAAAAATTAAGTTTTGATACATTTACGGTAGAAAATGTACAAAATATCTTCGTGGAATACGATCTTTACTTAATATCCTAATGATTTTTGGCATAAAAGAAAAATTGATCATTTTGCCTCATACTGTGTATTGTTGGTTATCGCTACAAATATACCTGTGCTACTTAAGACTGGTTTTGTGGTCCAGGGTCACAAGAATGTAAAAGTTACATTCTTTGAAAATATAAAAATGGCTTTATAAAATTGCTTGTAATCTTGATCTAAAGTAGCAGGATTGTTTCAAAACATCTCTGGATTATAACACAGATAAAGCACTTTCAGCATCACATGTCGGCATGACCTTTCATGAATGTGCCAAAACATTAACAGCAAGACATTCAATCTGAACAACATCAGGCGGCATCATCTGCTGTACACATGATAAAAAGCAGCATGTGATGACCTGAAATGACCATTGTGGACATCTGAAAAATAATGTACTACAGGACCTCAACAACAG
Source organism: Labeo rohita (assembly GCF_022985175.1). Lineage (NCBI taxonomy): Eukaryota > Metazoa > Chordata > Actinopteri > Cypriniformes > Cyprinidae > Labeo > Labeo rohita. Next base: position 17,701,954 of record NC_066879.1, on the reverse strand, counting down.
CAGATAGAATAACCAAAAAAAAAGTGTTTGTAACAAAAATCGTACTTTGAATGCATCTTCTTCTATTACCATAATCTAAAGCCTTATTAATGCCGTTGTTTCGTCCTTTAAAGAGTGACTACCTATCTGTGAGTATTCTTGGCTAATCTTCGGCTACAGGGGGGCTGCTGCGCGGAAGCTAAAGATCAAGAGTGACAGCCCTGTGAACAGAGAGACGGGTAGGTGAAGAGAGAGAGAGCGAGACAGCTCTTCTGCATGAGACGAACTGATCGAAATGTGACCTAGCTACCCAGTGGACTGTGTGTGTATGAGTGAGATAGGGATGCTGATGAGGAAATACAGAGGAAGATGAGGGGAGTGTAAACAGAATGAGATGATCCACGGAGATGCCAACAGGACATTGTTGAGAGATACAGATGCAGAAGCTGACAGAGCAGTTAGGGCTGTTTCATATCGCACACATAAGGACTGTGTTTTATTTTTTTATTTACAGACTCGCAAACACTTTCTATTTAGCAGAATGACAGACTGGATTCAGATGATTTAAGCAGTTTATATCTACACTGTGGTGTTTAGTTTATCTTAAAATAATTCATGTCAATTCGAGTTAAGGTCAAATCAACATTTTTGTTGATTACCAAAATAAGTAAGTATTAAATAACAAAAATACAGTAAAAACTGTATTGTGAACAGTAATACTGTGAATTATTATTAAAATTTAAAACAACTCTTTTTTATTTACTATATTTCAAAATATAATTTATTCTTGTGATGCAAAGCTGAATTTTCAGAATCATTACTCCAGTACTCAAGAAACATTTCTTATTATTATCAGTGTTGAAAATAGTTGTGCTGCCTAATAATTTCTGGAAACTTTGTTTTTTCATGATTGTTTGATGAATAGAAAGTTTAAAAGAACAGCATTTATTTGAAACAGAAATATTTTGTTACATTATAAATGCGGCCTTGCTAAATAAAAGTTACAATTTATTTAAAAATAAATAAATAATACAGACCCCAAACATTTTTTTTTTTAAAATAAAGCAGGAATCTGGGTTACAGTAAGACACCCACTCACTACTTCAATACACTGTAAAAAAAAAAACAAAAAAAAAAAACAAAAAACATATAAGTTGTCACTTAGTGCAACTTAACATTTCAAGTTGACTAAACTTATTTGAGTTGACTAAACTTTTAACTTAAAATTTAAGGCAGCAGGGTAACAAATTATTTCAAGTTGACTCAACATTTTTTTTACAGTATAGTACAGACAAGTGTAAATTATATGCATGTTAACATGATTTTAGTGTGAAACTCTTACTAACATTTTCTCTGTAAAGTTATATCAAAATTTACAACTTCTAAAAAAACTACAGTAAAATTGATGAGAACAGCTCAAATAAAAAATCTGCTTCACAATTATGCTTTTAAATCCTTAAAAATGCTCCACATTAACTTTAACACAAGTACCTCATGATAACATTGATTTTGGCTCTTTTTGTGTGTGTGTATATATATATATATATATTGTGACGAGTCGACTGCCTCCCCCCTTATTGTCAGCTGCACCCCGTCGGTAATCGCCGCCCTTCACCAGGCTCCCGACGGGAGTGGGCGTGTGGGAGGAGGAGGGGCGCTGAAACATCCAGGTCTGGCGGCGTGTGATGGGGCACACCTGATGTGAATGAAGCCTCATCACCGCCGCTGTTAAAATGCCGAGCGCGCCTCTCCTCAGGAGACCGGTCTCTTCCCCGTGCATGCACGCTGGTGTCCTCGTGGGTCCAGGAAGGGGTGAAGAGGGAACCAGCGCCGCAGGACGAGTTGCCGGACCCCGCGGGTTCGGATGAGGACCGCACCCGTGACGGCTGACGGGCCAAGATGCCGGGCCGTGATATCCCCCAGAAGCGCCACGTAGATGGAGGAGGACGATGCCGCTAGAGAAGCCGCCGCCCCTCGCACCCTGGACCTGAGTGGGGAGCGCGTGCGGCCGCCGGACTCCGCCCCTTACCTGGACCCTTCCCTTTGGAACACTACCCCTCCTTCACGGAACCCCGTCACATCGAGGACACCAGATCCCCCTTTTTCTTTTGGACACTTTTTCCCCCTTTTTGGACACTTTCTGTTTTATTGTTTAATAAAAGCCTCTCCGAGGCCTGACCTCACACCCACTGTGTCTGTCGCTTTGCTCCGCCCCCGTGACAATATATATATATATAGTAATCAACATTAAGCTACAGATGCTGTTGATCAAGCTTGTAACTTGTAATGAACCCAGAATATTCCTTTAACCATTATCATTTGAATGTAAATGTGGTTTCACTTCTTATGCAAATTAGAATTCATGAATATCAAGTTGTATATAATTCGCAAATGGCAGACTCTGAATAACCACTGTATAATGCATAGATGTTATTAAAGCAAATGCTCAGTGTAGTACAGTAGTGTCAGTTTTGAACATATGTTGCTTAATTTTTTTTTTAAAAGAGGTCAATATTCTATCTGATAATATTACATAGCCACATTTTATTGAGCACACCAGCGCAAAATGCTTTGGCAATATATGTAAAATGTAAAATTTACCAAAATTACATTGAGGAAAGAGGTGGCTTTTTTTTTTTCCCCAAATCTGGAGCCTTTATCCACTAGAAATTTGCAGAAAGGCATAATTTCAATATGTAAGAAGTGTCTAAAAATTCAAGATCTAATGTCTTTCTTTCTTCAGTCGAAAATAAATTACGTTTCCAGGATTTCTCTCCATATAGTGGACTTAAATGGGAGCCAATGGGTTGAAGGTCCCAATTACAGTTTCAAAACAACTTCAAACGGCTCTACACAATCCCAGCCGAAGAATAAGAGTCTTATCTAGCAAAATGATTGGTCATTTTATAAAATAAAATTCAAATTTATAGATTTTAACCACAAATGCTCATACGCTTCACACATTACGTAATAACATTGAAAAGGTCATACGCAGTTAGTTCTTTGTCTGTGTGCTTTGTTTCAAAAAGGTAGGGCAGGGTTAAAAACTCCCTCTCAGTTTCAAAATCGCCCGACATCGTTGTTTTACCTTTTTTTGTAAAGGACGTTTGACTTTCTTTGCACATTCGCTTTGTACACACTCAGTACTTCCACGTACGTTACGCGTGACCTTTCCAACGTGATTACGTAATGCATGAAGTCAAGCTAGTGCGAGATGAGCATTTGTGGTTAAAAAGTATATAAATTTGTACACTGAGTCCAGTATATGGAGAAAAATCCTGGGATGTTTTACATAAAAACCTTTCTTTTTGACTTAAAGAAAGACATGAATATCTTTGATGACATGGGGGTGAGTAAATTATCAGGAAATTTTTATTCTGGAAGTGAACTAATTCTTTAAAGTAAATGCTCAATGTAGTAACCCAGAGAGCGCTTTATGTTCTGTATAGAGACGCAGTTGTGTCACGCAGCACAAGCGCTGTCAGTGTGAGAGCACAACGTGATCCTGATGGTGCAGTTACGCTGCTTTTCCTTTTGCTTACACTCTGCTTATGCATGCGCTATGAACCAGGCCTGAGGCACGGACAAAAGAGAAGCAGCTTTTTTCTTCATCATTTTATCTTTAGGCTCCTGCATCTTTTTTAGGTTGATACAGTAGAAAGTGACATGAAATTAAAACATTTAAACAAAAAAAACAGCCAGAGGAGGTTGAGGATACTTCCTCCTGATTTAAAGCAACCAAGGCTGGCAAAAAGACACTGGAAGAGTAGGTCTCTAGCAAACGTGGCTTTTGAATATAAATATATTTCATTTGAGAATAAAGAGTGAGTAATACAGTTCATGATGAACTCTAATCTAAAATCATGAAATGTTCCATAGAGGCTGGTATAATGAGACAGTATAGAGAAAGACAGCAGCTCAGGTCTTTTCTGGGTCATATAGCCGCATGAGGAGCGTGTGAGTGTGTGCGTGTGTTGGGAGTTGAGGAGAAGGTGAAGAGCCTCAAAGGAGGAAAATTTGTGAAAGTGACATTCCAGAAGATGATGGAATAAAGAAAGAAAAAAAAAAGAGAACATTCAAGAAAATGAATTGGCATATTTCTCTTAGCCTTCTAAATGCCCTCCTTCCATATATATATATATCAGTGTTCAAAAGTTATTAAGAACTTTTAATATGCAAAAATGCATTAAATCAAATGTGACAGTAATGGATGTGCAAAAACGTTGAGTTAATTTAAGATGCAAACAGTAGCTAAGCTTTAGCATATCAGCAGATAAGACATACCCTATGACGACAATGACGAAATCCAGCATGTTCCATCCGTTTCGGACATACGCGTTCTGATGCATCACCAAGCCATATGCTATGATCTTCAGGAAGGTTTCGATAGTGAAAATGATAAGGAAGGCATATTCGACTGTTTCCTGTGGGAGACAGAAAAGGGAGAGAGAGAAATGAATCGATAAGATGAACAACTGTGGAGAGTGTACAATACATAAAAAAAAAAAAAGAACATTACAGCTCACTGCCAAGATTACTCTACTCTCCGTCAAACACATACACGCATGAATTTTTAGATGTGATCAATCACACAATCATAGCCACAGAAGAACTAAATAACTTTGTGCAGCAAAGTTTGCCAGTGTAAATATTTTCAACCCAGGTGAACACAGTTGGAGGGGACAACAAAATGAATCATTTGAGAGTGAAAAGAAGTGAATTTCCAATTAACATCCTTGTCAAAGAATTACTCACTTTAAAGGGGTCATGAAATGGAAAAATCTAATTGTCCTTGATATTTAAGGAAGCACATATATAAATTAATAATATAGAAGGTCATTTTGACTCTCACAATTCTGAGTTTATATCTGCCAGTTATGAGAATCTACAAAAAAAAAAAAAAGATATACATTCAGAATTGAGAGATTATTTCTCGCAGTTCTGAGTTTACAAAGTTTATTTAAAAAATTGCATCGTATAAACTAAGAATTCTCAAAAAAAAACAAAAAATAAAATGAATTTTGATATGTAAACTCAGTTTATATATTCATATTCATAAACTGAATTGTGTACAAGATATAAAAATTCTGAAATGTAAGACAAAGTCGCAATTATTTATTTTATTTTTTTTTCTGTGGTGGAAATTCTGGAAAAAAAAATAGAATTGCGATATGTAAACTCAGAATTCTGGGGAAAAAATTTAATTGTGATAAGCAAACTCAGAATCCTGGAAAAAAAAAAACAGAATTGTGATATGTAAACTCAGAATTCTGAAAAAAAAAAATAGAATTGTGATATGTAAACTCAAAATGCTAGGAAAGAAACAGAACTGTGATATGTAAACTCAGAATTCTATAAAAAAAATAGAATTGCGATATGTAAACTCAGAATGCTGGAAAAAAAAACTGAATTGTGATATGTAAACTCAGAATTCTAAAAAAAAAAATAGAATTGCGATATGTAAACTCAAAAAAAAAATCGAATTGCGATATGTAAACTCAGAATCCTGGAAAAAAAACAGAATTGTGATATGTAAACTCAGAATTCTGAAAAAAAAAAGTAGAATTGTGATATGTAAACTCAAAATCCTAGGAAAGAAACAGAACTGTGATATGTAAACTCAGAATTCTATAAAAAAAAATAGAATTGCGATATGTAAACTCAGAATGCTGGAAAAAAAAACTGAATTGTGATATGTAAACTCAGAATTCTAAAAAAAAAAATTAGAATTGCGATATGTAAACTCAGAATTCTAAAAAAAAAAAAAATCGAATTGCGATATGTAAACTCAGAATCCTGGAAAAAAAACAGAATTGTGATATGTAAACTCAGAATTCTATAAAAAAAATAGAATTGCGATATGTAAACTCAGAATGCTGGAAAAAAAAACTGAATTGTGATATGTAAACTCAGAATTCTAAAAAAAAAATTAGAATTGCGATATGTAAACTCAGAATTCTAAAAAAAAAAAAAAAAAAAAAAAAAATCGAATTGCGATATGTAAACTCAGAATCCTGGAAAAAAAACAGAATTGTGATATGTAAACTCAGAATTCTGAAAAAAAAAAGTAGAATTGTGATATGTAAACTCAAAATCCTAGGAAAGAAACAGAACTGTGATATGTAAACTCAGAATTCTATAAAAAAAATAGAATTGCGATATGTAAACTCAGAATGCTGGAAAAAAAACTGAATTGTGATATGTAAACTCAGAATTCTAAAAAAAAAAAAATTAGAATTGCGATATGTAAACTCAGAATTCTAAAAAAAAAAAAAATCGAATTGCGATATGTAAACTCAGAATCCTGGAAAAAAAACAGAATTGTGATATGTAAACTCAGAATTCTGAAAAAAAAAAAGTAGAATTGCGATATGTAAACTCAAAATCCTAGGAAAGAAACCGAATTGTGATATGTAAACTCAGAATTCTAAAAAAAAAATTAGAATTGCGATATGTAAACTCAGAATTCTGGAAAAAAACAAAATAGAATTGCGATATGTAAACCCAGAATTCTAAAAAAAAAAAAAAAAAAAAAAAAAAAATCGAATTGCGATATGTAAACTCAGAATCCTGGAAAAAAACAGAATTGTGATATGTAAACTCAGAATTCTGAAAAAAAAAGTAGAATTGCGATATGTAAACTCAAAATCCTAGGAAAGAAACCGAATTGTGATATGTAAACTCAGAATTCTGGAAAAAAACTAAATAGAATTGCGATATGTAAACAGAATTCTGTGGAAAAAATAGAATTGCGATATGTAAAGTCAGAATTCTGGGAAAGAAATGGAATTGCAATATGTAAACTCAGATTTCTGGAAGAAATAAAAATGCTATATGTAAACCCAGAATTCTGAGGGGAAAAAACAGAATTGCAAGATTTAAAATCAGAATTCTGAAAAAAAAATAGAATTGCAACATGCAAACAGAATTCTGTGAAAAGAATAGAATTGCCATAGGTAAAGTCAAAATCCTGAGGGGGAAAAAAGCCAAATTGCGAGATATAAAAAAGAACAGAATCATGATATGTAAACTCAGAATTCTGATGAAAAATAAAAAATAGAATTGCGACATTTAAAATCAGAATTCTGAAGGGGAAAAAAATAGAGTTGTCATATGTAAGTTCAGAATTCTGAAGGGAAAAAAACATAATTGCGAAATATAAATTTAGAATTTCAAAAAAAGAGAATTCTGAAAAAAAAAACTTGAGATATAAAGTTCTGAATTGAGACAAAAACTCGTAATTATGTTTTTTTTATTACTCTATGATTAAAAATAATAATAAGAGAAAATGTGTTAGTCAAAAAAATGAAGATGGACAGTGATCTTTTTTTTTTCAACTTTAAAAAAAAAAAAAAAAATAAGCTAACCTCCAAAAACATCATATAAATAACCCTATATATCATCACTATTTTATATCTGTGTCTTGGAAACTGCACTAGCATAAACAGATGAATGTCAACTAAAATTGTCATTGAATAAATGTTATGAGGGAAAATATTGCTCCAAGTGACTAGCCTTTTAGTTACTCCACAACACCTCAACAATAGTGCTGCGTTACTAAAACCCAAAGCGTATTGTTTTTGAAGCATTAAAGCACGCGGCTCAGTCATGGCAGTGGCTAGTGGGTTGTTTTCTGTGCATTGATGGTGTTAGACACAGCCATTTAACTTGTCAAATAGCATCTCTTTATACAAACACACACACAGACTCAAGCTTTCTCCTTTATGTGTGTGTGACAGCTGTGCAAAGGTTGCACAATGAAAGAGGTTAGTTGGCGTGCGTGCGTGCACGTTTAAGTGTAAGGACATTTGGGAAGCTTTTATACGCTGTGGGCCTCGTTTTGCCAACATTTTACAGACGACTGAATGGAGCACTTAGCCCTGTGTAACAGAGAAAGAGCCTTTTGTTACTGCGGGAAAAGAGTAACCCGGCCTCACAGAGCATGCTACTACAGACAGAAAGAGATATGAGTGACAGCAGCGGAGAGAAGTCACCGCCGTACTGAATATGAGATATTTACAGGATGTCAAAGAGGCAATCAAAAACAGATGACACTGAAAAACACATGACAGATACAAACAAATGCACTTGACCAAATTCTAACTTCGCAGTACACATTTAAAGTATATATGTACTCACCTAAAAATCTAATAAAGCTAACGCTGATGTATGCATTACCAGTCAAAAGTGTTTGAACAGTAAGATTTTTAATGTTTTGTAAAGAAGTCTCTTCTGCTGACCAACTTGCATTTATGTGATCCAAAGTAAAGCAAAAACTGTAAAATTTTGATATATTTTTACTATTTAAAATAACTGCTTTCTACTTGAATATATTTTAAAATGTAATTTATTCATGTGATTTCACAGATGAATTTTTAGCATCATTACTCCAGTCACATGATCTTTCAGAAATCTATCTAATATACTGATCTGCTGCTCAAAAAACATTTATTATTATTATTATTATGTGGAAAACAGCTGAGTAGAATTTTTTCAGGTTTCTTTGTTAAATAGAAAGTTCAGAAGAACAGCATTTATCTGAAATAGAAATCTTTTGTAACATTATAAATGTCTTTATCCTCACTTTCTGATGATTTAAAATAAAGACAAATATAATAAAATAAAATAAAAAATAAATAAAACAAATAAAATTAAATTAAATAATAAAATTAAATTAAAAAAAAAAAAAAAAAAAAAAAAACTCTCGATGGCTATGGAAGCCCGTTTCCGCCACTGCATGAAAAATAAGATGCAATAACCTTTTTTAGTCTTATCTCACAATTCTAACTTGTTTCTCAGAAATGTTTGATCTAAACTAGCAAATGTGAATTATAAAGTCAGATTTGCGTGATATAAACTCACAATTGCGAAAAATAAAGTCAAAATAGGAAAAAAAAAACGAAATTCTGACTTTTTTCTCGTAATTCCGAGTTTATTTTGCAATTCTGACTATTTTTCTAGAAATTCTGACTTTTTCCTCAGAATTATGAGATATAAACTCATAATTGTGAGAAAAAAGTCAGAATTGTTTTTATCCCACAATTCTAACTTCATGAGTTTATAAGGTTCATAAAGTCTGATTTTGAGGGGAAAAAAAGGCAAAAAGACTGATATGTTCTCAGAATTTCAATTGCAACTTAAAAAGTCACAACTGCGAGACATAAACTTGCAATTCTAAGAAAAAAAAGTCAGAATTATTACAATTCTGACTTTATAACTCACAATCGCGTGTTTATATCTCAAAAAAAGACAGAATTGCAAAATATAAACTCGCAATTAGGAGAAAAAAGTCATAATTTTGTTTTTTTTCCTCTTTTGACTTTATTTCTCACAATTGTGAGTTTATATCACGCAAATCTGACTTTATAATTCACATTTGCTAGTTTATATCACACAATTCTGAGAAAAAAGTCAGAATTGTGAGGTAAAAAGTCGCAATAACCGTTTTTATCTTTTATTCAGTGGTGGAAACGGGCTTTCATAGATGGCACCGTGAAAGAACGATTAAAACATGAAAACATGGTCTGCAAAAAAATTTCCATAAGATTGATAAAAAAAACCAAGAAAATCCAGTTTGAAATTCACGTTTTTAACACAGCCACTTTGAATGATGTGCTCTCCTAACAAAACAGCCTTTAACTTGTCATATTGTGCAAATAAACAACACTGAAACAAATTTACATATCAAATAAACAAACAGGAGCAGAAGAGCTTCATTAAGCGATATGCTGTTGAGGACAATGTGATACAGCATTCCCAATCCATTACCCCTCTACTTTATTCATCCATCAGCAGAGTGTGAGAATAGAGAGAAAGAGAGAGAGAGGAAAACAGAGGCCTGTGGGGCAATCCATAAATATCTCTGACTCATCTCTGCTTATTTATGCTCTAAAGACTAACTGTACATACTCTCTCACTCACATACACACACACACACACACACACACAAACCATCATTAGCTAGTTTACTAAAACAAAAACATCTTACAAACACATGCCCTAGTGTTCCACACATGCAAATTTCACCTTCAACATCAAAAGCTCAACATCCCTTTTATGTTAATGAAGTCTGTTTTAATTGTTTCGGTTAATGCTGTGGTACATTTTTTGTTTGGATATTTGTTAAGAGCAAAATGAAAAAAATATAATCTACCTTTGTTCAAAACAGCCATGCAATAATTAGATTAAAGTTAAAATGCATTAATGATGGATTTGTTGTACAAAGACGCATCTTTTGACTTCATAAGATGTTAAGTGATATACTGGAGTGATGTGGATTACTTGTATATTATTGTGATGTTTTTAATCAGCTGTTTGGACTCTCATTCTGACGGCACCCATTCACTGCAAATGATCCATTGGTGAGCAAGTGATGTAATGCTACCTTTCTCTAAATCTTTTCTGATGTAGAAACAAACTCATCTACATCCTGGAAGTCCTGGGGTACGGAAACTTCATTTTTGAATAAACTATTCCATTTAACCAAAAATAAACCCACCCTCAAGTCATTACAAATATGTATGACTTTCTTTCTTTCATGAAACACAAAATAAAATGTTCTGAGATGTTCATGAGCTGCTCTTTTCCATATAATGAAAGTACGTAGATGGTGATCAGGGGCTGTGAAGCTCTAAAAAGGACATAAAAGGAGTATAAAAGTGGTATAAAAATCAGTTTAAAATTGAACGGACAAGAGCAGCATGAACATTAAGCAAAATATCTTATTTTGAATTCCACAGAAGAAAGAAAGTATAAATTACTTATTTTAAAGGGAAGTATTCCTTTAAACTCAAAGCTTCTGCAAGCAACACTGACTAATTTGAGATCAGCCCACAACCATAATGAAAATCAAGACTATATGTGACCCTTTGTAGCAAAAGCCAAAAATATATGGTATGGGTCAAAATTAGCGATTTTTCGTTTATGCCAACAAAAATAAGGATATTAAGCAAAGATCATATTCCATAAAGACATTTTGTAAATATATCAAAACTTATTTTTTGGTTAGTAATACACATTGCTAAGAACTTCATTTGGACAACTTTAAAGGCGATTTTCTCAGTATTTTGATTTTTTTGCACCCTCAGGTTCCTATCCTAACAAACCACACAATGAAAAGCTTATTTATTCAGCTTTCAGATGATGCATAAATCTCAGTTTAAAAAAATTGAGGTTTGTGTTCCAGGGTCACATATATTAAACTAAAGTCAATAAAATAGAGCGGAAACACAAACCTTAATTGCTAGCTTTGGAATCCTTAATAACAAACTGATTCACAGAAAAATGTAAGCAAAGAATTATTGTAATATAATGAATACTGAAAGCTAATTTGATTTTGATTTTGTTCTTTTTAGAGTTTTGATTTATTCTATAATTGGTAAATACAGCATGTCATTTTGCATAATCATTGGTTTGAAATGAAGCATGTAAACACACGCACGCACGCACGCACACAAGCAGGCAAATTTGTGCATGTGGCGAATAGCGGCCGTGACATGAGTCAGTGTGACATCATGTCGTTCATCATTCCGGAAACATTACAATGTCCTCTGTTCAAAGTAAAAGAATATACGGCACATTCCAGCAGATGCACTACATTCATCTGGCAGCAAAATATCAATAAATTGATTATGACTTATATCATCCAGTTTGCACAAAAATATTTCACACAGCTTACAATTTTTTATTTTAAGAGTGGTATTTGTCATTATAAGCAATGCCAAGACTTACCTTACTAGCACAAATTATGAAATCGACTGCTGTTCACACTGCTGTTCAAAAATTTGGGGTCAGTACAATTTGGAACGTTTTTTAATGGAGTCTCTTATGCTCATCAAGGATGAGCATAAGAGATTTGATCAAAAATACAGAAAAAAACTGTAATATTGTGAAATGTTTTTGCAATTTCTAATATTGGTTTTCTATTTTAATACATTTTAAAATATTATTTATTTCTGTGATGCAGCGCTGAATTTTCATCAGCCACTACTCCAGTCTTCAGTGTCACATTATTCTTCAGAAACCATTCTAATATGCTGATTATCAATGTTGGAAACAGTTGTGCTGCTTTTTTTTTTGGAACCTGTGATACTTTTTTCTTTCATTCTTCAATGAAAAAAAGTAAAAAGAACAGCATTTATTTAAAATAGAAATCTTTTCTAACAGTCTTTACTATCACTTTTAATCAATTTAACACATCCTTGCTGATTACAAGTATTAATTTCTTTAAAAAAAAAGAAAAAAAGAAAGACAAGAAAAAGGCCCACAAAATGTGAAGCTTTTTCCAACACTGATTATAAATCAGCACATTAGAATTATTTCTGAAGGGTCACGTGACACTGAAGACTAGTAATGATGCTGAAAATTCAGCTTTGCATCACAGGAATAAATTATATTTTACAGTATATTAAAACAGAAAACTGTTATTTTAAATTACAATATTATTTCACAAAATTACATTTTTTCCTGTATTTTTGATCAAATATACTAACATGTTTCTCACATTTTGATGGTTTAATTAAACTTGTAAGGTCATTAAAAGGTAACATTGTTCACTTTCGGCCACTACTCTATATGTATTATAGATATTATAACAATATAGTTATATTAATATATTATATTCTGTTATTCTATTGTTTTATTTATTACAATACACTAAATTTCTTCTTGTTAATTTTGCTTAAAAAAAATGAATATAATAGTAAACTTGAATATATAGAGTAACCTTAACTAGATTTTTATGAGGCAATAAGTTTATGTTAAAATTAACTAATTTTAACATAAATCTGTCCCTGGACCACAAAACCAGTGTCAATTTTTTGAATAAATAAGCTTTCCATTGATGTATGGTTTGTTAGAATATGACAATATTTGGTTGAGATACAACTATTCTGGAATTTAAGGGTGCAAAAAAAATAAAATAAAAAATATTGGGGGAAAAAAAAAAATCAAAATATTGGGGAAATCACCTTTAAAGTTGTCCAACTGAAGTTCTTAGCAATGCATATAACTAACCAAAAATTACGTTTTGATATATTTTTGGTAGGAAATGTACAAAATATCTTCATAGAGCATGATCTTTACTTAATATCCTAATGATTTCTGGCATAAAAGAAAAATCAGTCATTTTGACCCATACTATATTTGGCTATAGCTACAAATATACCTGTGCTACTTAAGACTGGTTTTGTGGTCGCATATTAAATTTACAGTGTAAATATAATTAAGAGCATTGAAGGCTTTGAAAGCCTTTTTTAATATATAAATTTACATGTACATTGAGGTCTTGATGTAATTTGACTAGTAATTTCAAAATAGAAAACGCAATGTGACACGGGCTGAAGCTTGGTATTTCTGAGCGAAAAGGAAAAATGCATTAAGACATGTCTCTACCTCCTCTACTTCCATCTTTCTTTCTCTCTTGTCTGTATAGATCCGTCAGTCTACACAAGGAAAGCTGGAGGGAGCGGAGACCACTTCATAGAGTTACCCCTCTACCTCCTACGGTGTGTGTTTGTGTGTGTGTGGGCTTGTTGAACAAGAGTGAAAACAACCGTGTCCCGGCACAGGAAGTGCTTTTCTCCAGGAAAAAGGAACACAAATAGAAAAGATCCTGATCATGAACATGCTATAGAAATATGACGGTATTTCCAATGACCTTGCAGTCATAAACTTGAATGCATGAAGACAGGCAGCTGAATGCAGCATGTACTGTATTCCACCTCCTCTCTCGCTCCTCTCGTTCAGTAACCCAGCAACAAACCGCATCCTTTCTCATAATTCAGCGCTGTTTAGAATTCAGTGTTCTTTTTGGTGCTGTTCCAACCCTGACCACTGAGTGGCAGTGCATGGGGGCAGCAGCAGGCAATAAATGACTGAACACTAATGAGGAGATAAAGCTCCCGCATTAAAGATCATGATCTGCTATCATACTGCAATTCAACACTGCATCTCGGATTCCATTCAGATATTCATTTATCACACAATGACCTCTGGTGCAAAGCAATTTCACCTGAAAATGTGCTCTCTGATTGAACAAAGCGGACTATCAAAGCAGAAGCATTTGAGCTGAGTGTTAAAGGGACAGTTCACCCTAAAATTCTGTCATTATTTAGACAGCCTCAGGTCAAGTCCATATAAACTCTGTCGTTCTTTGAACACAACTAAGCAGCTCTTTTCTATACAACGAAAATGGAAGTTTTATATGGTTTGGACATAAACAACAATTAAAAATTTTGAGGTCGGTAAGATTTTTCAACAACATTTTTCTTTATTTAGGACTCTATGATTTCTGTCATGAAAAAAAAAAAAACTTTAAAGGATTGGTTCAATTCCAGAATAAAAATTTCCCCATAATTTACCCCATGTCATCCAAGATGTTCATGTTTTTCTTTCTTCAGAAATTAAGGTTTTTAAAGAAAAACATTCCAGGATTTTTTTATCCATATATTGGACTTCAACGGGAGCCAGTGGGTTAAAGGTCCAAACTGCAGTTTCATTGCAGCTTCAAAGTGCTCTACACGATCCCAGCCGAGGAATAAGGGTCTTATCTAGTGAAGCGATTGGTCATTTTCTAAAAAAAAAAAACAAAATACACATTTATATACTTTTTAACCACAAATGCACATCTTGCACCAGCTCGATCTCACGCATTACATAATCACGTTGGAAAGATCATGCCTGACGTAACCTGAAGTACCGACCCAGTGTTTACAAAGCAAACGTGCAAATAAAGTCCAACGGTCTTCACAAAAAAAAAGCTAAAACGATGTCTGATGATTTTGATTTTGGAGATGAACCTTTTGAAACCAAAATTCACAGACAAAGGACTAACCACTCATGATCTTTACAATGTGATTACGTAATGTGTGAAGTCAGGGACGCGCATCGCAGAGCTAGTGCATGACGACTTTTTGTGGTTAAAAAGTATTTTTTTCAGAAAATTACTGATCGTCTGCTAGATAAGACACTTATTCCTTGGCTGGGATCATGTAAAGCCCTTCAAAGCCGCAGTGAAACTGCAATTTGGACCATCAACAAGTTTGTCAAATGGTGCGTCAACCCCACCACTGAAGTTCACTATATGTGACTTTGTGCATTACGTAATCATGTCGGAAAGGTCACGCCCGGTTAGTTCTTCGTCTGTGTATTTTTGTTAAAAAAGGTAGCGTAGGGTGAAAAACTTTATCTTATTTTCTCCTCCAACTTCAAAATCATCCGACATCGTTATTTTACCTTTGCACGTTCGCTTTGTAAACACTAGGGCGGTGACCTTTCCAACGTGATTACGTAATGCGCCAAGTCGTGGATGCAGATCTAGTGCAAGACAAGCATTTATGGTTAAAAAGTGTATACATTCTTATTTTTTTTTTAGAAAATGACAGATTGTTTCGCTAGATAAGACCCTTATTCCTCGGCTGGGATCGTGTAGAGGCCTTTAAAGCTGCATTGAAACTGCAATTTTTAACTTCAACCCATTGGTCACCATTGAAATCCATTATGTGGAGAAAAATCCTGAAATGTTTTCTTCAAAAACCTTAATTTCTTTTTGACTAAAGAAAGAAAGACATGAACATCTTGGATGACATGGGGTTGAGTAAATTATCAGGACAGAAGGGTCTTATCTAGCAAAATAATCGGTTCGTTTCTAAAATTTTTACACAGTTTATATACTTTTTAACCTCAAATGCTCATCTTGTCTAGCTCTGTGCATTCCAGTTCAAGATTAGGGTTAGGTCAAAACTCCCATCTCATTTTCTACATCGCAGCAGAAGTACCAACCCATTGTTTACAAAGTGAACATGCAAAGAAGATCAAACGCCCTTTACAAAAAAAGGTAAAACAGCGATGTAGGACGATTTTGAAGTTGGAGGAGAAAATGAGTTGGGAGTTTTTCGACATACCCTAACTCTCTTGAACCGGAATACACAGAGCAGACGCAGAGCTAGATAAGATGAGCATTTGAGGTTAAAAAGTATATAAATAGTAATTTTTTTTAGAAAATAACCAACTGTTTTGCTAGATAAGACCCTTCTTCCTCAGCTGGGACCGTTTAGAGCCCTTTGAAGCTGCATTTAAACTGCATTTTGATAGTTCAAACTCGCAGCCACCATAGAAGTCCACTATATAAAGAACATTCCTAAAATGTTTTCCTCAAAAACATAATGATCTGTAAATAAATGATCTGTACAATTTTGTTCTGGAAGAGAATGTCTCCTTAAATGTGACAGAAATCCTTATAATAATCCAGAATCTACAAAATCTTTACAAATACAGCCTGTTTGCCGTTTCAGGCACTGCTGAAAATAAATTACCTTTTATATTAAAGCTTTATCTGCATCTATTATGTCTTTGTGTCCCTGCAAGTGCCTCTGCATGTTAGTAAGTGTGATTCTCAAATCTGACTTGACTCAATGGCCATCAGCAAGATCGCTTATTTATGCCTGAGCACGAGATCACCTGAGGAAAACTCAACCAGGATGCAATGCTGATGCCAGAGACTCATATACACACAATATTCAGAGAACAGCAACACCAGCAGCTTCTACACTTACACATGAACACCTGAACACCACTCAACACTGAATTTAAAGGGGACATATAATCAAAATATATACATATGCTATAATCGGATACCTGCTGCATCTACCAACCCAACCCCATATTTTGGTTAGTCTTTCTCTGCAAGCATGTGAAAAAACAAGCATGTCAGATTTTGTTCCTCCCATGACACAGGAAGGGGATCTTATTATAATATTACCGCACCTTAATCTGCAATTTTCCACCCACGGCACCGTCATTTTGTTTTTACAAATGACAACAGTGTACCAGTTCTAATGCCATGGCAAAAGTTCGAGCAAAGCATGCTAACTGTTTTGTCATTATTTAAAGTCCCAGTCTCTGGAAAACTGCTGACTTGGCAACACTGAAGTACAGCTCTGTTCTGAAAAAGGGGGCGGGGAGCAGCAGCTCATTTGCATTTAAAGAGACATACACGGCACAAAAACGGCGTGTTTCTGCTTCCACTCAAAATTGTTATTTTTAAAATGATATAATGAATCTGTGGGTTATTTTGAGCTGAAACTTCACAGACACATTCTGGGGACACCTGAGACTTATACTACATCACGTAAAAAGGGTCATAATAGGTCTCTTTTAAACAGTTGAGGAAAAGACAAAAATAAACATTTAAATAAATAAAAAAACTTGTATTGTTCTGTATTAGACAAACTGAAAATCTGTTTCAGAAAAAGACAAGAACTTTGATGTCATCTTAACTCTCTCTTTATATATAAAGAAATAAAACATTTTTCTACAATTTCAGAACAACAAAAAAGGGGTTAAAAACAACTTTCTCCACCTCAGAATTTTTTTTCTTATATAATAATATTATAATACTGTAGTACAATTTTCATGATCAAATTTTCATATTTATTTATTTTTTTTTTTTTTTAAATAAAATTAGAAACTGGGATTGTTTTTAACTATTGTGATTTAATTTGATCATGAAAATTGTGATACATATAATCACAATTTTCATGATCAAATTAAATCACCATAGATCAAATCAATCCAAGTTTCTATATATATGTATATATATATATATATATATATAAAAATAATCAAATATATATATATGCACTTTATCCTAAAGCAAAAAAAGACATAAACAAATATAAACAATAAACAAAAAATTCCAATATTAAAAAAATCCACTTTATAATTTTCCATCACGCTGTAAATGCATGTTATCCTAAAGAAACAAACAAATAAACAAACAAACAAACAAACAAACAATAAATGAATAAAAATCTAACATTTCTATATAGTTTATAAAATAAAAAAATATATATTCACCTCTCAAATAATTTTTTGATTATATAATAATATTATAATACAGCCCTATTTTCATGATTAAAAAAAATCATAAATCAACTGTTAATTTATATTTGTAATTTTTGCTCATCCAGTAAATGCATGTTATCCTAAAAGGAAAAAAGAAAATAAAAGAAAACATTAAAATATTAAAGATATTAAAATGTAAATAAAAAAAAAAATCTAATTTAAAAAAAAAAAAAAAAAGAAAAAAATTTTGATTAGCAACTCAAATCTCAGTTATAGTTTTTCCTGAAATGTTTAAGATTATGAATGCTACTGGCATTTCATGCTGTCTGTACATTAGAGCATGACATTTACATTTATTCGTTTAACTGATGCTTTTATCCAAAGTGACTTAATGTACATATGCAATAATGCGTTTAGAAATGAAATGGCTGTAACTATAACTAATGGTATTAAAGATACAATTTGAAATGTTAGCAAATGCAGAGCATGTAAACTAGACATCAAACTCCACGACACTCTTTCTCTCTCCTCTCACACACTCCATTACACAGAATCCTACTAATCGAAATACATACAAAACACACACAGTGTGGCACACAAAATCAAACACTCTCATCAATGTTACGCATGCATATACGCACGAACGGACAGTGGCTTTCCAAAGCCGTCAAACCCACGCTCGCTAAGATAAAGAGCACTGGGAAGTCAGCGCATCTGGTGAAAATAAGCAGTTAGCTAAGTGATTAAACATACACTTCAGCCTTCATCACCGCTGGGGTCTGGAGACACAGCCAGACACACAAACACACACACACACAAATCTCATTTCCCTCAGAGAAATCAGTGGTTTCTCCTGCCGAACAGGTTTAAGCTTAACATCAGTCTTCTCATGGTGCAGTTTTGCACTTGGGACTGATTCCATCTCAAATTTTGCTCTATTTTAAGCTCGTCTTATCTCACAGTGACTCTAATATAGGTTAAACCTGACAACTGTGTGGAAACAACGGTGAAAGCTTACGTAGGCCAGAATGTGCTGTGTTTGCTGTTATTTGTCCTTTCTTGTAAGGATAAATGTGTTCTAGAAACAATGTTAAAACCTGAAAAATCTGCATTGTGGTCAACCTCAAGGAGAAAAGATTCATAAAGGGACTAGTTTGCCATCAAAAAACACCAAAGTACTGCGTTTTGAAAATGCAAGATAAAAAAATAAAATAAAAAGTAAAAAAATAATGGTGGCTTGAGGCAATAATGCCACTGAGAGTGACCAAAATGCCAGCAAATTCAAACTGCGTGGGACAAAAAGCTCCTTGCTTTCAGAATAGCATTAAAAAATTCTTATACATTACATAAAGCCAAGTTAATCATTCTAATTATTCAGTTGAAAACTTATTTAAATGAATTAAGCTGAACTATTTGACATAAATGGGGCACGCACAGAGTGTTTTACATGGTTACATGCAAAATATACCACTATATAAGGCACACAAATATCCCATTATATCCACTCCAAGGGGCATAAAATAAATACAAAAAAAAATGAAATAAATAAAATATAACATATATATATATATATATATATATATATATATATATATATATATATATATATATATATATATATATATATATATATATTTAAATTTATTCTGTTATATTTTATTTATTTTATTTTATTTTGTATTTATATATATATATATATATATATATATATATATATATATATAATTGTCAGATTGATTACATTTTAAAAGATTAATTAAACTGATAATGTTTTATGCCATCATTTGATAATAATCTTTTTAAATAATTTTTTTGACATCAGAAATTAAAGAGACAACACAGAACAAAGAAAGAAAAGAAAAGTCCCATTAAATCCACTACAGGGGGCATAAAAAAATAAATAATAAAATCAAATAAAAAAATAAAATAAAATACTTAATTTCCAGCACTAGTATCATGATTGTATGTATTTTACATACATCATTCTAGGAAGTAAATTAAAAAATAATTGTGACATTGATTACATTTTAAAAGCTTAATTAAACTGTTAATGTTTTATGCCATCATTGATAACCATAATTATTTATATATTTTTTTGATATCAAAAATTCAGAAAAATTAAAGAGACAACACAGAATAAAGAAAGAAAAGAAAGAAAAGTCCCATTAAATCCACTCCATAAAATAAAATAATAAAATAAAATAAAAATAAAATAAAAAAAAAAAAATAAAACTTAAAATCCGACACTAGTATCATGATCTTATGTATTTTACATTACTCCAGGGGAAATAAAATCAACTCAAATCAAATAAAATAAAATAAAATAATAAACAAAATAAAATAAAATAACATAAAAACTTAATTTCCAACACCAGTATTATGATCTTATGTATTTTCATCATTCTATGAAGTAAAATAAAAATTGTCACATTGATTACATTTTAAAAGCTTAAATCCAGAAAAATTAAAGAGACAACACAATATAATATAAAGAAAAGAAAAGAAAGAAAAGTCCCATAAATCCACTTTAGGGGGTATAACATAAAATAAAATAAAATAAAATAAAACTTAATTTTCGACACTAGTATCATGATCTTATGTATTTTTCATCATTCTGTGAACTACATTCAAGTAAACATGATTAAACATGATTTTAGGTAAAATTTTGCATATTTCTAAAGTCAAGGGTGCATTTTACATGCTGTTAAAAAATAAAAAAAACCTTTTTAATCACCTAGCTTTTTGCAGTTCACTAAAAGGACCCTGTGGTGTGGCAAATGCATTTATAACTGTCCAAATATTCCACACAGTCAATATGAGATAACAAAAACAGCATGTATAATTATAAACGAATTAGAAAAATGCAGTTTAAAACAGTCACACGGCAGGACAATGCCGTCACAGCTTGAAATGTCACGTCACCCATCCATTATAATCACTGTACCATGTTACTTACGAGCTTTGTTAGTGTCATTTTACATGTAATAATTCCCAAAATAAGCCTGCAACATGTTGGTGTAGCAATAATAATTCACTTTAAGATTAACAGAAGCCAATGTAAGTTTCCATCGTGATATACAACATGACACACGTGTGTGTGCGTATGCACAGGAAAGGTTGGAGACTGTGAATATTATTGGCCATGAAAAGGGCACGCTTGTACACAGCAGTGTTCAGCAGGAGCTGCCTGGAGCCTTCAATCTACTGCTAGAAACAGTCAGGAATAACCTTATACCAGACTCTGCGTCTGTGTTTGTGGCTGATGAAGAAATGTGACTGTCTAAAACAGGCTCATGAACCTAAGACAGAGGTACCAAATGATGGTTTTCCACACTCATACCTGCTGCAAGCCACATTTGTGAGCAGCATATTGTATGTAAGGAAAGGCAACCGCAAGCCAAGTATGGTAGAGAATACTTGACTAGGGAAGGCTTGACTCAGACAGGTACGTCATCAGCGGAGCTAGAGCTTGGGGCTTCAGGATGTGTTGACTGCATCTCAAATACTCGACTGAAGATGTTCCTTTTTTGGCAAACTGACGCATGATGTATTTGAAGCAGGAATTCTATGGTTTATGGATTGATAACACTAAGCTGATATGCAGTAGTGAAGTTGTAAACAAATTATCTTCAGGTTTTTGAACAGACATTCAAATTGAACATCAAATTGAGCAACACAACTGACACGTTCAAGGCCCAGAAAGGTAGTAAGAACATAAATAAAACCTTTTGATTACTTGCTTTTGATACTTCATTTGAACTAATCATTATTGCCTCATTGCTATTATAAGTATTTTAAGTCATTTCAAAGACTTTTGTTCACTTAGATCTCTTTTTATTATCACAATAACATTAATTACTCGATTTCTCGATTAATCGTCAGAATAATCGACAGATTACTCAATGTCCTAGTAAGTAGTCCATGTGGCATCAGTGGTTCAACCAGAATGTTATGAAGCTACGAGAATACTTTTTGTGCACAAAGAAAACATGCTCTCGTGAATGCGTGATAAAGACTAATACGGAAGAGAAGAAACTGTTGAATAAAGCCGTTATTTTTGTTTTCTTTGCACACATTACGGTTGAACCACTGATGTCACATGGACTATTTTAACAATGTCCTTAATAGCGCTGTCACTTACAATTATTTTGGTAAGCAAATGATCTGTCGATTATTCTGACAATTAATCGAGTATTCGGGTAATTATGATTCATAAATAATATGGTTTTTGCAGTAATAAAAAGAGATCTAAGTAAACAATAGTCTTTAAAATGACTTGAAATACATACAGTTGAAGTCAAAAGTTTTCATACACCTTGCAGAGTCTGGAAAATGTTAATTATTTTACCAAAAATGTATGTAGTACTGACCCAAATAAGATATTTTAAAATAAAAAAACGTTTACATTCCACAAGTAAAAAAGTGTAGTGATAGTTGTTGAGTCCCTTTGTTTGTTCTGAACAGTCAAACTGCATGCTGTTCTTCAGAAAAATCCTTCAGGTCTTACAAAATCTTTGGTTTTTCAGCATTTTTGTGTATTTGAACCCTTTCCAACAATGACTATATGATTTTGAGACCCATCTTTTCACACTGAGGACAACTGAGGGACTCATATGCAACTATTACAGAAGGTTCAAACACCCACTGATGATCCAGAAGGAAACACGATGCATTAAGAGCCGGGGGGTGAAAACTTTTGAACAGAATGAAGATATTATTATCTTATTTTGCCTAAATATCATATTTTTTTCCATTTAGTACTGCCCTTCAAAAGCTACAGAAGATACTTACATGTTTCATAGAAGACAAAATAAGTTAATTTTACCCTGATCTTCGAATTCAAAACGTTTTCACCCCCGGGCTCTTACTGCATTGTGTTTCCTTCTGGATCATCAGAAAGTGTTTGAACCTACTGTAATAGTTACATATGAGTCCCTCAGTTGTCCACAGTGTGAAAATACAGATCTTAAAATCATACAGGCATTGTCGGGAAGGGTTCAAATACAGAAAAATGCTGAAAACCAAAGATTTTTCTGAAGAACAACGGGCAGTTTAACTGTTCAGGACAAACAAAGGACTCATGAACAACTATCAAAAACACAGAGTCAGAGTCATTTTTATAAATTTAACTAATATTTTCTCTTGCGGACTATATGTAAACATCTTTTATGTGAAATATCTTAATCAGGTCAGTACCAAAAAAAAATAAGATGCATTTTGTATCATCCCTCTTTTTTTTTTTTCTTTTTTTTTTTAAATAATTAACATCTTGCAGATTCTGCAAGGTGTATGTAAACTTTTGACCTCAAATGAATTTATTAATTGAATCATAGCATTTGTGAATTTACAATAGCATTATGCCTAATTGTGCTTTTTAAATGTGTTTAACATATCATACAGTCTTGGAAAACAGTCTAAAAATGAGTTTAATGCATTCTCGTCCTTAGAATGCACCACTTCCGGTATGTTGCAGGTTACTTGATGAGCTTTTTTTTTTTAATCGAGCACTTGAGTTGACTAACGGAACTGTAACAGCCCTTGTCTTTACTACCTTTCTGGGTCTTGAATGTATCAGCTGCGTTGCTGTCTATGCAGGGTCAGAAAGCTCTTGGATTTCATCAAAAGTATCTTAATTTGTGTTCCAAAGATGAACAAAGCTCATACAGGTTTGGAACAAAATAAGGGTGAGTAATTAATTACATAATTTTCATTTTAGGGTGAACTATTCCTTTAAACACTACACATACAACCAGAAGCCTTACACAATACACATTTCTGTACGGTAAATACATCAGAGTTTCACGCTACAGTTTTCAAACATTTCTGAATAACGTATGCTATTGGCTTTCATTCCAAGTACATTAGTGCAAAGTGAGAGAAGGTCATAGTTATTGTCTGTGCATTGTACCTCACAAACGCTGTCGTCGCTTGACTTGTTTTGAACCCAGAACACTCCTTTGAGAGTTTTCACTTTCTATACTCCAATACTCAACCCTTTATCACCTAGAAAGGCCAAATGAAAGCTGAGACCTTTGGGTAATGAAGTCCCTTAGAAATAGGACACCTAATACACAGTGAACTCATGCATAAAAAGAGGCATAGAAACACCTCATAACACAGCACAGACGTTATTGTTGTTCTGTAGTGGCAGAATGGCAAATGAAAAGGTACATGGCTGCTGTAATATACACTGAAAAAGCATTACATTATTCATAACCGTGTGGTGCTAAACAGGTGGTTATCACTTAAACACTGGAGGACTGTCCTATTTCACATACTGTACTTCGGTGCTATTCTATGTCAAAAAGCCTCTTGAATTTTGAAATGAATTTTAAAATGTAATTTATTCCTTTGATACAAAGCTAATTTTTCAGCATCATTACTCCAGTCTTCAGTGTCACATGATCCTTCAGAAATCATTCTAATAAGCTGATATATTATATGATTGCTAAACCATGATTCTTCAGGATTCTTTGACAATTAGAAAGTTCAAAAGAACAGCAAATCTTTGAAATCGAAATCTTTTTTGAACACTGTTAATATCTTTACAGTCACTTTTGATCATGATGATGATTTAATGTGTCCTTGCTGAATAAAAGTATTAATTAAAAAATAAAAAAAGACTTTTGAACGATAGTTTTGAGTATACTCTGAATCAGCATTAAAAATATCAGCTGGGAATTGAGTCTGTGTGCACTCTGCGATACGTTTTTTGCTTTGAAAAACACTTACAAATTTTTGTAGGATCTAAGAGATGTTTGATCCTGAACCGGACCCCTTAATTGGAGTCTGCGATCTTAACAAAACTCCCCTGAGCTGCATCTATAACCACTATAACTAAAACTAAAGCCCAGCTGAGGAAACAGAAAATTACCAACCTGCTTTCCAGTCAGTAACAATGCTTGATCTGTGCCACAGAAGCTATTTCTGAGCTCTCCGCTTTGAAAAACGCCCAACCTCATGCAGTCCCGAGGTGTGCGAGGTGCCCTCTGTGGTGCTAAAATCAGCGATAGACAGTCTCTGTATTCGTTTGCATGGTATTATACGAAGCAGGAATGTGCTGCTAGGTTGTACACATCTATTTCTATTCCTCGCTTTCTAGATATCACAGCCTTCAAAACCAATCCATTTACAACTGCAGAATAATACTGGCCTAAGAAAAACACCCACAATAAAGTCTTTTCATATTCTAGAGTCAGATTCCCTTTAGCTTGAAGACTAATTAAACACATAAAACTAGCATTTTGACTGCTTATTAGTATCTATAAAGCACATATTAATGCCTGCATGACCATATTCGAGATCCCTAACACCTAAACTTAACAACTACCTTACTAACTATTCATAAGCAGCAAATTAGAAGTTTACTGAGACAAAAGTTTTACTTAATAGTAGGGCTGCCCTCGACTAAAGATTTTTCTGGTTAATTAGTAGTCGTTTATTTTAAGCATTACTTGACTATTAGTCGCACATTTATTAAGAAACCACATAAATCAATAATAAGCCTTTAATTGCCTACATAGCCTAATAAGCGCTCAAGCGCACAAAAAAAAAAAAAAAAAAAAAACTTGCCACAGCGTGCCAGCAGATATAACAATTATGAATGTGTCAGGGAAAAACAGCAAGTAGACTGCTTCCACACTCCGCAGAGACATTTGAATTAGGGCTGTCAACGATTAATCGCAATTAATCGCATACAAAATAAAAGTTTAAGTTTGCCTAATATATGTGTGTGTACTGTGTGTAATTATTATGTATATATAAATATACACAAATTAATGTGTATATATATGAGAAATATGTTATTAATATACAAAATGGTTTTATTTATATGTAATATAAAATTATAAAAATTCTAATAAATATATATGCTTGAAAATATTTCTTAAATATATACATGAATGTGTTTGTATTTATATCTACATAATAATTATACACAGTACACACACATATATTAGGCAAACTCAAACTTTTATTTTGTATGCGATTAATCGTGATTAATCGTTGACAGCCCTAATTTGAATAGCACATATTTGCCTTTTTTAAGGCCTTATAAAACGTTTTTTTTTTTTCTCAAATTAATTTTATTTTTATCAAATTCTGTATTTTCCATTAATTTTCTGTATTTTCCATTAATTTTCTGTATTCCATTTTTACAATAAATTGATTTTATAAAAATGTATTTATTATTATTTTCTTTCTTAGTTTTTTCCAGAAATACTGTGTTGTGTATTTACATTTTTCTAGTAAATAAATTCTGCTAAATAATTTCTCTGGTAAATATTCCCTAAAAATAAAATTTTAATAATACTTTTATTATTAGTAGGAGTACTATCATTACATTAAGTAATATTTTTCTGTCACAGTTTTTTCAAGTTAAACCAAACTTTTATTTTGATGGGTTGTTGTGAGGACCTTTATAATGATATAATAGCATATAATAGTATTATATTTTATAATAGTAAAATGCTCATGAAGTGACTCTTTGGGCAGTTCTAGAGATTATGTGTTCATGTACTCGTATTGAGGCGGCAGAGGCTGAAACACCACCGCACATTTGCAGCATTCATTCACACAGAGACGCAAAACATGCAGGATGCATATTTAAATAGCCTTTTTGATTTATTTATCCCAAATAGCACAAATTCTGTGACATTCCGCATTATACAGTAAATTCCATTTTTATGCCTGGATTCCATGACTACGCATTGCGGAAATCATTGGGCCCTATTACACATCCCTAGAAATATTAATGTATTCTATGTACCTAATGTTGTGCTGTAATGCTTAATATTTGAAACAACCCATTTGTTATGAAAGGACAATATATGGCCGAGATACAACTATTTAAAAATCTGGAATCTGAGGGTGCTTAAAAAAATAAATAAATAAAAATATTGAGAAAAACGCCTTTAAAGTTGGCCTAAAGAAGTTCTTAGCAATGCATATTAGTAATCAATAATTAAGTTTTGATATATTTATGGTAGGCAATTTACAAAATATTTTCATGGAACATGATTTTTACTTATTATTCTAATGATTTTTGGCATAAAAGAAAAATCGATCATTTTGACCCATACAATGTATTGTTGGCTATTGCTACAAATATACCCGTGCTACTTAAGACTGGTTTTATGGTACAGGGTTACATATAGTGATGCTTTACACAGCAACATCACAAATGATTCATCTAGCTAAATAACAGCAGTTTATATGGGCTGCTGGAACATCTCTGACCCTCTAATGTATCTATAGGCTCCCCAGCAGGACCTCTGCTCATCCGTGTGAGACAACCTGGGATGTATGTTATCATACCTGCTGGGATTCTGATGAAATTTTGCTGTGCGATTACCTCCTGCTGTTTAACACACACATGGGAGTGCAGACGGATGAGATAACACAGTCAACACATAAAAAAATAATCAAGCAAGGGGAAAACAACCGATAAGGTTGTTTGTTTTGACGTACATTGTTGTCGCACATGTGCATTGAAAGAACAATGCCCTGAATGTAAGGTTTACAGTAATCTGGTCACATGGTCACATTTGTAAGACTACAAATAAAAAAGAACATAAGAACTATCAATACAAACTACATTTAACAGCCAAAAATTGTGAAACCGTTTATCAAATGTAGGCGCAAAATGCTTGGAGGAAAAAACCCAGGAAGTAACATCTTTGCCTGCCGTTTCTTTATCCTGTCTGAGTTGCTAAAAATCACTAAATTAAACCGTGCCAGTAGCCATGAGAGCTATTCACAAATCACGAAGCCCTCGTGCTGAGCCGCACTCCGCCACAAGATCGAACAGCTGTCTTATCTCAACTCACAATCGTCCTCTCGGTCCAAAGCACGGAGAAGAACATCCGCCCCCTCCGAACCCGATCCAAATGCTCTGCTCGTCTAAATATAAATCATTTATCTGAAAAGTTCAAAATCAGATCAATTGAACTGTACAAGCGAAGCAGTTTGTCGAAAGGAAGTGAAGCAAGTTTGAAAAGAAAATGTCTGAGCTGAGCATGCATCTGTTCTCAGAAAAGATCATCGAGATTATAATGTGACAGATTTTCCTCTATGTCCTTCCAGGAATATACACATATAATCACAATGCCGTGGCTTTGCGTGTCTTTCATTCGCCTCTTCTCAAAAGAAAAAAAATATTACGAAACAACTGAAATCCGGCCTGATTTTCTAACAATATTTAGCCTTTATCAGGCAAATTCTTGTCTAAAAAGTCCTCATTTGTTATCACTTCAGTAAAATAATAATACTATATATACTTAGAGTCTCCTGCAATCACAAATTTTATCTCTTAGAACACATCTTTGATTATTAAAATAACATTTTTTCCAGTAATAATTATCTTTGTGCCTCAAAATGACTTGAATGTAACTTTAAACCCTTAACTTATTTAGTATACGCATGCCTCGTGAATATGCTAATTAGTCCCGCCCCCACTCAATCACACCAGCTCAGACCTGCTAAACTTTCACTCAGTTAACTGAAGTAGTAAATGCTACATAATGACAAGAGGCAATATTAGATAAATCCAGCATATATGTTTGAACCAGAAACTGATTCTGAAAAAGCAGAGGAGCAGCAAATTATACAGGGTCCTCCACAAGTTGACGTATCAGCATGGTAATGTATTTTATGTGTCGCTTTCTACAGCATCAGTCATGTAACGGTAATTGATATCATTAGCCTTTGGCTTGACTGCATTATCAGACAGCTAATAAAGTGTTGCTAATGTTACACAAACCCTGTTCCTATTCACTAACTCAAAGAGCTACCTGCTGAAAAAAAAAAAAAAAAAAAAAAAAAAACATCCATATGTAGAAATGCATTGCTAATGATATGAAAAGCCTTGTCCCGAGAGTTTACAGGATTGATTACATGTTTGTGACGGTAATAAAAAGTGGTGATTTCAAACTGCACTTTTGAGACCGTCTTTAGTACCCTGAATTTTAAAAGGACAGTTCACTTAAAAATGAAAATACTGTCATTAATTGCTCATTCCAAACTTGTACGACCTTTGTTCACCTTCAGAACACAAATTAAGATATTTTTTTCTGAAATCCGAGAGTTTCAAGGCCCAGAAAGAGTAAAGACGTCATTAAAATACTGATGTCACATGGACTATTTTAACTATGTCCTTACTACCTTTTCTGGGCCTTGAACGTGTGCTGCTGTCTATGCAGGACCAGAAAGCTCTTGGATTTCATCTAAAATATCTTAATATGTGTTCGAAAGATGAACAAAGGTCTTACAGATTTGGAACGAGCAATTAATGAAAGAATTTTCATTTTTGGGTAAAGTATCCCTTTAAAATGGAAAATGTTCAACAATGGTGTTGACTGATAAAGTTCCACCTGGTTTGTCTTTAAGCCTATTAAATACACTAAACAGATGTGTAAACAAAGTTAAAAATTAGATTTTCACCACCGGGGTCTTCAAGCCACAAGAATTCACTATGGAATTGTCTAAAAAGACACCTGCATGCCATTAAAATGTAAAAAGGCGGAGCTCCGTCTCCATTAAACAATGAGATACCCGTCCCTCAGGAGACGCTCTTTGACCTTAGACTCATCTTCAGATGCAAACCACATTTATTGTGGGGTTTGGGGTCATGGCAGGGGTCAGACTGGAACATGCATAAAGGTCAAAAGGTCGAAGTTATTTACTCACCAGGTCGTGGTTGGTTGAGTTGGAATCATCCTCAGGAAAGGGGATGTATACAGCTAAGGCCATGCAGTTGGCGAAAATCGCTATCAATATAAAGATATCAAATGGCCTGAGATGACAGTTAAGGAATAGAACAAAGAGAATTAATAATTATAAATAAAGTCAGAAGCAATTAATATACATTCAGTCACTCTTGTGAAGGTCTCAAAGAATCAATCAAAGAGGACAAAATCTTGGATATATGTGAGCCTGGACCACAAAACCAGTCGTAAGTAGCATGGGTATATTTGTCACAATAGCCAAAAAAACACTGTATGAGTCAAAATTATCAATTTTTCTTAAATGCCAAAAATCATTGGGATATTAAGTAAAGATCATGTTCCATGAAGATATTTTGTACATTTCCTTCCATAAATACATTAAAACTTAATTTTTGATTAATAAATCAACTTCAAAGGCGATTTTCTTAATATTTTGATTTTTTTGCCCCCTCACATTCCAGATTTTCAAATAGTTGTATCTCAGCCAAATATTGTCCTATCCTAACAAACCATATATCAGGGGAAAGCTTATTATTCAGATTTTAGATTATATATATATAAATCACAATTTCAAAAAATTGACCCTTATGACTGGTTTTGTGGTCCAGCGTCACATATTGTACATATTTAAAACAATGGAAAGAGAAAAATTAAAAATCTGAGATCAAAATGTGATAAATCAAATTTTAACTCATTAATTTAAACATTTCCAGAACTAAACAAGGCTAAGTTTTTTTTTCTGCCAGAAATTTAGATTTGTTACTTGGCTTGCTAACATTTTTATTTTTTTACGGTCTGAAAAACACATTTTGTTTTTTAGAACATTTTTTGGCCTGAAACTCTCACACTGGCCCCTGTTCATCTGTACATATATATATTATTAATTCCAGCTAAATTTCATCTTGTGATTGCTCAAAAGGGTCAGAAGGGAACAGCAGAGCTACTTGCATGCGTTTTAACGGTAAAAAGTCCATCACAACACCACTGACTCAGCCGCTCTGCTTTCCTGCTAGTGAGACGTACAAAATGTAAATAAAACCGGTGTGAGTCAGAGGAGCTGAAAATGCTGCAGTCCACATTAAACATTCGACAGTCAATCATTTTAAATCTATCCTTGCTTTCACAAAAATGCATAATTTTGTGTGTCAAGGATACATTTCACTCTACATTCTAGGTTGCGTCTTATATTACTTTAAACGCATTTTGAAAATCCAGTACAGTGCGATGTTCTAATTTTATGCTGCTAAATACTCTTATTAGGCCATGAGCTAGGACACTAAAATGTTGGATTATGCGCCATTCAGGGGAAGTTCTCTCTGACTTTCCCATGAGTCCCTTGAGGAAAGACAAGGCTGGTGCTTGGCTAACATTAGCTTTTGCATGCTCCTGCACAAATGCTCACACCTGCAATGCTTGTTTCTTGTTTCACTGTACATTATATTGTACATCCTGTCCTATACATCCTCTCTAACAGAGATGAAGCTGAAATCTACAGCTTGGAAGCCATAGCTCCTTTATCTTCCCCACAGGGCTGGGGAACAGATGTTCTTTTCAAAGCTCAGCTATACACGCTGACTTGCGTTTGAGATTAAGGTGTTCCTCACTGCAGGGAACACAGCTTCGCTCTAATAAAGACCACCAGACAAGCTTCCACCGGAGATCAAGAGCTGGGACGTCTGCTCTAGACACAAAGGTGGACTACTTTCATTTGTTTACCTGTTCTCTTGATAATTTGCTCAATTGTTTCATCCCGCCTTCAACTATTTTCAGCACAAGCCACAAGCAAACCACACCATATGCTAGTGTTCTCAAAAAATAATGCCTGAAGAAACTCCAAAGTGTATTTACAAGCAATAAACTATGACCTGAAGAGCAGACCACTAGTTTTTCCACATGTTCAAAAGCAACTCTGCTAAAACAGAATACACTAAAAACCTCTATGCTGCCATTTTTTCCATTAAACATAAACAGAATATTTGAGTCAACTGTTCATTATAAAAATCCTTCAGGTCCCACCAATTCTTAGATTTTTCAGCATTTCTGTGTATTTGAACCCTTTCCAACAATGCCTGTATGATTTTAAGATCTGTATTTTCACACTGCATTAAGAGTCAGGGGGTGAAAACTTTTTGAAATTGAAGATCAGGATAAATTTAACTTATTTTGTCTTCTGGGAAACATGTAAGTATCTTCCGTAGCTTCTGAAGAGCAGTACTAAATGAAAAAAACATGATATTTAGGCAAAATAAGAAAAAAATTGCACATCCATTCAAAAGTTTTCACCCTCTCTTAAGCATCGTTTTTCCTTTTAGAGCATCAGTGAGTGTTTGAACTTTCTGCAATAGTTGTGTATTAGTCCTTCAGTTGTCCTCAGTGTGAAGTGACGGATCTCAAAATCATACAGTCAATGTTGGAAAGGGTTCAAATACACAAAAAGCTGAAAAACCATATAAAATAAATTCAACTATTTTTTTTCTTGTGGACTATATGTAAATATACAGCTTTGGAACGACACAAAGCTGAGAAAATGATGACAAAATTGTCATTTTAAGGGGAAAAAAATTATTTTAAACTTTAATATGAGAACATTTTGTACACCCCAAAAATCTTAAAGAGATAGTTCACCCAAAAATGAAAATTACACCATTATTTACTCACCCACAAGCCATCCTAGGTGTACAAGACTTTCTTCTTTCAGACTAATACAAACAGAGTTATATTAACTAACAGAGTTATATTAAGGTCCTGGCTCTTTCGAGCTTTATAATGGCAGCGAATGGGTGTTAAGATTTTCAAAGTCCAATAACCTGCATCCATCCATCATAAAAAGTACTCCACACAGCTCAGAGGGGTCAATAAAGGCCTTCTGACGTGAACCGATGCGTTTGTGTAAGAAAAATATCCTTATTTAAAATGAACCATAATCTCCACATCCCACCTTATCATCTGGAACACCACTCTCTCATGAACACAAGCACAACTTACAGTTTAAGTTTTAAATATGGATACATTTCTTACACAAACGCATTGATTTGCTTCAGGAGGCCTTTATTAACCCCCCAGAGCTGTGTGGAGTACTTTTACGATGGATGGATGCACTTTATTGAACTTCACAATCTCAACAGCCATTCACTCCCATTATAAAGCTTGGATGAGTCAGGACATTTATTAATATAACTCTGATTGTATTCGTCTGAAAGAAGGAAGTCATATACATCTAGGATGGCTTAAGGATAAGTAAATTGTGAGGTAATTTTCATTTTTGGGTGCGCTATCCCTTTAATATTAGTCAATCTTGACTGAAAACTGATGTTTAAAGGATACTTCCATTCCACGAGGCTGATACAGGCCCGGCGGATGGGATTGTTGAGGTTGAGGCAGAAGAGAGCTCTCTGCGGCCGCGTGTTGGCCGAACTGCCCTGTTTTTTGCTCTTGGCATACTGCTGCCGCTTCTTCTGGGCCAGCGAGCCGACCGGTACCACTGACGGTACAGGTACGGAGGCTGCGGGGGGCGCGGCAGGAGTCGCAGCAGGCGGAGCAGGGCCGTTGGCGCTCATGGTGCGGGCTTGGGCCTGAGCGGGGCGTCCACCAGCATGGGCCTGCCAGGGGAGAGGGCACAGGGGTGGGCGCTGAAGCGGAGGGTCTCACCAACAGGCTGGCACGTCACCAGAGACAGGTACTCTGGTACTGCTGGCATAATTTGCCTCTGTGAAAGACAGAGAGGAGAGTTAGAGAGAAAGCGCAGAGAATATAGTGGGAGGCTGTGCAGTGACTTCCTTCACCGCTACATTATATTATGCAACAATGTGGGTGTAGGACTAAAAGATGCATACAGTATGTCTTTGGGTCTAAAGGCCAGTGTCTCAACCAAGGTTTGCGAGCAGTCCAACGTGTAAAAGGCGTGGGCACCAAAAGAATCTCTATATTTGAAGGAACAGTTAATCTAAATATGAAAATTATGTCTTTATTTACTCCATTTCACATCAAAAGCGTCAAAACGATAAGCCTCATGCACTATATTTAAGATATTATGAAGCCATATGATAGCTTTGTGTAAGGACTGACTGCGGTGACGCATTTCCATAGTTATGAACAGAAATTTAGCACAGTTGTTTATATTTAGAGTTTTTTTTAAGAATATACATTTATAACATTATCCGTTATACTGCTTTTGCATTAAATGACAGAAAACTGGTTAAAGTGATTTTAATATAAAGACTGAGGCAGTGACGGCAAATTGCTTCTGATATTTTTTTTACCTCTTTTGGAAAGTCATGTGCTATCATATTTTTATTTTCCCTTGCTGTTGGAGCAAATGTGAACTCAAAAATATATTTGTTTTAATTTATACAAATTATAATCCACAGAGCTTTCTGCTTTTTGAAAAAAAAAATGTGAAAAGATAAAAAAAAATTGACTTTAATAACTGACTTTAAGACTCAATCAGTAACCCTTTGCAATAAGGTTCTATTATTTAATGCATTAACAATGAGCAATGCATTTGCTAGAGTATTAAAATAATATTATTTAAATACATAGCATTTAGTAATATTAACAATGCATGCAATTTTGATTTTAATGATGTATATTTGCTTTATATATAATAATTGCTTTAGAAGTATTTTCACAGCTAGTTCATGTTATGGTTACATGAATTACATGATTTTATTCTACATATGTGACCCTGGACCACAAAACCAGTCTTAAGTAGCACGGGTATATTTATAGCAATAGCCAAAAATACATTGTATGTATTGTATAGGTCAAAATTCATTAGGATATTAAGTAAAGATCATGTTGCATTAAGATATTTTGTAAATATATCTAAACTTATTTTTTGATTAGTAATATGCATTGCTAAGAACTTAATTCTGACAACTTTACAGGCAATTTTCTCAATACTTAATTTATTTATTTTTTTTTTTTTTTGCAGATTCCAGATCTTCAAATAGTTGTATCTCAGCTAAATATTGTCCTACCCTAACAAACCATACATCATTGGAAAGCTTATATTCTTAAATCTCAGTTTCAGAAATTTGACCCTTATGACTGGTTTTGTCACATATGTAAATATATATATTGTCAATATAATATATAACACATCATGTCAATATATATACTTATTGACATGAGGTTTTATTCCATCAAATCAAACCATGAAACCAGGAACATCCAGTATTGAAAAGTCTGAAGCAGTGCAATAACACATTTAGGTGCACATACAATGTGCCAGCTTAAACTAAAAATATCATTATTATACTGGTTACTATGATTTCACAACAAACCGGGACAGCGAAAAGGAAAAGCATAACACAGCATAACTGACAGAGGTATTATTAGGATAATGTCACAAAAAAAAAGTTACAGCCTGTGGAAAAATCAATGTGCGTAGCGTGACCCAATGAAAACCAGCCTGCAAATAGATGCATTGTGGCAGAGAATCACACGACCAACATCCCCACAATAAAAACAGCAAACAACAGCAAAATAAAAACACGCTCTGAATTGAAATCCAAGCAAAAAGCACACATCCATGCTCACGGGATCCACAAATGTCACTCGTATACATCAGAGTCCTTGAACCACTAGGCCCCGCAGAGGAAATAAAGACATGCATGGAAAGGTCATATCGCCTGTATACATTTCCCTTTAAGCATTTGTCTTCCATCGAATCGTGAAAACCTAAGACACCGCATCCAAATGTGTCACAAATATAAGCCAATGCTCTGCTGTCATTGGAGAGGATATACAACAGCCTAAATGTTTATCTTTACACCAATGATATAGGACATTAAGTGCACTGTATCCTTGTCAATACTGGCTTGTTTATCAGATGTATCCTATTTATCACTCTAACGTCATGCATGATGCAAATTGATAATGAAATATAGTTTCTTAATGCCTTCATTTGCATAGACACTAAATGTTGACGTTTAACCATCTCTTGTAAGACAATGACACATATTGTGATTCTAACATCGGGATGCATATATCGGATGGCATATACATGCGTTTCTTACAAGCGTTTCTCCATACATATGGCAGCCAAATCTGTGTCTTTCTTTAGATGATGCCAATGATGCTCAGTTGCAACAGCTGTGATGCGTCTTTATAGTCACCGACTGTTCATTTCTTTAAAAAACGCCTGATTATGACAAGCAGTGACAACATCAAAGGTCTAACGGGAGCAAAACGAGCGCAAAATCCTCTGCATCAGCACCATCAGCATCTTTTCGGCTCCGACTCGGATGCGAAATGATCGCACTCCATCATTTGTTTAAAAAGATCCATTTTAACCAGATAGACGCCAGGCCGCTGCTTGAACATCGTACCTTTGATGAGGTCTTTCCTTTCAGCTGAGGAGGAGGATGATTCGGCTTATATCCAGAGATAAAACTCCGACATCGATTAAAACGCTCAGGTCCGATCTGACACGGTAAATTCAAATTCATCAGTCTGCGTTCGTTATTTTGCGCGTGAGAGAGCGCGAGAGCTTCCTCGCGTTCGGCGCGCGCTGCCCGTGTTTAAGCGTCACGCGGCGTCGGTGAACGGTGAAATGAGCTGAACTCCCCCTCTGGCTGTGCACGCACAAACCGCTTACTTTAGTGACGAGGGCTCCGAATCATTTAGAGAATCGGTTCGTTTAAATGGATCATTTCGTAGCCATCATTCAGTTCCCAGTGTGGGATGTTACTTTTCTTTTTTGTTGTAATTCGTTTTTTTCTTTGTTTGTTTGTTTTAGGTGATATTTATTGTCTTAACAATATTGGTTTAAAAATACTGTTAATAATAGGCCTGTTGTTCACAATATGTTTAAATGTATATATTAATAGGCTTACCATGTTATATTAAAATAAAAATAAAAATATTATTCTCGTTTTATTGTACTCCTAAAAAAGTCGTGTCGAGTGATTTATGATTTTAATGTCTCGTTTCAATGAACGGTTTATAAAACGATTCATTTTGAATCGTTTAAGGAATCGATTCATTTAAATTGATCATTTCGTAAGATCGCTCGAGCTTGGGGTGTTTTCTTTTTTGTTTTGTTTTTTCTTTGTTTGTTTGTTTTAGGTGATATTTATTGTCTTAACAATAATGATTTAAAAATACTGTTAATAATAGGCCTGTTGTTCACAATATGTTTAAATGTATATATTAATAGGCTTGCCATGTATCCCCAGTTTGGTTAACAATATTATTCTCGCTTTGTTTTACTCGTAAAAAAGTCATGTCGAGTTCAATGAACGGTATATAAAACGATTCATTTTGAATCGTTTAAGGAATCGATTCATTTAAATTGATCATTTCGTAAGATCGCTTGAGCTTGGGGTGTTTTCTTTTTTGTTGTAAATCGTTTTGTTTTTAAGTGATATTTATCGTTTCAACAATATTGGTATCAAAAATGTTGTTAATAATAGGCCTGTTGTTCACAATATGTTAAAATTAATAGATTAATAGCCCTATCATTTATTCCCAATTTTGCTGACAATATTATTCTCGCTTTGTTTTACTCCTAAAAAAGTAATGTGGAGTGATTTATGATTTGAATGTCTCGTTTCAATGAATGGTTTATTAAACGATTCATTTTGAATCATTTAAGGAATCGATTCATTTAAATTGATAATTTCGTAAGATCGCTTGAGCTTGGGGTGTTTTCTTTTTTGTTGTAAATCGTTTTGTTTTTAAGTGATATTTATCGTTTCAACAATATTGGTATCAAAAATGCTGTTAATAATAGGCCTGTTGTTCACAATATGTTCAAATTAATAGATTAATAACCCTACTATTTATTCCCAGTTTTGTTGACAATATTATTCTCGCATTATTTGATTTATGATTTGAATGGTTCGTTTTAATGAACGGTTTATAAAACGATTCATCGATTCAATTGAGTCACCACTGAAAAATTGTCACCCAGGTCAATTTTGTTGTATAATTAGGTTTTGGTTATTTTAGTTGTAGTGTTTTTTTCTTTGTTTGTTTGTTTTTAGGTGATATTTATTGTTGCAGAAATATTGGTAGGCTATCAAAACACGATTCATCAATTCAGTTGAGTCATCACTGAAAAGTGTTAATCAGCTGCAGTTTACAGGTACATTTTTGTTGTATAATTAAGTTGTGGTTATTTTAATATTACATTCTAATATAATATTATATTTAATATAATTTTATTTTAAATATTTGTGTCTGTCACAAGCTAATAACCAATCACGATCGAAGATAACCAAGCAAGCCAATCAGCTTTCAGTAACGCGGGTGCGTCAACAAACCTGTTTCTTGGTAACTGGTGAGAGGGAAAAACAGGTGAGGAGAAAATTTCAAATTTAGCCAAAATGTCGATTAAAAACAAATTAATGACTGAATGACTGAATGAATTTTCCATAGCTAATAAAGGAGTTGGGGTGAATGTGCACAGGTGAGTAGACATTTCTTGGGATGTTGCTCTCATTTCACTCAGTTCATGTATTACTGTTTATTTTATTAAGGGGATATCGTTTGTTTACCTGAGCATAATTATTACCAAATATATGAAAGCGATATAAAAACACGTGACGTGTGTTTATTTTTACAATAAAAATCATTATGATAATTATTAAGATATATTAGTTGTTCTTAATATTGTGAAGACATGATTTTACTCAAAAAGTCAGTCGTTACGAATCGGTTCGACCGAATCTTTAACAAGAATTGGTTCAAAAGAATCATTCGTTCGCGAATCGGACTCAACACTCAGTACAATCAGCAAGAATGAACGAACTACTAACAGGTGTTTGGCAGTACTGAAACACGATAGAGCAAAATGTATTTGCTAATAATAATTTCACTAATATTTAGATTATTTTCACTGATTATGGGCCGTCTTTTACATCCAGGGTTTTTCTTTGCGTTTGCAGTTTGCTCTTAACACACACATACTGAGAAAATTAAGCAAGGAAGTGAGGAAAATTAAAAGTCATACTGTGTGAAAAAAAAAACACAGTAAGTCAGTAGAACTGAAGGCCTTTAAAAACATGCAATTAGAGCTCAGAGAGTTAGGACTTCCCTTGAGTAATCATTTTCAAAGTGGAAATTTGTAATCTGAATTTTCTAAAGAAACCCACTTTAAATATTTTTTCAGCATTTCACAAGTTCATATGGGAGGTGAGTCTACTATTTCTGGAGACTATCAACACAAACGGCAAGAATGTGACAGTGATAGACACATTTCCCATGCACTGCAGTCAAAAATCATTTATTTGGGCATGTTCGTGAATACTTCAATTTTATTTATTGCAGATCAACCTCGATCGAAGAATAATCCTGTAATGTTTCTTTTCATGCAACACTTCAAACAATCTATCAGCCATCTTTAGAAAAGACAACACCTGCTCACCACCTGCTCTACTCAGAAACTCATACCATCTCTCACATTACCTCTCATGTCTGGAATATTCTTTGCTCTCATGCAAACAACCGAACATTCAATGACATTCTTG
Source organism: Labeo rohita (assembly GCF_022985175.1). Classification (NCBI taxonomy): domain Eukaryota; kingdom Metazoa; phylum Chordata; class Actinopteri; order Cypriniformes; family Cyprinidae; genus Labeo; species Labeo rohita. The sequence goes on along the minus strand of NC_066879.1, from coordinate 17,662,932 downwards.
AGCTCAAATTGAACAATTTTCAGTATTCATTGTATAATGCAAAGATGGAAAATACTGGATTACTACATAGATATATACGTTATTTCTATATATACAACATATCTGCATTCTGGAAAGACAAATAGAACAGAAAATCATTTTATATGTACAAATTACTGTTTATAAGTGTATTTCTTTGTGGTGAATCCTTAAATAGATGTCTTCTATATTTCACATATTTTAAATTCAACATCCCATAAACTGAAAAAGCAGAAAATACTATAGAAATTTGATCTATTACAGCAGGAATCGATGTTCGCTCACCTTTGGGACTGTTGCTTTTATGAATCCAATAAAACGCTGTCAGAAAACCCATGATGAAGCTGTAGTACAGTCCATGTGTTTTTCTGATGTGACCGGTGAAAGGTTCAGGCAGGCCTTGGGCTCGCTCTGAGACCGGGATAGATTTACGGCCGGTGTCCACTTACCTGTCTAACAGATATAATGGTTTCTCCCCGAGGCAACTTTAATAATTAAATGCCTTATTGGGTATTTCGGCCAATCAGCATTCACAGTTTCTTCTGTCGTTTTCACATGACGTGAACCTGTACTGTACAGTGAAGCACACATAAATTAAAAAAAAAAAAAAAAAAAACACAAAACATCCTAGGGGTGATTTTTATTCAAACTAACAGATTTCATAAGGCCAAAAAACAATATGTGACCCTGGACCATAAAATTAGTCATAAGTAGCACGGGTATATTTGTAGCAATAACCAAAAATACACTGTATGGGTCAAAATTATTGATTTTTATGCCAAAAATCATTAGGATATTAAGTAAAGATTATGTTACATGAAGATATTTTGTCATTTTCACCGTAAATATATCAAAACTTAATTTTTGATTAGTAATATGCATTGCTAAGAACTTCGTTTAGACAACTTTAAAGGCGATTTTCTCAATATTTACTTTGTTTCTGGATTCTAGATTTTCATGTAGTTGTATTTTGGCCAAATATTGTCCTATCTTAACCATACATCAATGGAAATCTTATTTATTCAGCTTTCAGATGATGTGTAAAAATCCCAATTTCAAAAAATTGACCATTTTTTACAAGAAAATACTATTTGAGTCTTTCTACTTAAAAATGAAATTTTCTTTGTAATTATTTGTGAATGATACTAGTCATTTCTATGATGATGTGATAATTAAAAATATCCAACACCATTCTTTTCAGTGTATGAAAATCTATTATAAAAATCTTACAAATATTATTATTAAAACATTAAAATGAAAGACTATAGTCATGAATATGACAGAAACAGTGTGAAATAATTTCACATAATTATTACAATAATCAACTCAAACATTATAGTATTTGTGAAAATATTGTAAATACATACAGATAAATACTTTCTAAATACAAATAAATAATGTATTCATAATTTAGATATTATAAATACATGAATATAATTTTTAAACAACGTTTGAGAAAATAATTTCCATTTTCCCCTTTTTATTAAACTTTTATGGAAGGTTAGTGTCCAAATTAAGTAAATAATTTTTTAAAAAATCATAAAAATATTTTTATTTAAATACATAAAATGCTAGTATGAAGTTAGCTTTATCAACACAAAAAAATATTAAATAAATAAATAAATGTCATTTCCATCACAAAATAATTATGCTCAGGTACACACAGATGTAGATTTCAGTCCCTGTGCCTCTTTCTCTCTCTTCTTCTCTTTCTACCTGCATTTTCGTCATTGTTTGTCTTGCTGACTGCTGAAGTGAAGCTCATGTAGCATCAGAGGTATCTTTTGGCAGCAATGAGAGCCACACTTGTGTCATGGTGTTCTTTACCACTATCACTACCAATAGCATGCTGTGTTTCTCTTCAGACAATCAACACTTATTTTGTGAGAGTCAGCAATATTAAAATACATTAAATGGTATGGTTGAGGAGAGGTGTGCTTTTGCTCTTTAAAGCTATCAGACTTACATTAAAAAATGTGGGGATTTTTCTCCCAATGTTCACCAAGGCTGCATTTATTTGACCATAATATTATTACAATTTAAAAGAGCATTTTTTTATTTGAATATATTTTAAAATGTAATTTATTCCTGTGATGCAAAGCTGAATTTTTCAGCATCATTAGTCCAGTCTTCAGTGTCACATGATTCTTCAGAAATCATTGTAAGATGCTGATTTTCTGCTCAAGAAACATTTGTATTATTATCATTATTTTGTTTAGACCATAATACATTTTTTTAGTATTCTTTGATGAATATGAAGTTTAAAAGAACAGCATTTATTTGAAATCTTTTGTAATAACACATTTATTTACTGCCACTTTTGGTCAGTTTAATGCGTTCTTGCTGAATAAAAGTCTTAATTTCTTTTTAAGATGCTAGCATTGTGGCAGCACGTTTTACATGGGAATTACAAGCTTTTATTTCTCGTATGTCACCCAGTGTGTGTGTGTGTGTGTGTGTGTGTGTGTGTGTGAAGTGAGAACAGAAGTGAAGAGCCCTGAGGGTCAGTTGTAGTATGTTGTCAGCTTCATTCCCAGCATCCCTACAACAGTCTTTCTTTCTTTTGCTTTCTCTCTCTCTCCCTATACCTGCCTATCTCTTTTTCCTGCATCTGTTTTGCTTCTTTATGAGATTTGTGGCCTTTATTTCTCATTAGTTTAATCACTTCCTCTCATTTCTGTGTCTCACTTTCCTTCTAATGTAATTGTGTGCAGAATAACACTACTGAATTTTTCTGCCCTGTCAGGCTGTTGCACGCCATCCTTTCACCTAGTTGGCTGCAGTCTGAATGATCGACAGCCGTAGATGACTGACAGCTGACCACCCCTCCCCCTTGGGTGCTGAGGGTAAGTGCTATGTCGCTGTAGCAACCACAGAATGACTTATGGGTAATCGAGTGAGCACCAAGAACCGACGCGCCCCTCAAGGAGCATCTGGCATTAAAATCAAGTTTGTCTCAGTATTGTGCCAACATGTCTGCGTAACATATCACCCTAAAATCATTTTTTTAAAAAATCAACTATACCACTAATTTTTCTTTTGCATTGAGTCATTATTTCTAAGATTTCTAAGTGCATAATTCGACATGTAAAACACTTGTAAAAAAAAAAAATAATTATGGAAAATTCCTTTATATTAATACAGTGCATTGTGCCATATTTTAACAGATTTTTTGCCGCGTGTATACATAATGTATAAGCACATCATTATTTATGCATAATAAATATTTTATATTTAAATATCAATAATGTAACAAAGAACTGTATAACAAATTATATAACAAAACTTTTTTTAGCAATGGCCATGATGTAATTGTAATAATGATGATTTAAATAAAATAATACATAATTCATATTTTATAATATTATTTAGTAATTAAAATTACTTTAATAACATTAATTAAATGTGGTAATTAATAAATCACAATGCATAAAATAAATATATATATAAAATATGCGTATGTGTATATAATTTATTAAAGAAAAAATATATATATAGTAATAAATAAATAAATTATAGTAAATAAATAAGTGTAATAAATAAATAAATATATATTTTTGAATATATATATATATATATATATATATATATATATATATTGTTATGTTTATTCAAACAAATACTTTTTTTCTTCTGATTTTGAGGGTGAAATGTACATTTTTATGTCAGCTAAGTACATTTTCCTTCTTTATTGTCATTCATGTGTCATTATCATCAAAAATCATTGCTATTAGCAAAAAAATATTTATTTATTTCATTTCATATATCATGGTGAGTTATGTCTATTTAAATAAAATTAGAAGAAAATATTTTATATTTAAGTATAAAATAAAATGTAATAAAAAATGCTGTTTTAGCATATAATGTGATATATATATATATATATATATAATTTGATGTAAAATTTACATAAATATTATTTAACATCATGGTAATTTAATTTAAATAAAATTAAAAATAATAATAAATATAAAGCACTATGTATATTAGATTTATTCAGATTTATTTCATTTTTTTCTTCCGAGATGAAATGTACATTTTTTCTTTGGGGGTGAAATGTAAATTTTTTGTCAGTTAAGTACATTTCCATCTTTATTGTCATTAATGTAATGCAAATATCACTGTTGTTACCAAAAAAAATTATTTGATTTTATATATCATGGTAATTGATGTCTTTTTAAATCAAATTATAAAAAAAATATTTGATATTTAAATATTGCAAAAAAAAATTACCATATAATGTGATGAAAAATTCACATATATATTATTTAACATCATGGTAATATTTGCTTTCGGTCTGTTTGCACTGTATGAAGTTGAGAGCCGCATTTGTATTTGTTGGAGGATGTGAATATTAGCATCTATGTCACCAGAGTGGTGTTATTTCATATATCCCAAGGACTTTGCTCAGGTTGATTCAGTGCAGCCAACACCTAGGCCTCCCAGATCGCATTGTGTGGCGCTGTGTTAAGTTATGATTTTAACTGTTGTTGTAGTCTGCGCCGTTTGCTGCCAAAGAAAGTAAAAATAGAAACAGTCATGCACCCTGAATGTACATTCCCTTCAGGAGGTGAGGGACCACGGGCCTTCCTGATTGGCTGACGGGTGTCACATGGCCGTAGGTTCTCAGGCTAGGATTGGGTCACACATTTTAGAGCAGTTTGATGACAAGTGTTTCTGACTGGGATGGAAAGCCCAGAGGAGATACTGCTTACTCAGAGATCAAGAGAGCGAGAGAGAAAGAATGAAGAGGGAAAAAAGGACAGCGGAGTGGGCGGAGACTGGCCTTATGACATCAGAACAGCTTTCTGAGAATTCATATTACTCACTTAAAGATTTAAGCTGCGCATTTCACATACCTGACTGGAAAAGTAAACTATTGTGCATTTTTTTTTAAATCATTTATTTTAGTTCACCTAAAATAAAATAAAATAAAATAAAATAAAATAAAATAAAATAAATGTATTATTAATTACTCACGTATTTTGGATTCAACAGATTTTTCCCATAATAATATTAATAATAATTAATAATTAATAATAATAATAACATATTCGTGTTGTTCAAATTCAAAAGATTTTACCTTCTCTTGTAAAGCTTGAAAACTCAAGTTTTTTTAAATTGCAGTTATAACATAAAATAAATAAATACAATACAATTAATACAATAAAACAAAATATATATATACTGTATATAAAATAAATTAATTGTGAAATGTTTCAGAGAATAAATCATCTATATAATTATAGTATTTATGGATGCTAACAGTGTATTTAATTTTTCCACACACATTTTTTCCATCCTTTTTAAAATTTGAAAACTCCAGTCCCTCCTTATTGTAATTATTACATAAAATAAAATAAATAAAACGTATGATTTAATATAAATAATTTATTTAAAATTACCTAAAATAAAGATACATAAAAAAAATACAATAAATAATAAAACAAAATAAAAGGTTTGTGTTTACATGATATATGTGTGTACTGCGTATATTTATTATGTATATATAAATACACACACATGGATGTAAATATTTAGGAGAAATGTTATGATTATATATAAAACATTTACATTTATATATAATCTAAATCATATATATGTATGCACATATTATGTAAACATATAAACACGATTAATCGTTTGACAGCTTTAATTTTTTTTTCCATCTTTTAAAACCCGAAAACTCCAGTACCCATTCATTATAAATAAATAAATAAATAAATAAATTAATTAATTAATTATAAATTCTGAGATGGTTTTCATATTAAGTAGTCTAGATACTAACAATATTAATGGAAACTAAGACAGGATTTCATTCTTCCACACCTTCCCTCAAGACATTCTAGTCCTTGTCTGATTGTGAGTGACAGAGATGCAGTAAAATGACATCACAGCATTCAAAATCCCACACGTGGCATGGGATGGCAGAATACGACACGTGACATAACTGGACAACCTAAGCATGACATTGCAGAGGGGCAGCGAGTCATGTGGTCATTGTGCAAACACTGCCAGCTGTGTTGATTCACTACCGAATGTGTGTGCTGCAGACAGACACCACATGATATCATCACAGCTAATTTCAGAACCACTTCGCTAATATGTTTTATTATTGTACTACTGTGGCTATAATTGTAATTCTCAAAACATTTCATACACCGGAAATACTGAGAGAAAGTTCTCCAATCTAGACTTTTGGCTTCTGAAATGAGACACAACCTTTAGTAAAGTCACAACAGTGTGACAAATGTATATATATATATTTCAGTACTCATACATATTTAGGTTAAAATGTATACAAATATATTTTAATTAAAAAAACTGAATAATAATTATAAAAGAAACTGAAAATTTCAGCAATATTCTTTATTTAATACATTTTATTGCATGTTTTACTTGAACAGAAACTTAAAGACTCATTCATTCTCTGAACCTAGTGTTTATTTCAAGAGAATGTGAGTTGTTTTTAAGAACGCCCTTCCCTATTTAGATGTCAAAGGTCAAGGTTCTCTCTTTATGGTGCAGTGGCGTCCTCTAGTGTTGATATTTAGAAATAGCAGGAGGTTGTGTTTTAAGCTGGATAAAAAAAGTGTTGGCAAGTAGGAATAGTGTTCTCTGACAGATGGAGACTATACTATACAGAGAAAGCACAACATAGACACTCAGAAAATTACCATGGTATTACCAGGGTTTTTGCACTCTGGCAGTAGGCCTACTTTTGGAAAACAATGTAAATATAAAGTACAGGAATACAGTAATCATTCTATTCCATAATAGGTGTGTCAAAATCACCATGATACTTGTAAAAGTTAACTTATATTTTAATTAGACAATCTAATAATGATATTTAGGAATTGTAATTAGAAATGTATTTATTATTTAAAAAAAAAGATTTAAAAGAACAGGTATTTGCATACCCACCCTAAAATTTGGATCTGAATCAAATGATTCGCGATACGCGCTTTGAAGCTCCGATCTGAATTGCAAACCTTCTTCGAAGTTCTGATCTAAATCAAATGATTCGCGATATGTGCTTTGAAGTTCCGATCTGACTCAAAAGATTCACAAACCTGCTTCAAAGTTATGATCTTAATCAAATGATTCGCGATAAGCACTTTAAAGTTCCGATCTGAATCAAATGATTCAGGATACAGGCTTCGAAATCCTGATCTGAATCAAATGATTCGCGCTAAGCGCTTTGAAATTCTGATCTGAATCAAAAGATTCACAAACCCACATTGAAGTTCAGACGTAAATCAAATGATTTGTGATAAGTGCTTTGAAGGTCCAATCTGACTCAAATGATTCGCAAACTCACTACCAAGTTCCGATCTAAATCCAATGATTCGCGCTAAGCACTTTGAAGTTCCAGTCTGAGCCAAATGATTTGGGATACTTGCTATGAAGTCCTGATCTGAATTAAATGATTCATAAACCTGCTCCGAAGTTTCGATCTAAATGAAATGATTCACAATACGTGCTCTGAAGTTCAAATCTGAACCAAATTCGCAATACGCGATTTGAAACTCCGATCTGAATCAAAAGATTCATGAACCCGTTCATGTCCCCGAACTCGCTCTGATCTGAATCTATCTATCTATCTATCTATCTATCCATATATATATATATATATATATATATATATATATAAACAAATGAATAAACATATTAAAAGTGAGATTAAAGATAGGTAAATTAAATTACATAATTTACATGTTTTTCTTTTGTTTTGTTTTTTTTATCGGGACATCTAAGCGCTTATTGCTATGCTTATTGCTTGTTTGTTACCCTGCTGCCTTAACATTTTAAGTTCAGTCAACTAAAATAAGTTTAGTCAACTTGAAATGTTGAGTTGTACTAAGTAACAACTTAGATATTTGTGTTTGCTAAACTTAACAGATGGGTAAGTAACCCAGCAGCCTTAAAATTTTAAGTTGATTCAACTCAAATATCTAAGTTGTCACTTAGTATAATTTAACATTTCAAGTTGAATAAACTTTTTTTGAGTTGACTGAACTTAAATTTTTAAGGCAGCCAGGTTACAAATTATTTTAAGTTGACTCAACAAATTGTTTTTTACAGTGTACCAGGGCAAGCAGGTTTGTGAAAATTTTGATTCAGATCGGGACTTCAGAGCAGGTTAGTGAACCATTATTCCGATCAGATTCAGTTTTTTTTTATTATTATTATTATTTTGAAGTTATATACTATTTTATATTATTTAGCCTACTTACTGTGCATAGTTACACTTGATCCAACATGTTGTTATTATTTTAGTTGTATGTGTCTTATATAGGCTTTATTTTGTTTATTTAAACTACTGTGCTCTTTATTTATTGACCGTTGCATTTGTTTTGTTTTTTATTCTGACCTCTTAGACTGCAAATTATAATGGTATATTTGAGCTAGTGAATCTATTTCTGTCCAAAAATTCCCTAAAAGAAATGAACATGTTCTCCTCCCTGTCTAATATGAATCAGTGGATTATTCCGGATTGTACCATGTAACAGATGCAGATGGAAACGTCTGTAATCCCAGCCATTTGGCAGCCATTGGACATGCTGTATCAAACACATAGACATATAGTAGTAGATTTCCTCTCTCTCTTTTCTCAACTCATCCTAGTCTTTTTTTGCACTGTAATTTCTCCAAATTCCACAAGATGGCAACAAATTTCTTCAGCATTGAGCTTATTTTTTTGTAAAAGTGAATCAGTTTTTACTTTTATTTTTTCCGTTTTCATTTTAGTTTTAAAGTTTTAGTAGTATTGTTGTGTGTTTGTCATTTTAGTATTTTTTTCATATGTTTGTCTATAAAGTTTTTATTAATTTCTATTTCAGTTTTAGTTGTTTTAAATTAAGTAAAACTAAATATGACAATGACAACTAGCCTAGGAAAATAATAAGTAAGCTGAAATAATAAGTTTTTATTTCTTTGATTAAGTTCTGTATTACATATATTCAAAATGAAAAAATATAGAAAGCCTATATATAAAAAAGTTACCTTCAAATTCTTCACTGTTTGCAATTGTTACAAAAATATAATAAAATAAAACTGAATCATTAGACCGCATAAATCACATGAACACACTGTTTAAAATTAAAACAAAAATATAAAATAAAAACAACCTGTATGTATTTTAGCAATCCTAAATGCCTTAAAAGAAAGCTTTTAGTATTTTTTGAAATACAGTAAATAGTAATAATAATACTAATAACAATTATTTATTTTATTTATTTTTTTATTTATTTATTGCTATAATATTTTTTAATTGTTTTCCACTTAAGAAATGTTTTGTCAAATTGTACTACTTTCTGCACACTAATTCGTCCCTATAGTAAACCCGCACGCACGTCCTCTAGACTCTCCAAGGACTGAGGCGCATCTTTAATCTTGTAATGAGTTTAGATCCAGCAGCCAAAGGTCATAATGAGTGATTTCTCCTCTTTACTCTCTCTCTGTCTGTCTGTCTCAGTCTCTCTCTCTTCTTGGCACACACCCACTTTCTCTGTCACAGCCAATACACACTGCCTGTCGACCTGTGCTGCACACTATAAACTGTGTGTATGTGTGCCCGCATAAAGCAGCCTCCCTCTCCTCTTCTCCTCCTTTTTCTGTCTCTCGCTCACACGCAACCAGTGCTCTCCTCAACCTCATTCTCTCCTTTCATTTTTGTGGTGCTATTAGGCTGAACCCATGGAGGACTACCATAAACCAGACCAGCAGACCGTGCAGGCGCTGAGGAACATTGCCAACCGCCTCCGAATCAACTCCATCAAAGCCACCACTGCAGTGGGCAACGGGTAAGAGTTGGTACAGTTTCTACAAAATACCTGCAGCTTGGTGTTACATAGATAGATAGATAGATATGTGCACTAATTCTTATGCTACTGTTGTGCGAGCAAACACACTCTTGCATGCACACCCTTATGCAAGGCATAATCTTTGTCCTCAAAACATTAGCAAACAGATGGTGAAGCGATGCAGCTAGAAAAAGGATAAAATATATTAAATATATATATTAAAAAAGGTTTTTTTTAATAATTTTGTATACTGTATATTTTTAATATTTATACTGTATAAATATTAAAAATATAAAGCAGTATAAAATATAAATATAAAGCAGCCACTATATAATATAAATAAAAAATTATAACATTCTTTTTTTTTGCATTTACATCAGTGTATTTGTAGCTAGACTCTTTTTTTCATAGACCCTGGATCTTTAACATTCTGTCTTTTTCATTGCCAAGTACAATTTGGAGAACTTAAACAGGAAAAAAATCAAAACAATTAAAATATATATTTTTTTAATTATAAAAAAATTATAAAAACATTAACATCTGCTTTTATAATTCATCATTTGTAATTATTTTTTAAAAATGTGTGTTTTGAATATGGTTGCAAAGAGGCAGAAAATTTCTGGTAAATTTCCAAAAATTCCCCAAGATTCCAAAAAAATCCTGGAAAGTTTCCAAACTTTACTGGATTTCATACTGGTGGCATTGTGGTTACTATATAGATGTTATATAATAAATATATATCTATATAGATTTTAAATAATAATAATAATAATCAAATAAAATAAATAAATAAATATAATACAGGACTACACAAAATATGTTTAGCAGTTGTTAAAATTTTAATAATATAATATAATATAATATAATAATTAAGTTCATGAGATGTGTGCATGGAGATGATTGTTGTTTCATGATCGTTGTTTCATACACATATGAAACTGCATGTTATTTCCTCTAGGCGAAGTGTGTTTTCTAATGGTTCTGCTGAGCTGTTATGTAAGCTGCCGCATGAATCCAAATGGCGTAGTTATTCATATCTGATATCTGAAGATGACTGAGCATAACGTTAAATTGCATTTAAACACATTGATTTGTGAGGTGAAGATCTGACAGTATAGCGAGTGTGTCTCACAGCATGGGGTTTTTAGTGCTGTCTGTGACCTAATCTGGAAACAGGTGGATGTTAGTGGGTGGTATGTTTGCTCAAAGCTTTAGATTATGCCACAAGTGTGGTGCTGGTGGGGCAACCTGGATTAAACATCACCTTTGGCATCCTTTTGGATAGACGGCTGCTAATTGTCTTATTCTGACCTGACAAGCTCAATTATTTGTCTTTTGTGTGTGTGGTGAGTTAATGTTACATCATTAACTGTAATGAAAATGACAGGTTAAATGAACCTAAAATTACCTTAACTTTATATATCTTTTAGACTCGACTTTTTTTTCTTCGTTTTTTTAATGGCAGGCATCCAACATCATGTTGCAGTGTGGCGGAGATCATGTCTGTACTTTTTTTCCATACTATGAAGTACAGGCCAGATGACCCCAAGAACCCCAACAACGACCGCTTCATCCTGTCCAAGGTGAGGTTAGGAAAGGCTCAGCTAACTGGGATTATTCAAGTGTCAGGTTTAATATTTCAAGTTTAAATCAAGATTCAAGATGACGCTCAGTCAGGAGCATGGCATTATTTGGTGCTATGCCATTACCATGGTAACAGTGATGGTAATACTGTAGTGTTTTAGAATATGCAATGATACTGAATCTATTTAACAATGTTTACTATGCTGTTTAAATGGTACTCCAGGATACTTGGACTAATACTATGGTATTACAGTTGTAAATGCAGAAAAAAAATGTGGTGCATAGTATGGTACAAAAAATGTTGGACTAACATGCTATCATATCAAAAATTGTAATACTTTAAAAATCCTTAAGGATGATTCAGTTTAAATATATTTTTTTGATTGATATGATAGTTATGATGGTCATCAATCTTATTAACCATTAATACCCAAAATTATAACTAATAAATATACAATGAAATGTACTATGACTTCCATTAAAACACATAGCCCAGAGTCCAAAATATAATATAAAATAAATTATATTATAATTATTATAGAATTATTATATAATATTATAAAATATAATAATAACATAATAATATAATATAATATAATATAGGGTTAGGCAAAATATGTTTAGCGAATTCTTAATAATATTATAATTAATTTAATAATAATAATAATACAATATTATGGTTATCAATATGTTTATTGATTATTTAAAAGTTGTTATGTAAGTTGGATAATTGCATAATAGTGATAATATAAAATGCATGAAATATAGGTCAATAAAAATATAATATAATATAATATAATATAATATTATGTTTATCAATATGTTAATTGATTATTTAAAAATTGTTATGTAATTTGGATAATTGCATATTAGTGATCATATAAAATACATGTCAATAATGATATAATATAGTGTAATAAATAGGCATATGTTTATCAATTTCTTAATAATAATAATGTAATTAATTTAATAATAATAATAATAAATTAATTTATAAAAAAAAATTTAATTTAAAAATTAAAAATTAAAATGAATAAAGTTTATTACAATTAATACATTAATAAAATATTTTATATATATTTTTATTATCTATATTATTATAACAATATAATATAATATAATAATATAATATAGAATGTCAAAAACACAGCCCAGAGTCCAAAATATAAGTATATAATATATTATAATATAATATAATACAATATAATATAATATAATATAATATAATATAATATAATATAATATAATATAATAATATAGAATGTCAAAAACACAGCCCAGAGTCCAAAATATAAGTACATAATATAATATAATATAGTATAATATAATATAATATAATAATATAGAATGTCAAAAACATAGCCCAGAGTCCAAAATATAAATATGTAATATGATATAATATAATATAATATAATATGATAATTACCCAAAATTTTAACTAATAATTATACAATGATATGTACTATAAAAACACAACCCAGTCCAATGTATAATATAATATAATATAATATAATACAGGACTGTGCAAAATATGCCTATCACATGTTACACTTTTGAAAAGTGAAGTAAATTTTGGATAGTTGCGTAATAATGGCAGTGTGGTTGACCCATAAATTTTGTGTTCCCAGGGTCATGCAGCCCCTGTCCTGTACTCTGTGTGGGTGGAGATCGGCTTCTTGAAGGAGTCTGAGCTCATGAGCATGTGTCAGGTGGACTCCACGCTGGAAGGACATCCCACACCTGTGAGGAACACTGATCTTCTTCTTAACACATTCAATTACAATGAAATAAAAGTGACCTGATCTCAGATCAAAAAATATTTACCAGCACCGTGAGAAATATTGCAGTTTATTGGGTCAGAAATAATTGTTCAGGTTAAACTGGCTGCAAACGCATGAGCCGTTAACCAATGACAGCCGTTATTTTATGTAACATCCACGTGAATGTGTGTGTGTTTGACAGAAGCAACAGTTTGTGGATGTGGCCACAGGCTCTCTGGGACAGGGGCTGGGCGTAGCCTGTGGAATGGCCTATACGGCTAAATACTTTGACAAATCCAGGTAAAAATGTTACCCATAAACCCACACATTCACAAAACACAGCATATATTAGGTCTATAGTAACTCAAACATCTGTATTGCTTGTGCTTTGTAGCAAACTCAAACTTAATTAGATCTATTTTTAAAAATACCCAAGTTCTCAGATGCTCAAAATGTAGATATAATATGTAAAGATGCAGAAAATGTATCTAGAGTGGTAAAAATGTGTTCTCTGGATGTTTTTCATTCATTTTCGCAGTTTTTTATTTACCTGAGTGCTCAGTGTAATCTCATGTTTGTATGTCTGTGCTGCGGATTTTAAGGGTGTGGAGTTTTCCCGTCAAGCTGTGTTTTTGCGATTCTTCTGCTCTAATAATCAAAGCCCCGGTGGCCATCACTCAGTTATTTTTGTATCTTGGATAGAAGCACACAAATTATTCCCAAATTGAAACCTAATTTTTGGGAGATCCTATTAAAATCTCTCTATTTATAATGCATCGTAAAAGCCCATAAATATATACTCAGTGTGAGTGTCGCTGTGCAGAGAAGGAGGAATAATGCATGCTGTGTTGTGTAAGAGCACTTTTCTTAAATCCCAGATGATTTCTAATCAATTCAATCTATGTCTTCTCAATCGTGAAAGATGTGGTGGATCTGGTGTGACAGGAAAGTGTCAGGTGGTGTTAAGGAGGGCGGCTGTGATAAGGTTTTACACATCAGCAAGCAAGACAATTGGTTGATTTTTTTTCCTATATACATTTTTGCGAAAGAAGTCCCTTGTGCTTGCCGAGGCTGCATTTGTTTGATGTAAAATACAGTAAAAACTGTTACACTGTAAAATAATATTACAATTTAAAAGAACTGATTTCTATTTGAATATATTTTAAAATGTAATTTATTTCTCTGATGCAAAGCTAAATTTTCAGCATCATTACTCCAGTCTTTAGTGTCACATGAACCTTCAAAAATCATCCTAATATGCTGATTTGCTGCTCGCTTAATGTCACTAACATCGCTTAATATTATCAATGTTGAAAGCAGTTGTGCTGCTTCATATTTTTGTGGAAACCATGATATGTTTTTTGATTTGGTTCTCACTTATCATCAATTATTATTGATTATATGATTGCTAAACCATGATTTTTCAGGATTCTTTGATGAATCAAAAGAACACTATATTTAAATATATTTTGTTATTTAGAAATCTTTTGAAACATTATTAAAGTCTTTACTGTCACTTTTGATTAATGCATCACTATTTTATAAAAAAAAAATAATTACTATAAAAATAAAATTACTGACCTTTTGAATGGTAGTTATATAAAAGATAAATAAATAAACAAAAAAAAAGAAACATACATATTTACTTAACTTTTTACTTTTTATTAAATTGTTTGGCATTGAATTTTTGAATGAATTTTGTATTATTTGTATGTTTGGGGTCTGAGAAAAAAATGTTATTGTGACTTTATCTCACATCAATTTTGTGAGATTATAAAATTGTGAGATATAAACTCACAATTGCGGAAAATAAAGTCAGAATTCTGAGAAAAAATCAGAATTTCGAGATATAAACTCATATTTCTGACTTTTTCTCAGAATTGAATAATATAAAATCACAGTTGCGACAAAGAGTCAGAATTGCATAATATAAACTCACAATTGTGAAAAATAAAGTCAGAATTGTGAGAAAAAGCCAGAAATGCAAGTTTGTATCTATAAATGTATAAATCTATAAACTCTTATAAAATCCGATTTTGAGAGGGAAAAAAGACTAATGTTCTTAGAACTGCGAGTTTGTTTCTCACAATTCTGACTTAGTAACTCGCAATTGCATGCTAGACAGTCAGAATTGCGAGATAAAAACTCACAATTCTGAGAAAAAAAGTCTGAATTGAGAGTTTATATCTTTCAATTCTGAGAAGTACTGAAATTTCTCAGATTGTGAGTTTATATCTTTTCATTCTGAGATAAAAAATTTACAAAAGTATTAGGTTGAAAACTTTTAGGAAGAGTTTGGAGACCAGAATACTGACATATACATAAATCAAGTAGGCCAGAAAGTAAAAGAAACAAACCCACCAAGAAAATAATAAATACTCCCCCTGCACTCAGAACACCTTAGCAACCACCCACATTGTCCTAGCAGCTGCATAACAATGTACAAAAATACACTCTGAATAGCATAGCTATACAGCTTGCCAACCACTAACAACACTTGTCCATCATGATGGCAAATTTGCACATGCAAGCACCATTGTCTCTAGAAAATGCAAAGATGTAGTTGTCTTTTCACTCTTCTGCAGTTACCGTGTGTATTGCCTGCTGGGGGATGGAGAGATGTCCGAGGGGGCTGTGTGGGAAGCCATGGCCTTCGCTTCCTACTACCAGCTGGATAACCTCTTGGCCATTCTGGACATCAACCGGCTAGGCCAGAGCGATCCAGCACCACTGCAGCACCACGTGGAGAAGTACCAGAGACGCTGTGAAGCCTTTGGGTAGGTTGGTTGGAGCTGGGGTTCAAACCCCAGAACCACAGATCCATGAGGTGTCACCACTGGACCCTTGGGCGAAACACATGATCTCAAGTTGCTCCAATATCTGTACATGTGGTTAAACATGTCATGTCTCAATCTAAAATCAAAAGAAATAATAAATGATTCTTTATTTAAAGAAAAAAGATGCATGTTTTTTGGACCATTATGAATCACATTTTTCATGACAATTAAACAGTATACATAAGCAAAATGACATCAAAAGTAAAATAGTTGCATGCATTTAAATTAAAAGTTCCTAATTATCATGAAAATAATGTCATAATTAAATAATATTAATGGTCTTTATAACCCTAACAGACTAAATTTTATTTTATTTTATTTTATTTTATTTTATTTTATTTTATTTAAAAAACAATAAATAATTCCCTGATATGTTTTCTTGAGTTTTCTTCTTTCAGTTAACCAAAAAAAAGTATTCATGCTTATTTAGCTGTCTTTGTTAGTCATTTTATTGTGTTTTACGTAAGATGTGCCAGTGTTATTTTAGTATTATTAATACACTATTATAGTATTTATTATTATTTTGAGTTCACTTGTATTAGGACTTTGGTTTTTATTTTAAATTTTGGTAGTTTTCTTTTGTGCTTTTGTCATTTTTATTCATTTTTGGATTTAAAAGTATTTTTATATAGCTTTATTTAATTTATTATTTAATTTTATTATTTAATTATTTATTTATTTTTCAGTTTTTTTAATTTTAGTATTTGTAGTACCTCAGTTTAAACAACAAATTGGAATTGTTGACTTGGCTAACTGACTACCAGTTTATTTTAAAAAATAATATATATATATATATTTTTATATATATTTAAAATATATATATATATTCTGAATAAATAAAATATATTTAAAAATGTAATTTATTCCTATGATGTCAGAGCTGAATTTTCAGCATCATTACTCCAGTCTTCAGTGTCACATGATTATTAGTTTGTAAGACTTTTAGTTTTAATTAACATGAATAACTCTGGGGTCAGCATGTTTATATGTGAATTTATTTGTGTTTGTGTGTGTTCAGTAAAAAGCCATTAGTCAGTTTGTTATTTGTTGTTTTTTTTGTTTCAGGTGGCATGCTATTATCGTAGACGGCCACAGCGTGGAGGAGCTGTGTAAAGCCATGAGCCAACCACGCCACCAACCCACTGCCATCATCGCCAAAACCATCAAAGGCAAAGGCATTCCTGGTATATTTCTTCCCATTACTTCCAAATGTATAAATAGTGATATAGCTCCATATTATCTGATCAAAAAACTCTGTTATCCTCAGTGGCAGAAGATAAGATGGGATGGCATGGCAAGGTTCTGTCAAAGGACATGGCAGAGAGCGTCCTGAGAGACCTCCAGAGCCGCATCCTCAACAGTAACAAGCGCATGTACCCGGCTTCACCCATTGAAGACGCTCCACCTGTGAGTCTTCGCAATATCCGCATGCCCAGCGCTCCCAACTACAAACCTGGAGAGAAGGTGAGATTTGAATGCCTGGATGATTTACTGGTGTAATATCATGGTCTGGCTCTCTTTAACATGTTCTTTTCCAACAGATTGCCACCTGCAAGGCGTACGGGATGGCCGTGGCCAAACTGGGACGTTACAATGAGCGAGTGGTGGCTATGGATGTCGACACCAAAAATTTCACCTACTCTGAAATATTTAAAAACGAGCATCCCAACCGCTTTATTGAGTGCTACAGCGCAGAGCAGAACATGGTAGGAAACTATGAAGTATGCCATCATGATATTTTAAAGAACAAAAAATGCAATGGCAAGCCTTTAAGCAAATCAGATAAAATCTGTACTGACTGTGATGAATTCCTGGTTAAAATATATATTTTTCATATTGATATTAAAAGGGCTAGTCCAAGTCAAATTCTGCAAAGGGGTAATAATGTAACAACAGTTTTAAAAAGTGATTTTTTGATATTATTTACAACAGAATCTGCATTTTATGGGTTTAAATGAAAGTTTTTATTATAAGGGACCATAAACACATCTTTGTGCATTAAAACCACTCCTCTACTGGTTAAAAAATTACGCTGATTTTCAGAAGTCAAATGACAAGCCAAACATGTCCATCTCTTAGTAACGTAATTTATAATTTATTTATGTATTTACAAGCCATGAAATAAACTTCAAAATTAGTATAATGAACTACGCAAAAAAAACATTTTTATAGTTACCCAAATATCAAACATTGTTCATTCCTCTTTCACGTCGTGGTGTGCGGGGAATGAGGAGTAATGACGAGGAGGTCCAGAACATGCACATTTATTAGACAATCCACAAAAGGAACAGGTACAGCAGGGAATCCACACGCACGCAAAAGACTCTGAGACAATACTGACATTGAATGACAAAACAAAATGGCTTCAGAAAGAACTAGAGTGACTTACAAGAACCGACAACCAAACGGTGAACACAACCAAACTTAAATACACAGACTAATCAGACGAGGACAGGTATAATCGATTAAACAGTGACGTAATAATTAAAGACAGAACAGGAAAGACCAAATGAGGGCATACATGGGGAAAAAAACACAAAACAGTCCACTGGGTGTAACACCCTCACGCATGTTATCATGTCTGTCAAAAACTTGGAATTGGAATATTAGAACTAAAAACATGGACATCAATCACTTCACTGAATACAACATCTATGTCTGTCAAAAAATAACATGCATAACATAACATGCATAACAAAAATAACATGCACAATGCATCAATCACTTCACTGAATGCTTGATGGCTTACGATCTTACGATCCATTTTTTTTAAAAATCTACATAATTTGAATATCCCAACATCGATGTCTGTCAAAAAATATCATGCACAATACTATAAGTATACATCAACATAAAATCATGGGCATCAGTCACTTCACTGAATGCTTAATGGCTAAGAAATTAATAATTATTACCTTGCGATCCATTTGTTTTTAAATCCACATAATTTGAATATCACAACATCAATGTCTGTCAAATTATAACATGCACAATACTATTCCCTGGTGAAAAAACAACATATGCTGGTAGGTAGGTTTTGATGCTGGTTTAAGCTGGTCCTTTGCTGGTTTATGCTGGTCCTTGACCAGCAACATGACCAGCTAAGGACCAGCATAAACCAGCTAAGGACCAGCTTAAACCAGCATCAAAACCTACCTAACCAGCACTCCAAGTTTCCAGTAAACAAGTTTCCAGTAAAAGATGATACATTTTACATAATTTGTTACATTTAACACAAAACCATTTAGTTACCAACATTCTTTAGAATATCTTCTTTTATGTTTCACAGAAAGACTGAAATTTCATTTTTGGGTGGACTATCCCCTTAATTGCTCCATTTCAGCACCATTGACAGTTTCGAGAGACAAATTAAAGGTCTGCAGATTTGGGAGACTAGCTTAATGAACGAAACATCCTTAACTGCTCCCTAGACTGTTCTGATAAAGTAGAGCTCTGGGATTGGCCATGTAAAACGCTCTTCAAAGCACCAAAGTTGCTGGTTTGTTGAATAATACATGGCGCTATATCCATAATGCAGCATTGAAGATGTGACCCACTTACGCTTCATTTTGCACCACGCCCTGCTGCAGTGCCGTTCCCTGAGAAGCCATGCAGAAAACCAGTGCCGCCTCCTTTTCATCTCATATGGACATTCTTTATGATCTGTATAAGTGCTGTTAGCCGAAATATTTCTGCTTTGTCTTTACGTAGTTCCCTTAGTGCAGGTGGAAGATAAAATGTAGGCCACTCATCGGTCATTTTGTGTTTTGGGAAGTGATTGTGATAATCTACTAATCAAACTAATCAGAGTTCAGATCTGTGCCAAACTCAGCAGTTAACCAATCAGAGGCAAATTAGAAGACATGTATCAATCTACATACTAAGTAGTACTGTATGCACTGTAGTCTGTCAAAAAAGAAATACAGATTGATTTTAATATATATATACTGAGTTATTTATTCAGTCCCACATGCAGTAGAGCAACTTACCGTTGCTGAGGCTGAGGTTATATTCTAGAGCATGACTTGCATGAAGAGGATTTGAGACAGGAAACAGGAAATGATAGCAGTGTGTGAGCTGCACTTTGGTAATTCCTCTCATATGAAGGATAAACTGTAGTTCCTGTTTAGCGGATTCCATGTGTCTCTTCCCTATATTACAGCCTACTAAAGAATGAGGATGTATGAGCTGTCAAACTACTGTCTGGTTTATCCACCCATAAATTACCAATGTCATACCTTTTGGCATCATTTATTTTACCTAAGTGTCTATTTGCACTAAGTGCAAATAGCCTGCCTTGTTGGCAGAGGCTATTTACACTAACTCCGCCCACCAATGAGTCATTGGGATACTCAACACTATAAAAGTCGCCTGCTAAACAACAGCTCCAGTGGTGCAGTTAAAGCACATACTGTAGTGGGCTTAAATCTGGGTGAACTTTTTTCTCCCTTTTCAAATCTCACATCATATTGGAAGTGCATTTATTTTTATAAACATAAAGGAAATAATCAAAAAGTTGAAAATAAAGTATCGGTTAGGGTAGGTGTAGGGAGGGATTAATTGTCCCAGTAAGGTGGCATCCATTTAATAATGTGAATTAAAACTATAATTTACACTCAATAAGTTATTATTGCATACTGGTTTATAATGTACTACAGTACTGATGTGCAGATAATTGCCTCTGTTTGCAATAAGTATTATAAATATCAGAAAATCTTGCTGTTTTAACACAGTGTAAATAGAATCTGTAGCTATTTGCACTTAGTGTAAATAGAACCCAATGCTATTTTCACTTAGTATGAATAGCATATATCGCTATTTGCACTTAGTATAAATAGCATGTATTGCTAAGAAAATATGTTATTTTTTACTTAGTGTAAATAGCATCTATTGCTAGCCACTGTCTTATTTTAAAGAATTGCTAGTGTTTTCTGGTTGGTTGTTAGTGTTGTTAGGTTGCTCTTGTACTGGCCCATGTTAAGAGTCAAAACTTGCTTTCTCAAATTTTTTGCCCACTGTCATCCAGCACATGAAAACCATAAATCTGATCAGTAAGAAAAGTATGTATTTAAAGGGACAGTTCACCCAAAAATCGCTGGTGAACTATCCCTTTAATAGGAATATTGCAGAATTTGGATCAAAAAAACAATAACATCCGTCTCTCATAGGTCAGCGTTGCCACAGGCTGTGCGGCACGTGAGCGAAACATTGTGTTCGCCAGCGGCCTGGCCACCTTCTTCACCCGCGCCTACGACCAGCTCCGCATGGCCGCCATCTCAGACAGCAACATAAACCTCTGCGGTGCCCACTGCGGGCTCTCTGTTGGTAAGAAGTCCTTTTTTTATTTTAAGGCCACAGTCTATTTTCTAACAGACAGGTGCACTCTCCAATCAAAATTCTTCCTTTTAAGCCCCGCCCATTTCCAGCACCTCCCACTTTCCTCTCTTACACTTTGCAGCTGTGACTCTGTGACTCTATCGGTGATGTTTTGGAATAGATTTGTGAGTGATTCACCCCTCCTTTTTCCTGAAGCTGTCTTTCTAATGTGTGTTTTGTTCTCCTGGTCATCTGGTGGTGGTGCGACTCTTAGCACAACCCCTTCTCCCTCTCTCCCTCCCCTTGTGTATCTCGGAGGCTGTCTCCGGGTGACCCGGCATCCCCTCCGTTAGCACAGGTACACTGCATGCTGTCCGTACACCTGCCTGACTGGCTTTCTGTCGCATGCGTCTGCACCTGCCTCACATATCTGATATGTAAATGCAGTTTGGTCTAAATTAATTGTGCGAGTATGTGGCTGGTGTGTGTGTGTGTGTTTCAGGAGAGGACGGACCGGCCCACATGGGGCTGGAGGACATGGCTATTTTTAGAGCCATCCCCACTGCTACCATTTTCTACCCCAGTGATGCCATGTCTACTGAAAAGGCTGTGGAGCTTGCAGCCAACACAAAGGTTGGCATGATGTATTTACTATTATGAATAGATGATAGATAGATCTGCAAAGAATCTGCAAAATATTAATTATTTTACCAAAATAAGAGGGACCATACAACTTGCATGATATTTTTTTAGTACTGACCTGAATAAGATATTTCACATAAAAGATACTTACATATAGTATACTGAATTTATAAAAACAACCCCGTTCAAAAGATTACATACGCTTGATTCTTATTACTGTGTTACCTGAATGATCCACAGCTGTTTTTTTGTTTAGTGATAGTTGTTCATGAGTCCCTTGTTTGTCCTGAACAGTTAAACTGCCTGTTGTTCTTCAGAAGAATCCTTCAGGTCCCACAAATTCTTTGGTTTTTCAGCATGTTTTTGTATTTGAACCCTTTCCAACAATGACTGTGTGATTTTGAGATCCATCTTTTCACACTGAAGACAACTGACGGACTCATAGGCAACTATTACAAAAGGTTCAAACTCTCACTGATACTCCAGAAGGAAACACGATGCATTAACTTTTGAACAGAATGTGTAGGCCTACATTTTGTCTTATTTTGCCTAAATATCATATTCTTTTTTCATTTAGTACTGCCCTTCAGAAGCTACAGAATATAACTTACATGTTTCCCAGAAGACAAAATAAGTTAAATTTACCCCCCCCCCCTCCCCCATTGCATTGTGTTTTTTTCAGGGGCAACTATTATTTTCTCTTGTGGACTACATGTAAATGTCTTATATGTGAAATATCTTATTCAGGTCAGTAATAAATTTAAAAAATTGCATTTTGTATGATCTCTCCTATTTTGGTAAAATAATTAACTTTTTGCAGATTCTGCAAGGTGTATGTAAACTTTTGACCTCAACTGTAGATATAATTTCCAGAAAAGAATCAGTAATATCAGAAAAGCATTTTCTTCTTCTCTTTTCAACTTTTCATAATCATCATAAGATTTAGCCCTTTTCATATTTCTATCAATTTTCTGGATCTGTTGCTTGTTTTTACTTTTATTTTCTTTTACTTTAGGGGGTTTGCTACATCAGGACCACTCGTCCAGAGACTGCAATCATTTACAACAGCAATGAGGATTTCCATGTTGGCCAAGCCAAGGTAAAGCTGTCCCTTAATCATCATTCAATAAAAAATGCATTGGAGACTCAATCTCAAAACAGTCATACATTTATTATACATTCACTGTGTTAAGCTGCATTATTAATATTATATGAGAATGTACGATAATGTACAATAAATGTATAAATGACTTGATTAGGTGGTGTGCCAGAGCAAGGAAGATCAGGTTACAGTGATTGGAGCTGGAATGACCCTCCATGAAGCTCTGGCTGCAGCTGAGCAACTCAAAAAAGGTACAGTGCAGATATTGTAAAATGTGTACAGTTGAAGTCAAAAGTTTACATACACCTTGCAGAACCTGCAAAAACTTACCAAAATAAGAGGGATCATACAAAATGCATGTAATTTGTTATTTAGTACTGACCTGAATAAAATATTTCACATAAAAAATGTTTACATATAGTCCACAAGAGAAAATAATAATCGTAAATAATAATCCCACAAATTCTTTGGTTTTTTAGCATTTTTGTGTATTTGAACCCTTTCCAACAATGACTGTATGATTTTGAGACCCATCTTTTCACACTGAGGACAACTGTCGTACTCATATGCAACTATTACAGAGGGTTCAAACACACACTGACGCTCCAGAAGGAAACACGATGCATTAAGAGCTGGGGGGTGAAAACTTTTGGAATTTAAAGATCAGGGTAAATTTAACTTATTTTGTCTTCTGGGAAACATGCAAGTATCTTCTGTAGCTTCGGAAGGGCAGTACTAAATGAAAAAATATTATATTTAGGCAAAATAAGAAAAATGTACACATCTTAATTCTGTTCAAAAGCATTTGCACCTTCTGTAATAGTTGCATATGATTTCCTCAGTTGTCCTTAGTGTGAAAAGGCTTATCTGATTTGCTGCTCAAGAAACATTTAGTATTGTGCTTAATGTAGGTATGTGTGCATTGTGTGCAATTCCACAGAGAGGATTTATATCAGAGTGATCGATCCTTTCACAATCAAACCCCTGGATGCCAAAACCATCATCGACCATGTGCGCGCCACCAGGGGTCGTGTCATCACGGTTGAGGATCACTATTATGAAGGTGGGTTTCAAGTTTAGAGCACATTATCCCTTGTCTCAAGCACACATTTCAGCCTGGCTGCACATCCAAGTAGCATGAACAGCACGTCCAGCGGAGATGGGTTGTATCGGTTCGTGAGTTTGTGGCAGAGTGCAATTGGCTGGCTGGAAGAAACATGATGTGTTGGCAAATTATCATTGGATCGGGAAGCGAAAGGCATTGTGTTGCCATAATCGGATGAGTTTTTTGGCTATGTCTCATTCTGTTCATTCAGGGGAAAAAAAGACAGAGAAGCGGAGGCCTGTCAGGTCTCCTTAAGCAAACGTACGGCCGCGGGGCTTGTTGTGACCTAGATAACACGGACGGCCCTGGACCTGGCATTACTGCCTGCGTGCCAGAGGAGAAGTGAGGCTGCATGAGAGAGAGAGAGTTTAACATCCAAAATCATTTTGAAAGCAAACATCCCCTCTGCCCCAGGGGAGAGAAAGAGGATCGGAATAGACAGAGCGAACATGTGATCATAGCAAGGTTGAAAGCAGTGGTATGTAGGGATAAAAAAAAAAGTGATTTGGATAGTCTATCATGGCATGATGTCAAACATATATGAATTTTAAAAGCAGGTGCAGAAGGTGAAACAGCAACCTTTATGCACGAATAAAATATGTTTCCAAGATGATAAAAAGAGCTTAAGATGGTCTGTTTTGCTGGTTTTCAGCACAGCCATCTAAACCAGCTTGGACCACCTTAAACCACCTTCAACCTTTTTTTTTCAGCAGTTGTTTTTAATCCTTTAAAGGTGTTGTGAGCAATTTTAGTTGTTTTTCTAACATCTGCCAGACAGAAAACATTTTTAATAATTAAAATAAAGCTGATATGACCCTAGACAACAAAATTTCATTTTTTTGAAAATGAGATTTATACATCATCTGAAAGCTGAATAAATAAGCTTTCCATTGATGTATGATATGATTTGTTAGGACAGGACAATATTTGGCAGAGATACAATTATTTGAAAATCTGTAATCTGAGAGTGCAAAAAATCAAAATATTGAGAAAATCGCCTTTAAAGTTGTCCAAATAAAGTTCTTAGCAATGCGTATTACGGATAAAAAATATCTTTTTTTTTTTGCAATGGCAAAGGTACATAAAATTACTACAAAATTAAACTGAAATTAAATAAAACTGTAAATATAAAAATAACAGATAACTAACATAACACTGGTTTGGGGTCAGTAGGGTTTTTTTATTAAAAATGTAATACTTAATTTCAGTAAATATGCATTACATTGATCAGAAGTGAAAGTAAAGAATAAAAAAGGTTTTCTATTGAAAAAAAATGCTGTTCTTTTGAAAATTTTTATTTATCAAAGAGTTCATTAAAAATGTATCATGGTTTCCACAAACATATGAAGAAGCACAGCTGTTTTTAACACTCATAATAATAATAAATGTAGAGTAATGGCTGCTGAAATAAATTACATTTTAAAATATATTCAAATAGTAAACAGCTATTTTAAATTGTAAAAATATTTCACAATAATTACAGGTTTTACTGTATTTTTGATTAAATGAATGCAGCCTTGATGAGCAGAAGAAACTTTTTCTCAAAATCATATTAAACAAATAATAAGTTTGGGATCAGTAAAAATGTTCATGTTTTTTAAAGAAGCCTTTCTGCTCATCAAGGCTACATTTATTTGATTAAAACAACAGAAAAAACGGTAATATTGTAAAATATTATTGCAATTTAAAATAGTGGTTTTCTATTTTAGTACACTTTAAAATAGAATTTATTCCTGTGATGAAATGCCGAATTTTCAGCATCATTACTCCAGTCTTCAATGTCACATGACCCATCAGAAATCATTCTAATATGCTGATTTATTATCAATGTTGGAAACAGTTGTGCTGCTTAAAAAAATGTAGAAAGTAGGGTCATATTGCATGGTATAATAAAATCGTTTACCATTTACCATTACATCAGGGGTCACCAGACCCAGTCCTGGAGGGCCGGTGTCCCTCCAGAGTTTAGTTCCAACCCTAATCAAACACACCTGAACCAGCTAATCAAGGTCTTACTAGGTATACTTGAAACTTCCAGGCAGGTGTGTTGAGGAAAGTTGGATGTAAACTCTGCAGGACACCGGCTCTCCAGGAACAAGTTTGGTGACCCCTGATTTACATCTTTACCTGCTGTAATTCCACAGGTGGCCTGGGAGAGGCGGTGTGCACTGCCATTGTGAATGAACCCGGCTTCACTTTCCAGCGTCTGGGTGTCGCTCACGTTCCCCGCAGCGGCAAAGTGTCCGACCTGCTCAAAATCTACGGCATCGACCGCGACTCCATCACACAGGTGGTCAGGAAGATGCTCAGCAGCTCAGCCAATGCCAAGTAAACCTGTTCGCTTTGCCCCGCCCACTCCACCCAAATCAATCGAATAACCAGCTCCACAAACACTGTGTCACATGACTCCTCCTCTTCAGATCGTGGCCCCTCCCTCCACCTCGTTCACTGTGAATGACCCCAGTGTGAGTATAATAGTAATGTGAAATACGTGCTGTACATTTTGAAGTAACGTTCACATTCCAGTTTTTTTCTTACGAATATACTAATATTCAATAGTTTGAGGTAAGATTTTGTTTTTCCTTCAGAAAGGATGCATTAAATTGATTAAAAGTGACAGTAAAGACATTTATAATGTAAGGTTTCTGTTTCAAATAATTGTTTTTAACCTTGACAGTAAGAAATATTTCTTGAGCAGCCAATTTGCATATTAGAATGATTTTTGAAAAATCATGTGACACTGAAGACAAGTAACGATGCTGAAAATTCAGCTTTGCATCACATGAATAAATTACATTTTACAAAATATTAAAATAAAAACCAGTTATTTTAAATTGTAATACTATTTCACAATAATACAATTTTTACTGTATTTTTAATCAAATAAATGCAGCCCTAGTGAAAAAAATATTAAAAAATCTTACCAACCTCAGACTTTTGAATGCTAGTGTACATACAAATACACACATACAGGAGTCTTTTTCTAGCTCTTTTCCTGTACTAACAGTTAAAAATATAGGCAGGGAATTAATTAGATTCTGTAAATTCTGTATTGCGAAGACAATCGTAAGATTTCATGTTGATTTGAAACTCGACGCGAAGACGTATTTTACACTATCACCTCAGAAAACATCGATATGCTGTATGACGTGACACTCGTGTTTTTAACTGTCATTTGATAAGACCCAACAAAAACTGTTTGCGATTATATTTTAATACTTTTTATATTGTTGATGTGTAGCTATGATGACAGGGCGGGGCTGGATTTCACGGGAACAGATATGTGTGCGACAAAACGTTTTGATGTTCGTAGAGTTAGTCTTAAGAAAAAAAGAAACCGCAATCAAATGACAATGTCTGTAGGGTGCTTCAACTCAAAAGTGTTCAGTAAAGTAGTAAATGGTTGTCTTCTGTGAAACCGTTTGTAGTGTAATCTCAGTATTTACAAAGGCGGAGTAGCATTTTGTGGTGTTGTGAACATGAAACGTGGTCCTTTTCTGGCCAGAGAAGATGACAGATGAAGATGAAACCATCAGTGTCACTGGAACGTGCTGTTATTTCTGAACTATGAACCCGCAACAAACACTTCTTCTGTTATTTTTCTATGTATCTCAACAAGTGATTAAAGCCCTTTGCATTTGAGTTTGAGAGATCACGTGTGTTGCCTGGTTTATTCACACTAACAGGGAGGCTGGGGCTAGTTGTCACACACTTCAGTGAATATTTCCATTACCACCATTACTGAACAGGTCATTTACACATAAACACACACTGGCCACTATTGGGGCATGTTGTCACACTGTAAGTTGTCAAGAGAACCTGTTGTATATTCGAGCAAGTAAGATTGCTATATCTTTAATTTTACAGATTTTTATTTTGGGCGTTTTTATGCCTTTATTTAGATAGGACAGTGTAAGTAAGACAGGAAGCGAAGTGGGAGAGAGAGAAGGGGGGTGGGATCGGGAAACGTCCACGAGCCGGGATTCGAACTCGGGACGCCCGCAGCGCAACGGCGCCATATGTCGGTGTGTTAACCACGAGGCGCCAACTATACCTTTAATTGTATGTGAAAAAAAAGTATTAAACACTAAAACAATTTTCCAGGGGTGGGAATCTTTTGGTACCTCAAGATCCGATTCAGGGTTTACATTCACGTCACAATTTGGTCAGTTACCCGGATGTGCAGTTGCATCGGCAACACTCGGATGTAAACAACTGTGTTTATTGCACGGTTAATGTACTACTGAATACGTTGTTCTGATCATTTATGCTGTCCAAACAATGGGAAAAAAATTGTGTGGAAGCTGCTAAAGCATATAGAGAAGGACCTAGTAAAGACGAAAGTTAATAGGTCGTAAAGATACATGCGAGCAGTATTAATTAAGATATAAGCTTAATATTTCACCTACCTGACTGGAAATGATAAGAACAAACACGAATTTTGTCAAGATTCTTGCCCTGGAAATCCTCCTTCAGTTTGGCCAAACACAGACACCTTTTGTTTCTCAGACATTTTTTTGTACTCTTCTTCTTGATTGATGATAACTTTTGGTACTCCAAATGTTTTTTTGCGGTCTGACCATTTAGTACAGCCCAAAACATGACAATAATTTACAAAAACTGCATTGCTTGTCATGTTTCAGTTCTACCTGCACATAATAGACAATATAAAAATTAATATTTTTTTAGCCTTCAGTTTACCTTCAACTGAAACCCGTTTAACATTTTTAAGCGTTGAATGTGTTTGTTCTTGGCAACATGCTACTGAATGAGTCAATGAGTCACTTTATAGATTGTACAAGAGAAAATCCAACATACATGGCCTTTGGTTACTATGCGAACTTGTTTCCATCACAGTATAAGAAAAATAAAATAAAAACAGTAATATTTTGATCTCACAATTCAGACTTCTGCTGGAATTGTGAGTTTCCATCTTGCAATTCAGACTTTATCAGAATTTTGAGATACTGTATGTTCACAATTGCAAAAAAAAAAAAAAAAAATCTGAATTGTGACATACAAAAGTCAAATTACCCTTTATATTCTATGGCAGAAATAAGCTTTCATAGGTTTCACATGTGTAAAGGGGGAAAAAAACAAACAAACATAATGCACAGTCCAACACATTCTTACTCCTCTCTCTCTGTTTTTCTGAACTACTCCTCTCCCTCTGCCAGGCATTATTTTTTTCTCTCTCTCTGATTTTTTGTGTTGTTCTGCATCCACAAAGCCAAATCAAAGAGGTCTTTTTTTACTCTATGTTGTTGATGTAATGGAAAGAGCTTCAACACCTGACTATTCCTCAAACTGAGAATGGAATCAGCTTTTCTAAATATTTCAGTGATCTTGTTACTTAAAGGTGCTAATCAGTTGTTACAGTATTTTATATAGAGAGAATTTTTTCAATACTTTTGAGCTGCTGTTGTTGCAGAAGTAGAAGCTTAATACTATAATTAAAGGTTTGGAACATTAGGTCTTCATTTCTGACATGCTGTGTTTAAGCATTTGTAAATACACTAAAAAGACCCATGATTTTGGTTTTGGGTAAGCATTGTATGAAAAGAAAATGTAAGCATTTTAGAAACATGATAATTGATTGCATATTGTGTGAAAACAACACAAATTGTGTTAATGGTATGGTCACAACAGATGGATGTTGTGCTAATTGTGTTTAGAGTTTTGAAAATGTGACTAGAGATTGGACAAAAGGATGTTAGCAACTGAAAAAAACTTCTGAGTCGTAAAAACACTATATTCTTTATCACTATTCACACCAGTCTATAGTATGGGTAGTCCTGATTAATATCAGATTAATATTTCTGAAATAAATATTTCTGTGAAACGCGTTATGTTGCACAGAAGGAAGCCCAGTCAGAGGACTATTATTTTGTTGAAAACAAATAAAAAATAAAATAAATAATAATAATAATAATAAAAACTCATTTAAAAATAGAAACAGGTCACTACCTGTATTAAAAGAAACGAGAAATAACAAAGCGACAAAAGCTGTAATTTATTTTAAAGCCTTAAATCTATAGTATAGAACTATTTGTAACTATTTGTACTTGTTATGGACATGTGACTTACTTATTGCTTTACCTATTTTATTATTATGTTTTTAATTGTCTTTGTTTATTTTTATGTAATTTATGTTATCACCCTTGTATGTTCGTTGTTCTAAAGATTGCAGTTTAAAAAAAAGAATAAAAATAAATAAACAAATGATTATTATTTTGTTGATGGATCAGAGGGATCGCCCACTTGTGTGGAAAACAAATTTTGTCCTTTATCCATTTTCTACTCATGAACCAAAAAAAAGAAAGAAAGAAAGAAAAAATCCAGCCGAAATCCCGTTTTTTTCGTTCTTCTGAACAAACGAAAAAATAAGCCGTTTTTTTGTTTCTTATTTCATTTCAGAATGAAAAACAAACGATCAAAACGTACCGTGCAAGAGAGTTTGAAAGCACATGTGTGAATGAGTTTGGCGCGTGCGAGAATGAGATCGGTAGTTTGCGCCAGAGAGTTTGATAGCGCGTGTGTGAATACGTTTGATAATGTGTGAGAGAGAGTTTGATAGCGCGTGCATGAGTGAGATTGGTAGTTTGCGAAAGAGAGTTTGATAGTGGGTGTGAAAGCTTTGCTAGTGTGTGAGAGACCGTATAGTAGTGTATGAGAGAGAGTTTGATAGTGTGTGTGAATAAAGTTTGAAATATGTCTTAAAGGGCCTCTCTTACAGGCAGCCGCTAGCAACTGGCTAACCATGTCCATGACCTTTAGTGGGTCCGTAGAACGCGTTGTTCGGTTTCCGCCGTGTCTGTCCGAATACGGATTCACTAAAAATAATTAATGTAATATAATATTTTTCCAAACACTTTCCCTCGTTGAAAATGGGGCAGGATGTATTTGCTTTTCCTCCTCCGTCCATATTAAGTAGAAAATCGATTTTTGAAATTTGTGAATCAATGCGAATCGCTAGGTCTGAATCGCGATTCATATGTGACCCTGGACCGCAAAACCAGTCATAATGGTCAATTTGAAGAAATTGAGTTCTATACAACTAAATAAGCTTTCCATTTATGTATTTTGTATTTTGATGGTTTGTTAGGATAGGAAAATATATTGGTCGAGATACAACTATTTAAAAATCTGGAATCTGAGGGTGCAAAAAAAAAGAAAAAACTATATATTGAGAAAATCGTTTAAAGTAGTTGTAAATGAGGTTCTTAGCAAAGCATATTACTAATCAGAAATTAGGTTTTGATATATTTACGGTAGGAAATTTACAAAATATCTGCATGAAACATGATCTTTACTTAATATCCTAATGATTTTTGGCATAAATGAAAAATCGATTAATTTGAACTATACACTGTAAAAAATAAAAAATACAATTTGTTGAGTCAGCTTAAAATAATTTGTTACCCTGCTGCCTTAAAATTTTAAGTTCAGTCAACTAAAATAAGTTTATTCAACTTGAAATGTTAAGTTGTACTAAGTAACAACTTAGATATTTGTGTTTGCTAAACTTAACAGATGGGTAAGTAACCCAGCTGCCTTAAAATTTTAAGTTGATTCAACTCAAATATCTAAGTTGTTACTTAGTACAACTTAACTCAAGTTGAATAAACTTTTTTTTGAGTTGACTGAGCTTAAAATTTTAAGGCAGCCAGGTTACAAATTATTTTAAGATGACTCAACAAATGTTTTTTTTACAGTGTACAGTGTATTTTTGGCTAATGCTACAAATATACCTGTGCTACTTATCACTGGTTTTGTGGTCCAGGGTCACATATGTGAATCGATTTTTTTCTAAATTTCTAGTACATTTCACAGTAAATTACAAAGAAACACACTGGAATACATGTGAGGTTTCTAAGTATTATTATTTTAGACCTGAGTAATATTATTTTCTTGTAAATCTTTGAACAATCTAATAATCTTTTTTATTTACAACTTCGAAAAATCAGTAAAATAATTAAAACAATTAATGAAATGGCAAAATATAAAAAGCAACAAACAGTAAAAATATTAAATAATTGTGTGCAAAATTAAATCAGGTCATATTCAGTTCACATGACAATTTGCTTTGAGGTAATGCTGCTTTGAAACAATATGTATGTGAAAAAAAGTGCTTTACAACATTTGAAAAATTGCATGGACACACAAATGGACACCTGCAAGAGACATAGACAATGATTACAACTGTGATATAAAAATACAACAACAAAAAAAAAAAAAAAAGGAATGAATGAATGAATGAAAATGTAAATTTTCCCTTTCTTACCTTTAGTGAATATTAATTTCACTTCAGTCATAATGCCTTGCATTTCTAATCTTCCTGTTTAAAAACCAGGAAAACCAGTCTTTAGGGTGTCCTTAGAAATAATCTAGGAGGAATTAACTCATATTAAAGGTCCCAATACATAATCAAGAAAAAGTTCTCACCATAGAGCATTATATTTGCGTACTGCTCCTCTTAAGGCAAACACAGCGAGGCCACAACCACAAGACATAGTGTAGACTGCAAAAGAACTGGTAAACTTAGATTATTGCATCATACACTACTGTTCAATAGTTTGGGGTCAGTCAGAGTTTTTAAATATTTAGAAAGAAGTGTCTTATGTTCATTAGACTGCATTTATTCAATCAGAACAATTTTTAAGAGTAGCGTGTTTAAATTTATGAAATATATTCCAATAGAAGAGCTTCAGTTTGTATTTTTAAAACTATGAGCTGAGAGGAAGTGCAACAAAGAAACCTTGTGTCTCTGTTAGAAAGTTGTGAAGTTAACATACCGTGATAAGACTTGAGATGGAGAAAGGTCACAAAGAAAGCCATGCAATAACCCCAGACAACATCTGTACAAAAAAAAAGAGCTTTAACAACAAACCTGTTTTCATAAGAATGGGCTACCTGTCTGAACACAGTAAAATTACCTTTCCAGTGGTAAGGTCGACCTTTACATTTTCTAGTATGTGCTGGCAAACCTGTTAAAAATGTTAAATGTTCAACAAATCAAGTTGTTGAATTCAACATTTATGTACATTTGATATATTCGGCATATTCCAATTTGCTGATTCATTTATCTTACCAAAGGATGCACCCACACATTCAAAAACTAATGTGAAGAACACACCGAGAACCGACGGCACCACGATGGCTGGAAAACATGAAGATACTGATAAATGATTGACTCACAGATTGATTGGAGAACATGTGTAGAGAGCAAGCAATGTTTGAAAGTACTTTTTTGAAAGTGTTCACATGGAAGACTTTATAAAATTCTGATAATAATGAATGTAAATGTCTTCATTAAAGTCGTAGTATATATGCATTGTATATACTTCTTACAGTAAAATGGCCTGTAGAGTAACAGTCCAAAGCCCAGGCCAAAGCAGATGGAGAAAAAATGGTGAAATTTATCTGTAAGAAAAGTAGAAATAAAGTAAAAAAATAAATACATAAATAAATAAATACTGTACTACTTTCACTTTCAATTTAAAGTCTGATTTGGCAAACTTACAGTGGTTGTAAACATCCAAAGCACCCTATAAACATAATGGCACAGTTTTAGTTGAATTACATTTTTCTTAGACAGTATGAGAGAGCGCTAGATAAGAACTTACCATTGGGATGATAGTCCACCTTGGAGATGTTAAACGCTACTTCATTCTGCCACTTCTTTTTTGATTCAAGTGTGTCAACCTTTAAGCATTGCAGATAATAATGATGAGCTGGCATGAATAAAGTGTATTTTCACTTTCAGATTGATAGGCAAAACCAGTTTGTGGTTTGAACGCTCTTTTGAAATGCTTTCTGTTCCATAGTCACATGCAATTAAAGTGGCAACACAAAAGGAAACCACAGAAAAACGTAATAAAGTATTGTCTGAAAGTATTGACTGAAAACATTAGGATAGACAATTAAAATTCAAGTGTCGAGCAGGGCTTATTAGACTGGCTGAGGTGAAGAGACATTTATTATACATTTTGAATATACAAATTTGACAACAACTATTATTAGTATTATAACTATAATAATAATAATAATAATGAAGTAAGTATTGTCCAGATAATATGTTAAGAATTTATTTTGGTTTCAATACAATGACAATAAAAATAAAAGCCTATTGTTTAATTTAAGAAACAGTGGTTTTTATAATATATAGTAAATAAATAGCATAATAATTATAACAATAATAATAATAATAATAACAAATACATATTTTCCAGAATATATTATTTTAGGTTTCAATACTATTGCTATTTGTATATATATAATTGCTTATATAATTGCTATTATATTATTAGTATACTATTTAATTTAAGAAACAATGTATTGTCTTCATATTCATATAAAAAAAATTATAAAAACTAATAATAATAATACAAATTAAATATTTTACAGATAATATTTTAATAATTTATTTTGATTCCAATACAGTGACGGTAATAAAAATAAAAGCCTACTGTTTCATTTAAGAAATTATTTCTTTATAATAAAAATAAATAAATAAATGTTTTGGTTTTTAATTTTATTAAAAATTCTACTACTGTTTTACTATTTAATTTAAGAAACAATGTATTATTTTCATAATATATAAAAAGTAATAAAAACAACAGCAACAACAATAATAATACAAAGTAAACATATTTCCAGATAATAATTCAATAATTTATTTTTTTTATTTTAATACAATGACAATAAAAATAAAAGCCTATTGTTTATTATAAGAAACAAAGTTTTCTTTGTAATATACAAAAATATAAAAATGTAACATAATAATAATAATAATTATAATAAAACAAATAATTTTTCAGATAAACTTTATTTTTGGTTTCAATACTATTGCTATTAGCTATTATACTGTTATTATACTATTTAATTTAGGAAAAAATGTGTTGTCTTCATAATATACTAACAAAATAATAAATAATAATATTATTAAAAAATAATATATATAAATAAAAAAAATAATAATAATAGTAATAATAATAATAATAACAACAAATATATATTTTCCAGATAATATTTTATTTTTGGTTTTTAATATTATTGCTATTATACTATTATTATACTATTTAATTTAAGAAACAATATGTTATCTTCATAATATATGAAACAGTAATAAAAACATAATAATAATAATAATAATAATAATAATAATGCAAAGTAAATATTTTCCAGATAATTTAATAATTTATTTTGATTTCAATACAGTGAAATAAAAGCTTATTGATAGTTTAAGAAATAATATTTTCTTTATAAAAATGCAAAAATGTTCTCATAATAATAATAATAATAATAATAATAATAATAATTATTATAAATATTATTATTATTATTTGTTATAAAAACGAATAAATATTTTCCAGATACATTTTATTTTTGGTTTTAGTACTACTGCTATTATACTATTATTATATTATATTATATTATATTATATTATATCATATTATATTATAAAAAAAAAACATGTTGTCTTCATAATATATATAAAAAAGTAATAAAAACTAACATAATAATAATAATAATAATAAAACAAAGTACATATTTTCTAGATAATATTTTAAGAAATTACTTATTTCTTATTTCAATGGCAATAAAAAGTATATTACTTAATTTAAGCAGTTAATTCACGCTTTTTTATTTATTTATTTTTTTTCACACATAGTATAAATAGTTTATATCTATTTTATATTTTTAAAAAAACGTCCCTGATTTAAAAAACTTTAAAACTAGTACTGCATCTACTTCACACAACCTGACATATTACCATCAGCAGATGGAAGCATTGAGCAACAATTTGCCTTGAATTTGGCATTCAGTCTGTGAACCATCTGTGCATCCTGTGTTGCCTTCGTGTACAGTACACAAAGCATTATGGGTCTTGCAGTCCGACACCATCCCTAATACAACGCACGCATGTGTAAATGGAACTACATTACCTATAAAACATGAGCGACAAAATCACTTCGTATTCCTGCTGGATGATCTCACAGCAGACCGAGTTCCCCTCCTAATCTCAGGAATGACATCCGAACGAGAGGAAATCATGGAGTTATATATCCAAACATGGGGAATAAGTTTGTAAAACTGAATTCGAACTTTTACATTAACAACAGTGCAGCCAATAAACTGCATGCACTTCAGATTGATGAGCAATCTTCATGGTTGAGACTGAGGAGTTAACGGGCTGGGTCCGTTATCGCCTGTATTAGACTGTGCCGGGTGATGATGGCAAACATGTCCGGGGATGAAGGTCCCGAGGCGCAGCTGGTCACTGAGGCCGGGCCCAACTGGCTCCGAGCGGAGATCGAACGCCTGACGCGGGAACTGAGCGAGACGAGCCGGGAGAAGATCCAGGCGGCGGAGTACGGGCTTGTGGTGCTGGAGGAGAACCAGCAGCTGAAACAACGCTTTGAAGATCTGGAGAACGAATATGAGACCGTCAGACAAGAACTGGATCAGCTTAGAGAGGTGAGAGTGAGACCAAATAATATAACGTTAATAATATTCGAGTAGCGGTTTGTTTTTTTTAAACGTAACGGTTGTTGTTGCTTGCGCCGCACAATAGAAAAAGTCAAGTCTATCAGTCTGTCTCCACCCTTTGTCAGTCTTTTTGTGTACTTTCATTGTTCTTCAGCAGGTACTTCACAAAAAGTGCCACAAATATTAAGAAATATCGATAAATATGATATTTTGCAGGTTTGAAGTACTCGTTATCGTTCTATTGACAGCCTAGTCAGTGGATGATGAAGAAATATAGGACCTAAATATAGTGTAATATTATGCAAAACAAGTGTTACTTTAATAATTTATGGACAGATGATATTATAATGAACATTTAGTTTGAAATTAACCACAAAAAACATAATATTATTATTTAATTCAGGTCTATTTTTTTTTTTACCCCTGACATTTTACAGAATAAAATATGGTAGTTCAGTTAAAATTGTACGCATAATTAAACTGATACAGACGAAATAAGCGTTTAAATGACAAAGTTGGAATGCTAATTGTTAGATACAAATATATAAAAACAGCTATTCAGTGTAAACCATACTATGTACTGTGTTTAAACACCACCTCAGATTGTATTATAGTTATTGTGCAGGTTTTATGGACTGTTTTAAACTACTTTTTAAAGTTCTTTTGTCAAAATTTATTGTTCTTGATAAAATATTCATAATGCATATGTTTTTGTTGTAGTCTACTCAGTGAACAAGCTGTTTATTATTGTCAGAAAGCATTTAAAAAAACAAAAACAAAAAAAAAGAATTCTCATCTGCTCACCAAGCCTGCATTTATTTGATCCAAAGTACAGCAAAAACAAAAAAAATGAAATATTTGTACTATTTAAAATAACTGCTTTCTAATTGAATATATTTTTAAATGTAATTTCTTCCTGTGATTTCAAAGCTGAATTTTTAGCATCATTACTCCATTCACATGATCCTTCAGAAATCATTCTAATATTCTGATTGGCTGCTCAAAAACATTTATTATTATTATTATTATG
Organism: Labeo rohita; assembly: GCF_022985175.1. Classification (NCBI taxonomy): domain Eukaryota; kingdom Metazoa; phylum Chordata; class Actinopteri; order Cypriniformes; family Cyprinidae; genus Labeo; species Labeo rohita. The sequence goes on along the minus strand of NC_066879.1, from coordinate 17,625,240 downwards.
TTGAAAACAGATAGAAAGTTAGAAATAGAAATAGAAAGTTCAGAAGAACAGCATTTATCTGAAATATAAATATTTTGCAACATTATAAATGTTTATCAATCTTTTTTGATCAACTTAAAGCATCCTTGCTAAATAAAAATGTAAAAGTTTTAACATTTCTATAAATTACATTTTAAAATATATTACAATAGAAAGCAGCTATTTTAAATAGTAAAACTATTTACCAATATTACTGCTATTTTGGATAAAAAAAATGCAGGCATGGTAAACAGAAAGAAAAAAAAACATTAAAAAATGTTACTGTTCAAAAACCTTTGACTGGTAGTGTATATAGCTTTACACTATACAAAGGCTATGTTAAGGTTAAGTTTAAATAGTATAAATGTACATTTATTTTAATATTTGAAGTGATCCTTGTTTGTTTTTGTCACAATGACTTATAAAAAGACCTCAGGATTTCCTGCCTGTTATCTGTGGAAAAGCAGGATATGCGTTTTTAATTAGAGAAGATTTATGAGTGTATGTAAAATCAATAAATCCTTAATTTATTTAATACGTCATATTGTATATTCAGCATTCTATCGTATACGTATAAGAACCGTGCTGTTGATTAGAGGCTGAAAATGAAACAATGACAAGAAGTGAGATGTTGATGTGAGAAAACAAGTCAGTTTTTTGAGTGACCGAGATGTTTCTTCCTGATACGACATCCTGAAATAAACCTAGACTGGGATGTAGGTTGTATATAAATTGTTTTAGACCTAAATGAATTTGAATGTGTTCTCAGGACCTTCTGCGCAACTTCTTTCTCTCTCCTTTTCCCCTGCAACTTCCTGTCAACACAAACACCAACACAAGCTCAGACAAAATCCTGATTGTTAGAATTATAGTTTATTTGGAGCTTGTCTCGGTTGTGTGTATACTTCCTTCTAGTCTAATCTTTTCTGCACTGCTCTAAATACAGGACGCAGTCTTCGTCATGTAGTAAGAAGATCTGGGAAGAAATCAGGCTAAAAAAAGCACCTCGGTCATGACGTGGCCTAGACTGATCTCACACTAGGGGTGTCAATGAGGGGCTTCAGCTGGAAGCTATTAAATCCTTTCTGTTTATGAATGCTTTTGTGTATCATTTTCATGCTATTAGATTTCTGTAGTAGGTCAGTGCATGAAATCAGATTAGTAGGCAGATTATCTTGCATGAGTCATTTTATTAACAAAAGCAGTTCAAACTTTTTAATACAATACAGATAGATTAGTCAAAAAATACTAATTTTCAGTGCATAAAATGATGATTAATTAAAGTAAAAAGTTCATGGACAGATCAAGATTTAGAATAGCAACTACATATTTATAAGTAGGTTACTTAATTTTTTTAGCGTGTTTATTTAAATTTTAGTTTATTTATTTAAAGTTATATGTTTAATTATTTATTATTAATATATTTTTATTTTAGGATAACATTTAAAAACAATTAGGTCTTGTTACTAAATTTAAATGTAATTTAAAATTTAATTTATTTTTTAATTTAAATATGTTTATTTATTTAAATAGAAGTTTATGTGTATGCATGATATTATTTTTTTTTATTAGATTTTAGATTTTTGAAAATAAATCCTGTCCTGTTAAATTAAAAATAAATGTAAAAATAAATCCTGTCCTGGGTCCTGTTACTAGTCACTTTTTTATTTTAATTTAAATTATGTATTTGTTTACAATACATATATTTATGTATTTATATATTTTACCTCTTCTAATTAATTTTAAATGGTTCTGCGGTGTGGCAAAACAGTTTTTAAAGTTTTTAAACTTTTATTTATGTAATCTGAACTCTCTTGTATTTGTGGTAAGATTGTTTTAACCTTTTTTTTTTTTTTTTTTTTTTTTTTTTTTTTTTCTTTTTCTATTTTCTATTAAATGCTGAGTGATGCTAGACCAGTGGAGTGAAATGTTGACGTTAACGCACGAGAGAGTGCACATGCAGAATGCATTAAAGATAGGTGTAGTGATCAAGGCTCAGACATGCTGGATCAGACAGAGGGTGAGGTGAAAAGAGGAGACGGGTTAATCCCATCCCGGTATATCAGATCTGCTCTCTCACCTGTGTTAACTCCACCACACACACACACACACACACACACACACACACACACACACACACACACATACACACACACACGTGCGTATGTTAACCTATTCTCAAAACACTCTCTAAGCATAGTAAGACACAGTCTTGACAAGATTAGCATTCTTAATGCAAAATGATTTAAGAAATTAGTATTTACACTACAGCTCCAATCTAGAGTTCTATATGCTTCATGCAAATTAGAAAATATGTGCAACTGAAAAAAAAATGCTGACATGGTGTGTATATATACACTACCATTCAAAAGGCTGGGGTGAATACGATTTATTTTTAGAAGTATTTTTGCTCACTAAGGCTGCATTTATGTGATGAAAAATCCAAAAACAATGATGCAAAGCTGAATTTTTAGCATCATTACTCCAGTCATCAGTGTCACATGATGCTTCAGAAATCATTCTAATATGCTGATTTGCTGTTCAAAAAAATTTCCTATTAATATCAGTGGTGAGAATTGTGATAAATTTTCTGTTTAGGGCTTAAAGATGAATAGTAACTTCAAAAGAACAGCATTTATTTAGAACAAGATGGTGTGTATATATATATATGTTATTTTTTTCTTCAGTAATATAATAATAATAATCACTGCATATTATGCTATGATTGGCCAATACTGATAATATTTAGATACTGAATATATTTAGAGCCCTATGAAATCCATTTTATTTCTTTTATTTCTTAATTCATTTTTTTCCATTTTAATTTTTCTAAACTCTGTTTTAATGGTTAAATGATCAAACATTAATAAAAAGTGTGTATAATAAATTGAAATCATGAAACTTGCACAATTAAACAGAAATGTGTTAAAAATGTAACACAAATTTGTAAAATTTTTAAGGTCCTATAAAATACTGTATTTTTTTTCTCAAATTCATTTATTTATTTATTATTATTTTTTTTAACCAAATTCAGTTTTCCATTATTAATTAATTAATTTTTATTTTTAATTCAAATAATTATTTTTTTTATTATTTAATAATTATTTAATTATTTTTAAAAATACTGTTTTGTATTTCTGGTAATTTTTTTGCTGGTAAATATTCCTTAAAAAATAATATTTTTATTAATAATTTTATTAGTAGTAATAGTAGTAGTGCTGTCATTACAATAAGTAATACAATTCTGTCACAGTTTCTTCAAGTTAAACCAAACTTTTATTTTGTCAGGTTGCTGTGAAGACCTCTAAGTTTCTATTTGTATATGATACTAGTTTTTTTTTTTTTTTCAAAAGAAATAGTAATAAATATAGTAGTATATTTAAATAAAGTAGTAAAATGCTCATGAAGTGACTCTCAGAGCAGTTCTAGAGATTGTTAATATGTTCACATACTTATATATTGAGGTGACATAGGCTATAAACACCACAAGCGTCACACGTGCTTCAGTATGTGTGTAGTAAACAGACAGCACGTCTGTGCCATTTATTCAAACGGAGACACGGAACAGTCATGTTTAAATTGTACTTTTGCAGCTTAATATTCACAGGCACTAGTCTATATCGCATTTTGATTTTAGTGTACTGGCCTACTCTTGAAATATTCATCCAAAATTGTGCAAATTCTGTTTTTATGACTGGATTCTGTGATTCTGTCCGCGTTTTCTGCATCGCAGAAATCATAGGCCCCTATATATTGTACATCCCCATTTCTAAAATAAAATTGGAATTCTTTTGCTGTTGAATGTTGAGTGTACTGAAGGAACTCTAAGTACACCACAGTCATATATCAAATAAACAGTGGCAAATGTTCGGTTTAGATTTTGTGTTCTAACCATGAAGTACTTTGTCAGCTGTTCATTCCATCAGAAAGGGTTTAAAGCGTGAAAAAAGGGTAAATTGTCATCTCCTTCAACATGAGGGATCAGAATAGAGCCTCCAGCAGTGTGGTGGGTCCACAGCTGTGCAGGGGTGGGACTCCCTCACCACAGAGTTGATACAGCCTATCTACAGACTGGTGTGGTTTATAGGGTTTGTGACTATTTAAAGAAGCAGAAGTAAATATTTGAGCTTTTTAAAGTCTAGCGAGGGAAAAACGGCAGTTTTCTAAATGGAACATTCTTTTTGATCAAGATTTGTAGCTTTATCTGATTAAACGTGTTTGATGTAGAGTTCAACAGTGTAAATGCATTTTTCCACCTGATGATCATGATAAGGTCTAGCGATGATGAGTGCATTTACTTCAACATTGACCTGTAGTGCTCATGAGAGTGACAGTCCAGCTTGTAACACTTTTTAGTCACTATATTTGCCAAGTCATTGCATCTAAATGGACAAAAGTTGAGATTATTTACAATCTACATTTTTGCGTTTTTAGTGTTTTCTATACAGCCGACTATAGATAGATGACACCACGTACAGTAATAACTTAAATAAGTGTATTCATCACTAATCTGTAACTGTATTACCATATTTGAATGAAAAGTCACATTAGGATAAAATTGCATTGTTGTGAAAAAAAAACAAAAAAAAAACAAGTTGCATCGATGCATAAGTCACATTTTATTATTGCGTTCAGAAATAATGTAATGTAACATTTTGTTTATTTTAGCACATTTTAACTTCATATTTTAATTGTATTAAAAATAAAACAAAACATTTTTCTAAATATTTATTTCTAACAAAAAAAAAAAAATATATATATATATATATGTTTTTTGAGCCGCAAATCAGAATATCAGAAGGTTTTCTGAAGGATCATGTGACTGGAGTAATGATACTAAAAATGTAGCTTAAAATACATTTTAAATATATTCAAATAGAAACAGTTTTTTTAAATGTTGCAAATATTTCAAAATTGTACTGTGTTTGCTGTACTTTGGATCAAATAACTGCAGACTTGGTAAGCAGAAGAGACCTCTGTATAAAACATTAAAAATCTTACTGTCATGAGACCTGTAGTGCTCATGAGAGTGACAGAGATTTGAGTCCAGCTTGTAACACTTTTTAGTCACTGTGTTTGCCAAGTCATTGCATCTAAATGGACAAAAGTTGAGATTATTTACAATCTACATTTTTGCGTTTTTAGTGTTTTCTATACAGATGACTGTGGACAGATGATGCCATGTACAGTAATTATTTAAATAAGTGTATTCACTAATCTGTTACTGTATTGGCATATTTTAATGAAAAGTCACATTGTAATAAAATAATATTGTTGCGAGAAAAAAACAACACAAGTTGCATTGATGCATGAGTCACGTTTAATTATTGCATTCAGAAATAATATATTGTAACATTTTATTTATTTTAGCACATTTTAACTTCATATTTTAACTGTATTAAAAATAGAACAGGAATTTAAAATTATTATTCATTCAGGATGAAAACAAATGTGTGCTCTGATGCAATGGTGCATTTATAAGCTGATTTGAATTATAATCACATTTTGGATGTGACTTATATTTAGGAAAATATGGTATATATTTTAGGTAGACGTCCCTAAACTTACATAAAAAACTGCTTATTTCTGTCTGGCTACAAGAAGCTGGTTCTGTTCCTCTCCCCATAACTTCCTGTTTTCTGTAACTTATGAGAAGTATATTTAAAAACTTAGGACTTACCCATGCAAGCTTTTAGGAAGTAGAAGATATTTTTAATCTGTCCAGTCTTGCTCATCTTTAATGCATTTGCTATTTAAAAAGAGATATGTAAACTGTAATTAGATTTAAGCCAAGTTGATGTTAAACTATTTTTTTAAACTCAAAGTCGGCTAATATCTGATAATACATTGTGTTGACAGCACAGCAGTTTAACATCAACTTGGTTTAAATCTAATTAGAGTTTCAAACCAAGCTTCTGTCAAACTACTCTGTGGGAGAAAAAGCCTTTCTTTCTGAGACAACCGAGTGTTCTCTCACATAGAGCGACGCTTGTCTGGTTTCTGAATCAGCTGTCGTTGGCAAGCGTTTTTGTTGCTAGAGAAGATCAGTCATGACGTCAGTTTGTAGGCCAACCCGGAAGAATAATTCACCATGGATTCACCCTGGAATTTCAAATGGGTTTCTAAGGCCTGTGTTGACATTATTTGAAGTCTACTTTCTTGTTTTTGTACACTACCAGTCAAAAGTTTTTTTTTTAATGTTTTTTTTTTTATTATTATTATTTTTAAAAAGACGTTTCTTCTGCTAACCAAGCCTTCATTTATTTGATCCAAAATACAAGAACAGCAGTAATATTGTAAAACATTTTTACTATTTAAAATATCTGTTTTCTATTTGAATATATTTCAAAATGTAATTTCTTTCTGATTTCAAAGCTCAATTTTCAGCATAATTTCTCCAGTCTTCACTGATTTTCTGTTCAAGAAACATTTTTTATTATAATCAATATTTAAAACTGTTAAGTACATTTTTTTTTTTCTGAATTCTTTGATGAATAGAAAGATCCAAAGATCAGCACTTATCTGAAATAAAAAGATTTTGTAACATTATACACTATACCATTCAAAAACTTGGAGTCAGTAAAATTAATAGAAATGAATACTATAGAAATGAATACTTTTATTTGGCAAGGATGCTTTAAATTAATCAAAAGTGATAATAAAGACGTTTATAATGTCCAAAAGAAAGTTCTTCTGAACTTTCTATTCATCAAAGAAACCTGAAAAAAATTTACTCTGCTGTTTTCAAAATAATAGTAATTATAAGAAATGTTTTTTGAGCAGCAAATCAGAATATCAGAAGGATCGTATGATGGAATAATGATAAATTACAATAATAAATTAAAATGACAAGGCTAAATTAAAATAAATGACATTTTAAATATATTCAAATAGAAACAGTTATTTTAAATTTTACAAATATTTCAAAATGTTACTGTTTTTGCTGTACTTTGGATGAAATAAATGCAGACTTGGTAAGCAAAAGAGACCTCTTTATAAAACATTAAAAATCTGTCCAAAAACTTTTGACTGGTAGTGTATTTAAATTGCAAACAGACATCAAATGTTGTGTAATTCAAAAAAATCAGTGACTAAGAACTTCAAAAGTCAACTGATTACTTGCCTGACCAGTCACATTTTTTTTTTTAAAACTCTTTATTCTGTTTACTTACTGACCTTACATGATTCATAAACTGAAAACAGCTTTTCTACAGTCCATTACAAATTGAAAACAGCGATAAAACCGCTCACTGTAGAAGTCTGTGCAAGCGTCTAACATCACAGATTAATCTTGCTCCTGAAGTCTCAATGGCAGCCTTATACAGCAGTGCCATGGATATATTTAACAAGGCCGTTTCTCAGTACTGGTTATACAGAGAGTAAGCTGCAAATGCAACTCTAGTTGAGTTTAAGCAGAGCAGTACTGAGAATTGTAAGTTTATTAACAGATACACAAGTAATCAATTAATGCTATGCAGAAATTCCTCATATTAAAGGTCTGTTTATCAATAGTTTGAGAACACAGAGAGAAGCAAACAGTGTTGGAGGTCTGTGTGTTGTTGGCATGGCCTTTATACATGGAATCCCTGTTCTAGAATCAGAATAAAGTTCTAAAGAAATGTCTTGGCAACCCGGAGTGACAGGTGGACAGCTGCCAGTTCTTAGCAGCAGCTGCTGTGGCAGGAGGAGGACTTAATGCTGACACCATTTCCACGGCTCTTTCTGTCTCTCACACATTCCGATATTATTATGGGACGGTGTCGCTAATAGAATTTTCATCAATTTACAGGCACATTCAATTTCATTTCAATTTCTATGTAAGAGTTTATTTCTTCTGAATGTTGGCAAGCAAATGGTTGATGGTAGCCATTGACTTCCATCGCATGGGGAGGGGGATACTATGGAAGTAAATGGCTACCGTTAAAGAGTTAGTTCACTCAAACATGAAGTTCTGTCATTAATTACTCACCCTCTTGTCATTCCAAACCCTCTGCAGAATACAATTAAGATATTTTTGATGAAATCTGAGAGCTTTCTAACCCTGCATAGACAGCAAGTGAACTATCACGGTCAAGGCCCTGAAACGTAGCAAGGACATGGCTAAAACAGTCCATGTGACACCATGGTCCCTTTAACTGTTTGGCTACCAACATTTTTCAAAATATCTTCTAACACAAGAAAGAAACTCATACAGGTTTGGAAAAACTTGAGGGTGAGGAAATGAAGACAGAATTTTCATTTTTGGGTGAACTGTACCTTTAAATGTTATTGTTTTTTTTGCGTCCAATTATAAGCCAAAATATTACATTAAAAAATTCTAAAAACAAAAATTATGGGGATTATTGTGTGAAAATGTATATTATATTATTAATGGAGTATGCATGTATGTTGACTGTTTAACATTGTTAGTGGATACACTAACAGTTAAAAGTTTTTAAACAGTAATTTTTAATGTTTTTCTTAAAGAAGTCTCTTCTGCTCACCAAGCCTGCATTTAGTTGATCCGAAGCAACAGCAAAGACAGTAAAATTTAGAAATACTTTTACTATTTAAAATAGTTGTTTTCTATTTGAATATATTTTAAAATGTAATTTATTTCTGATATTAAAGCTGAGTTTTTAGCATCATTTTCAGTCACGTGATCCTTCAGAAATCATTCCTATATTCTGATTTGCTCCTCAGAAAACATGTATTATTATTAACAGCTTTTATATAAAAAAGGTGTACATATTATTAACAGCTGAGTAGATGTTTTTTCAGGTTTTTTTATGAATAGAAAGTTCTTTTGGTAACATTATAAATGTCTTTATCATCACATTTAATAAATTTAAAGCATACTTGCTAAATGAAAGTATTTATTTCTGTTAATCAAAGAATCCTGAAAAAAATGTACTCAACTGCTTTAAATATTGATATTAATAATAATGTTTTTTTGAACAGCAAATCAGCATATTAGAATGATTTCTGAAGAATCATGTGACACTGAAGACTGGAGTAATGATGCTGAAAATTTAGATTTAGTAAATTTAGTGTTTAATTTAAGTTTAAGTCCCCAGGGCCAAACATGCCCATATTTGAAGAAACACCCTGATGTATATGTCAGATTGTTAGGACTTTCATCAGTGTGCTTTGTCCATCATATATCAGTGATCCCTTCATGCCTTTCTGTTAGCCATTCTGCCAGGCCACCAGCAGTAATGGAGCTGTTAACATATCTGGCTTGTGCTGCCATGGTTGCCTGTGTGTGTGGCAACTTAGTCAGGCTGTATCATTCCAATGACATCACTCAGACTGGCACACAGATTTAAGGGGGAAAAGAAAGAGATGGAACGTTTGATTAAAAAGAGCTTTTGGACAGAATTCCACTAGTTTTGTCTCCAGCCGGTTACATAATCAGTTTGCAGGAAATGCGTCTTGAGTTTTAGAAAATTACATGTACACCAAACTAAACTGTCTGTGGGAATACTGAGATTTGGTTTCAGTGTCTAGCATAGGCCTAGACAGAATTGAAAGATTTTTTTTGTCTGTGCATTTTTACAGCAAATCTGAAGAAAAATGGTTAAAAATATGTAAATATTTAACTTTTTGCCCATATATATCCCATAGCGTTTCTTCAGTACAGTTAAGATTTATATCCATCAGCACTGATAATTTCAAGTCTGTCCTCATCCAGCCTCCACCCAACAAAATAAGTAATTTGTTAATAGACACATCTTTAGAACTTAATAGACTTAATATACATAATTCTAATCTCTTCCTGATCATGTTCATACAGGCATATGGCCAGGTTCACTCCACCCATAGAAAGGTGGCTGCAGACGGGGAAAGCAGGGAGGAGTCCCTTATCCTGGAGTCGGCATCTAAAGAGGCGTACTATGAGCAGAGAGTGCAGGAACTGCAGGCTGACCTGCGACAAACAAAAAACACTCTCACCAGCACCCAGTCGGAGAACGAACGTCTGGCCACCCATGTACTCGAGCTGCGAGAGGTTTGTGCTGTAGTATTGGATTTAATAATCATGCATACAGTTGAAGTCAAAAGTTTACACACACCTTGTTTGTCCTGAACAATTGAACTGCTTGATGATCTGCAGAAAAGTTCTTCAGGCCCCACAAATTCTTTGGTTTTTTTAGCATTTTTGTGTATTTGAACTTTTTTTCAACAATGACTGTATGATTTTGAGATTGATCTTTTCACACTGAGGACAACTGAGGGACTCATATGCAACTATTACAGAAGGTTCAAATGCTTACTGATGCACAATGCATTAAGAGGGGGGGTGAAAACTTTTGGAATTTCAATATCAGGGTAAATTTAACTTTTAACCTTCTGTAATAGTTGCATATGAGTCTCTCAGTTGTCCTCATTGTGAAATGATGGATCTCAAAATCATGCAGTCATTGTTGGAAAGGGTTCAAATCAACAAAAATGCTGAAAGAACCGAAGAATTTGTGGGACCTAAAGGATTTTTCTAAAGAACAGCAGGCAGTTTAACTGTTCAGGGACTCATAAACAACTATCACTAAACAAAAAACACTTTTTTTTTTTTTTTATGTTTTTATATGTAAACGTCTTATTCAGGTCAGTACTAATTAAAAATAACATGCATTTTGCATGATCCCTCTTATTTTGGTAAAATAATTAACATTTTGCAGATTCTTCAAGGTGTATGTACACTTTTGACTTCAACTGTAAAAACAAACCTAGTAAGTTATGCCCCCAGTACAATTATGCTCTATATGTGCATCTATATTAGTCATTTATCAACTAAACTTCGTTGTGTCCCTAAGAATAATGAGATCGTGGAGCTGCAGCGCAGTCGTCTACGTGACGACATTCGGGAGTACAAAATCCGAGAGTCTCGTCTGCTGCAAGACTACACTGAACTGGAGGAGGAGAATATCAGCCTTCAAAAACAAGTCTTAACCCTTAAACAGGGTCAGGTTAGTAGCACTGACCATTGATCACGAAAGGTGGCTGATTCCAGTCCAACAAGGACCAGACCATGCACCATCACCTTCTTATCTTTGGTTTGCTTCTTCTAAATCTCTGATCTTCTCCAAAGGTGGAGTTCGAGGGACTTAAACATGAGAACCGACGTTTGGAAGAGGAAGTGCAGTACCTGAATAGCCAGCTAGAGGACGCTGTTCGGTTACGCGAAATAGCAGAGCGTCAGCTAACGGAGGCTCTAGAAACCGTAAAGACCGAGCGGGAACAGAAAGCAGCTCTTCGGAAAGAACTGACACATCACATGACCCTGGGAGACTCCCTCCTTGCCAGCTCATTGGATGGGCTCAAACTGAGCACAGATGAACCAAATAACGACGATGCCATTCTGACGTTTGAAAACGGATTTGCTAAAGTCAGCGACGTTAGCGATGAAGACAACCGATTGTCTTCACCCAAAAGAGATGGAAACTTCCGTCCCGCACCAAGTCTGGTGGATGACTTGTTGACAGAGCTGAACATTTCAGAAATCCAGAAACTCAAGCAACAGCTCTTACAGGTATGCACTCCTTTGCATTTGATTAGATTTCAGCATTTTGGTCAACCTCATTGACATAGTCACCTTGTTCCAAACCAATAAAATGAGTGCTGGGAAAATAAATCGATGCACCGCAAACCAAGAAATGATTCTGCATCGATTCTGGGATTTTCCGAATGGATCGCGATTCTCTCTCAAATCGATTCTGAGCCAAATTTTTTAACGGCAGATGGCACTGCATTTACATTAAAGAAGAAGTCCACTTCCAGAACAAAAATTTACAGATAGTTTACTCACCCGCTTGTTATTCAAGATGTTCACGTTTTTGTTTTTTCAGTCGTAAAAAGAAAAGAAGAAAAAAAAAAGTTTTCCATGTAGACTTCTATGGTCCCAGCAAGTTTGAACTTCCAAAATGCAGTTTAAATCCAGCTTCGAAGGGCTCTAAATGATCCCAGCTGAGGAAGAAGGGTCTTATCTAGTGGAACGATTGGTTATTTTCTAAAAATATTGACAATTTATATAATTTTTAATGTCAAATGCTCGTCTTGTCTAGCTCTGCCTGAACTCTGTGCATTCTGGTTCATGACAGTTAGGGTATGTCGAAAAACTCCTATCTTATTTTCTTTTCCAACTTCAAAATCGTCCTACATCACTGTTTTACCTTTTTTTGTAAACACGGGGTTGGTACTTCTGCAATGATATAGAGAGATTTTGAACCTGGAGGAGAAAATTACATGGCAGTTTTTCAAAATATACCCTAAATTTCATGAACCAGAGCTAGACAAGGCGAGCAGTTGAGGTTAAAAAGTATATAAATTAGTATAGAAAATAACCAAGTGTTTTGCTAGATAATAACCTTCTTCCTCGGCTGGGATTGTTTAGAGCCCCTTGAAGCTGCATTTCAACTGCATTTTGGAAGTTCAAACTCATGGGCACCATTGAAGTCCATTATATGGAGAGAATCCTGAAATGTTTTCCTCAAAAAAACATAATTTCTTTACGACTGAAGAGAAAAAGACATGAACATCTTGGATGACTAGGGGAAGGTGAGTAAATGATTGCATCATAAAAGCATTCTGAGCTGAACGCACAAGCACTTTTTAGCGCTCTTCTTCATGAGTATTTGAGTGTGCTGTTAAAAACTAGATTAGCACGCCATCTGCTGTTAAAAAATAATTTCAGAATCGATTCCAGAGAGAATCATGATGCATTTGGAAAATCTCATAATCAATTCATGAATCGTACCCTACTTAAAATTTTATGTTTTACTGCTCTATTTCACCTTACAGGTGGAGCGAGAGAAGGTTGCTCTTCTCACCACCTTACAGGACTCTCAGAAGCAGTTAGAGCATGCTCGAGGAGCATTAGCCGAACAGCAAGAAGCTATGACAAGACTTAGCGATGATTTGGGCGTAATGAGGAGACTGCAGGCAGGCAAGGAGAGGCAGTCGGCCCTGGACAGTGAGCGAGAGCGGGACAGTCGAGAGGACAATGATGTGGACTATTATGAGCTGGACATCAATGGGCCAGAAATACTTCGCTGCAAGTATGAGGTAGCAATAGCAGAGGCAGGTGAATTGAGAGAGGAGCTTAAGGCACTAAAATCAGAGCATGATGAGGTGAGTAGGACTGAGAAGTCAAGTTTTGTTCAAATTATTTGTTTGATAGATTTCAACATGGCAACATGATTATGCATGATTCTTCTAGATGAAGGACGAGCATGAAGAGGTACGGGCACGACTGGAGGGACAAGTGCGGGACCTCAGTGTTCAAGTGTCTCAGTTGGAGAGCAGTAGCCGTGCAGACCGCGACCAAGTCACTCGGTTGGAAAAGGAGCTGAAGGAAGTGACTGCTGTCGCGGGCGAGACAGAAGGAAGTCTCAGCGTTGCCCAGGATGAGCTTGTTGCCTTCAGCGAAGAGCTTGCAAACCTCTACCACCATGTCTGCATGTGCAACAACGAAACCCCGAATCGCGTCATGCTTGATTTTTACAAAGAGGGTAAAGGAAACAAGACCGAGGGTAAAGATCTTCAGTCTACGTTGACGCAAACCACCGACGGCAAATCCGAGGCACCCAGGTCCACCTCCACCGCTCCTGACAGCTCAACTTCTGGAACACCGGTTAGAGAAGATCCACGTCCTGAACCAATGGACATCTACAACCTAGTAGCAATAATTCGGGATCAGATACGCCACTTGCAGAAGGCGGTGGACCGCACCACAGAACTATCCAGGCAAAGAGTTGCGTCTCTAGAGTTGGCCGCGGTGGCGGATAAAGACCAAGCTGCTTGCATGGAGGAGATTTTGAAGCTCAAGTCCCTGCTGAGCACTAAGCGAGAACAGATTGCCACGCTGAGGACGGTGCTCAAGGCCAACAAACAGGTGAGAATAAAAACGATTAGCTTGCCATGGGTGTCTGTGATGCAGGAATATCACTCTTCTTGTAGACCAGGGATAGGCAACGTTGGTCCTGGAGTGCCGATGACCTGCAGTTTAGTTCCAACTCTAATCAAACATACCTGAACAAGCAGATTTTTTTCAGGGTTGGAGCTATACTAGGATACTGACGTTGCCTATCCCTGTTGTAGACTATCAATTTTCTGAACTGTGTTGTGGTTCTGTCTCCTTATAGACAGCTGAGGTTGCCCTGGCAAACCTAAAGAGCAAATATGAGAACGAAAAGGCCATGGTCACTGAAACCATGATGAAGTTGAGGAACGAGCTGAAGGCTCTTAAAGAAGATGCCGCCACATTCTCCTCTCTCAGGGCAATGTTTGCCACCAGGTACTGCGGGGACCAGAAATCCCTTCTAAATGTCCAAAAATCAGTTGGGGTAACTAAGTCTCACTTGCTCTTTTCCACTACTTTTCTTCTTTAGGTGTGATGAGTATGTAACACAATTGGACGACATGCAGAGGCAGCTGGCTGCAGCAGAAGATGAGAAGAAGACTTTGAACTCCCTCCTCCGGATGGCCATCCAGCAGAAACTGGCTCTCACTCAACGACTGGAGGATCTGGAGTTCGACCACGAACAGTCCCGAAGAGGATCCGGTGCTGGGGCAAGCGGTCGTGGGAAGGCTTCATCTGGCCGTGGCAGAGGACCCTTGTCGTTTTCCAGCCCCCATGTAAGTCCTAGGCTTCCCTGTAAGAACCGACCGCAGCCACACGGCCTCATTGGAAGTCCTGCGGTTTTCTGCAGTGAGAAGTATAAAATTCTGTATGACACTGGATCCGAATAACACCTGTGTGTAACTCACTCATCAGCATCCTCATGCTAACTAACATTCCTTTTACTGTATGTGTGCTATGCTGGCATGTCACTGTTTGTGCTAACAGTTGATGGCTTTATTAATACTTATTATAAAGGTCGGTGCTTAGTCCTTCTCCTGTAAGTCAACATGAAGAAATTGAATTGGTTGGTAATACCATACTACCTACTAGAGTTATCACAATTGCTACAAGTAAAAGACACCACTACAAGATTGTTAAATTTTGGAAGACAGAGTTTGTTTTGTGACTTTTAGTATTGACGAGTACCAGCACTTTTTACATTTATAGTACCTACTTTTTTTTTTTTTTTTTTTTTTTAAAGAAAACAGGCTGTAGTGTATGCAAAATTTCAGTATGTGTCATGAAACTAGATTCTACACTACCAGTCAAATGTTTCGAACAGTAAGTTTTTAAAAGTTTTTTAAATAAGTCTCTTCTGCTCACCAAGCCTGCATTTCTTTGAACCAAGCAAAGTCAGTAATAACTGTGAAATATTTTTGCTATTTAAAATAACTGCTTTCTATTAGAATATATTTTAAAATGTATTTTATTCCTGTGATCAAAGCTACACTTTCAGCATCATTACTTCAGTCTTCGGTGTCACATGATCCTCCAGAAATCATTCTAATATGCTGACTTGCTGATCAGTAAACATTTGTTATTACTATTATCAATATTTAAAACTGTTGAGTTCATTTATATATATATATATATATATAATGAGATCTTTATGATTTATATATGCAAAAGATTTCTATTTCAGATAAATGCTGTTCTTCTGAACTTTCTACTCATCAAAGGAACCTGAAAAAATTCTACTCGGCTGTTTTCAATATAATAATAATACATGTTTTTTTTGGGGGTTTTTTTGAGTAGCAAATTGGAATATTAGAATGATTTCTGACTGGATAATGATGCTAAAAATTCAGCATTGAAATCACAGGAATAAATTACATTTTTAAAATACATTCAAATAGGAAAGAGTTATTTTAAATAGTAAAAATATTTCAAAAATGTACTGTTTTTGCTGTAAATAAATGCAGGCTTGGTGAGCAGAAGCAGCGACTTAAAAACAAAAAACAAAAAAACATTAAAAATCTTTTGGAACATAAAAAATTGGAACATCAAAAAAACTTTTGACGGGTAGTGTAAATTTTTATTTTTTTTCTCTTTCTCTGAACATCTGAGCCCAATGTTTCTACTGTAGGTTAACCCAACCAGCACTGAGAATACTGAATGTCATTGAGTTAAACCCAGTTTCACAAAGCTAGTCTGATAATCTCTGTGTCAGTGCAAATAAATCTGTGTAATCCCAACAGAGACACACCTTACTGATCCTGCTGGAAGCTTTGCAATCTAGGTTGCAACCCTAAAGGACATAAGTGATGATACAGTCTTTTTTTGCTAAAATTGACAAATGAAAGATGTCTTTCAGAGTTTTCAAACACAGAAAAGACATTGAGAAATGTTTAGATTTACAAAGTTGCTTTTAACAAATTTATCATGTCATTCCATGTCTGTCAATTTTGTACATACTGTTTCATCTAGCCTTTCAGCCAAACACATTGTCCATGTTGTCTTCACAGTGGTGACTCTTAACCACTATCATGCATGATCTGTTGCTCTCAGTTTCAACAGTTTGTATTAGTTGGCATGTTGTCTGTTGCATGTGAGTCTTCTGCTTCCTGCAGTCCATTGCATCTGGAAAAATGCGTCTTCTGTGTTTTTGCGGTGTACTAATGGGTCTAACCTGTCTCATTGTTGACGGTAACATTCACTTGTCTACTGTATGTCCAATGTGATCAGCTTGACTTATGAAGATAAACTACCAGTCAAAAGTTTTTGAACAGTAAGATTTTAATGTTTTTTTAAAGAAGTCTCTTCTGCTCAACAACCCTGCGTTTATTTGATCCGAAGTACAGCAGTAAAATAAAATATTTTAACTATTTAAAATAACTGCTCTATTTAAATGTTTTAAAATGTCATTTATTTCTGTAATTTCAAAGCTGAATTTATATATTATATTATATTCTGATTTGAAAACATTTATTGTGTTGAAAACAGCTGAGTAGAATTTTTTTCAGGTTTTAATGAATAGAAAGTTCAGAAGAACAGCATTTATCTGAAATCTTTAGTAACATTTTGTAATGTCTTAATCATCACTTTTGAGCAGTTTAAAGTGTCCTTACTAAATAAAAGTATTTATTTCTATAATTTCTTTCCCAAAAAATAAATTATACTAACTCCAAGTTTTTATAATGTTATATATGTTCAAAAACTTTTAACTGGTAGTGTATATGAATTATTTACAATATGGATCAGCTATGATGTGATAATTCTGATGATCATTTTGTTTTCAATTTACAGTAATTTTATTAGCTCTGGAGATTATCCGCAAACGGTTATTTCCTCCTTCCTTCGCTGTACACTATACGTCCAGAATACACATGCCTGGCCCAATTATGGAAACAAGAAATTTGTCCCTGGATGTGGCTGCAAGAAAACACAGGCTCACATGTAAAGCCAACCGATCTATGTAATCATTACTCTGACTGTTACTGTGGTATTTTTTTATTTTTCTGCTCTGTTTTTGTTTAATGTGCACTTTTAGTGCATTAGTTATTATTATGTAAGAGATGCACATTTTAGTATGCTTGGCACATTTTTTGTTTTGTTCTTGCGAATTTTATGTATTTAACTGAAAAAAGTAATAATATAAAAACTGTGGTATGTTTATAGTATTTTATGCTTAACTGTCAAGTTCTAAGCATATTCCAGGGAGAATGATTATGTTAAATAGGCCTATATATGTTTCTTGTTCAACAGTCAAACATCCTAACTAAACATTATCTTGGTAGTGATGCAATGTAACTCCACTTCAGGAACAATAACTATGACTTGCTCCTCAGAAGTCTGGAGTCAAATTTTATAGTGGGTTAAGGATATGTTAAATTCAGACATGAAGAAATCAATTCCAAATTGGAATACTTTCTACTTTTTTGCCAAATACTGCATTAAGGTCAGCATTTTGTATTTTACATCGCAATATTTGTTTTTAGACATTATCTGTTTTGTATAACCCTCTCATAAGACCTCCTGTGCCTTTTATGCAACTATTGGTTTTTGTTTTCATAAACAAAGAGCCATAGTCTCCAGTATTTCTGTAAAATCTGAATTTGGACAATAATTAAACACTCCTTTTGAATGTCAGCTCAGATTTCTTGTTTTGGAGATTTTTAAGTGTTAGTAAGAATTAGGTGTGTTAAAATCATACATTCCTTTGTGGAAGTAATGATTTCTGATGGGTGTCTGTTGACATTGTTAGTCATTATTTTCCTATGCATAATCTTGCTAATGATTTTGTTTGTATTTCAGCAAGCAGAAAACTTTGCCTCAGAACATTAGTGCCATTTCAAATTTAAGACAAGTTTTACTTTTTCCTTTCTTTCCTTTATTGTCTTTTGACTACAAATTAAGTGCAATTTTGTGCTGTTTCTGGAGTGTAAGCCCGTTTTCTATTTGCTGAAAGCGCTTCATCAGCCATGTCATAGCTTTATATGACATTTTGAGTAATTTTTACACATTTTTATGGAATGACCTCACATGTTTGTTCATATTTATTCATAACCTTGGCTATGAGTTCAGTATTAATGACTAGGTTTGTAAGCATTATTACTGGTATGTGTGCTGCCTCTGCATTTCTACTTGAAATCTTACAGGTACAATGTAAGCTATACTGCCTCGCCTCTGTTTCCTTTGTGTTTTGTTTTTTTACAGTGCTGATGTCAATGTTGTGCTTTTTTTTCTAAATATTTGTGCTTATCTGTAGTTTATCATGAGGAACACATTATAGGCCCATGTCTGTCTTAACATTTCTCATGTGACAAAAGCAAGTAAAAAAAATAATAAACTAATATAAAATATTGCATTTCGCTTCAAGTTTAATGGTTCTTAAAAAAAAAAAAAAAAAAAAAGGCACTCAACCTGTTCCTCTTATTTCCAGCCAAATCCTTTTCCCATTCTGCTTTCTTGGAAATCTGTTAGACCTAAACCAGACTTAATTGTCAACTACAAATATACTAAATGATTTAATATCAATTACTGTTTTCTGAACTGCCAAAGCAATATCACACAATTTTTCTGTAGTACTAATGATAAATTCAGGGTTGTGCAGATATTACTATGCATAACATGGACATTTTTTTTTTTTAATTATTTATTTTATTATTTTTATTTTTTTTTTACTATTTTCCCTGTTGATGACTGTCAGGATATGTGTGCACAGAGTTATTTCTCTCTATTTATTTACAGGGTAAAAAAATGTTGTATATACTACTAGTCAAATGTTTTTAAACAGTAAGAATTGTTTTTTTTTTTTTTTTTTTGGAAAAGAGCTCAATTATGTGTGTGTGTGTGTGTGTGTGTGTGTGTGTGTATATATATATATATATATATATATATACACACCCACATACATATACATGCATACATACATACATATATATATATATATATGAAGAGCTCTTTTCCAAAACGCGAATAACGCCATTTTTTTTACAAAATTGAGTTCCTGCCAAAATCAGTACTGTATTATGGAAATTATGGATTTTAAAAAAAATACAAAATTTTACTCAAATTAATCAAAATGGATTTATAGCGTTTTGGAAAAGAGCTCCTCAATTATGTATGTGTGTGTATATATATACATACACACACACACACACAGTCTGGTTCATTATCTTTGTGGCAACTCTCCATAGGCGCAATGGTTTGTATACTGTCCACACTGTATTTTCTATCCCCTTACCCTAACCCTACCCCTAAACCTAACCCTTACAGAAAACTTTCTGCATTTTTACTTTCTCAAAAAATGTCATTCTGTATGATTTATAAGCTTTTGTACCCATGGGGACCGCAGGCTGGTCCCCACAATGTCAAAAATTTCAGGTTTTACCATCCTTGTGGGGACATTTGGTCCCCACAATGTAGCAAAAACAAGTACACACACACACACACACACATATATATATATATATATATATATATATATATATGTGTGTATATGTGTGTGTGTATATATATATAAATATATATATATATATATGTATATGTGTGTGTGTATTATTATTTTTTTTATTTTTTGAGAAATTATATAAATGAATACTTCTATGTAGCAAGAATTCAGTTGATCAAAGGACGATAATAAAGACATTTATTATGTTCCAAAATTTTTCTATTTCAAATAAATGCTGTTTTCTGAACTTTCTATTCATCAAAGAAACCTGAAAAAAATCTACTCGGCTATTTTCAACACAATAATAATAATAAATGTTTTTGAGCAGCAAATCAGAACATTAGAATGATTTCTGAAGGATCATGTGACTGGAGTAATGATGCTCAAAATTCAGTTTTGAAATCACAGAAATAAATTACATTTTAAAATACATTCAAATAAAAAGCAGATTTTTTTAATAGTAAAAATATTTTAAAAAATTTCTGTTTTTGCTGTACTTTGAATTAAATAAATGCAAGCTTGGTGAGCAGAAAAGACATTTAAAAAACATTAAAAATCTTACTGTTCTGACTAGTAGTAGTGTATATGGTATGTTGTCACAAATTAAATTATAGGCTGTTATATTATAAGCTATAGCCGAGCGTTTGAGTATAAACATTAGTATTTATTCGTTATATGTTATAAATTCTATTTATTAGTAGTAAAATCGCTTTAGGTGCTTACCGTGTCTAATATCTAACCTTCATTAAGTGTTTCATCTAAGCTATCAAAAGAAATCAAATCTAGTTTTTAAACTAAATATAAACTGTATTTGTGTGAACTTCCGTACGTACGTTAACTTTTCCTCATTTTGATCGGAACTTCCGGTAATTCTCGCCACGGTCTCCGCCCCTCCACATACAATGTAATGGGCGTTTCCAAAACAAAAGACAGCAGAGGGCACTTCAAAATGGGAGGTCAGTCAAACTTATATTTGTTACTGCTGTTTTGTATGATGTAAAGCATAAATATGAAGTCTAAGTATATACTTTTTACGTTATAAAGTGTGCTTTGTAGAGTCCTTATACACAAACTTGAGCTGCTTCGACTAGTTTTGCTTCGAGAGTTGTCGCTGTGCTCCATTACGGTGTATTAAAGTCTACTCTGCGTAATATGTTGCACTGCAGAAGCTCTATAATCTGCTGATATGCTATTTTTAAACTTATAAGGCGTTTTGATGAATAAAAGGCGTTGAAATAACACCTCAGAAGAATGTTTGACAGCCCTGCGTTCACAGTCTCTGCTCAATGTAAATTTTGTCAAGTGGCTCCATCGTCTGGCTGAAATGTGTACAGCATTCATCAAGATCTTTGTTAGTAGACTGGACTATTTAAAGGAATAGTTCATCCAAAAAATGTAAATTTGGCAGTTTTCTCACTGACTTTATGACTTTTGTGTAAATGACAGAGAGCTTTCTTGAACAACTGCGAATAGACAGCCGGTTTCTGAAACTGGATCAACGTCTCGATACAGAACTGGTGGATAAACTCATCCTGCAGCTCAACAGAATCTACCCACAGATCCTGACTGACAAGGAGGCCTCCAAAGTAAGAGCTCCACCCTAACATTGCTGCAGATGTGATGTCAAAACCCATTCGGAGGACTAATACACTATGGGTTACTTCAGTATTTTCATTTCACCCTATGGGTTTTTATAATGGGGATTTCCAATTTAAGACTAAAACAAGGTCTGTGGTAAATTTACTATACTTGGACTTTTTGCTTTACCACAGACCTTATTTTACTTCTGAACTGAAAACCCCATTGGGGAATCCGTGGTGAATTAATCTTCTGGGTTTTGATATCAAAGCTGCTGAACTTTATACAGATAAACAGTCCAAACGTCAAGAGTTGTATGTTATTTTTCTTTCCGATAATGATTTTCCCCAACATTAGTACAGGGATTTGGATGTGCCTACGTGTATCAGGCTGGCGGAGCTGCTGTCTCATCTACAGGACAAAGGAGAGGAGGCATGTCGAGAGTTTTACCGCGCAGTGCACCTCCACGCGGAGGATGTTTATTTCAGCTTACCCACACGCCTCCGACTCAGAGGTTGGCAGGACCGTCATTTTCCACTCAAAAAAAAATGTTCCTTTGAGGATATTCACTTAGTTTTTCCAAGGGAGCATATAATGTCTGATTCATAATGGTTGTAGAAATTTAAAGGAATAGTTCATGCAAAATATTAAATTTGCTAAAACCAGTCAAAAGTTTTTGAACAGCAGGATTTTTTAATGTTTTTAATGAAGTCTCTTCTGCTCACCAAGCCTGCTTTTATTTGATTCAAAGTACAGCAAAACAGTAAAATTGTTAAATATTTTTACTATTTAAAATATCTGTTTTCTGTTTGAATATATTTTAAAATGTAATTTATTTCTTTGATCAAAGCTACATTTTCAGCATCATTACTCCAGCTTTCAGTGCTTTCAGTGTCATGATCCTTCAGAAATCATTCTAATATGCTGATTTGCTGTAAAAAAAAAAAAAAAAAAAAAAAAAAAAAACATTTTTTATTATTATTATCAAATTTAAAACGGTTATGTAGTGTTTTCAGGATTCCTTGAAGAATAGAAAGATCCAAAGACCAGCATTTATCTGAAATTTTGTAACATTATACTTTATACCATTTAAAAGCTTGGAGTCGGTATAATTTTTTTTTTTTTTTTTTTTTTTGGAAAGAGATAATACTTTTATTTAGCAAGGATGCTTTAAATTGATCAAAAGTGATAATAAAGACATTTATAATGTTCCAAATTATTTCTATTTTAAATAAACACTGTTCTTCTGAACTTTCTATTCATCAAAGAAACCTGGAAAAAAATTCTACTCAGCTGTTTTTAACAATAATAAGTGTTTCTTGAGAAGCAAATCAGAATATTAGAATGGTTTCTAAAGGATCATGTGCCTGGAGTAATGATATTAAAAATTCAGTTTTGAAATCACAGGAATAAATTACATTTTAAAATGCATACATTAAAATAGAAATCATCTGTTTTAAACATTGAATCAAATAAATGCAGGCTTGGTGAGCAGAAGAAACTTCTTTAAAAAAAAAAAAAAAAACATTAAAAATCTTACTGTTCAAATACTTTTGACTGGTAGTGAGCTCACCCTCAGGCCATCCCAGATGTAGATACATTTGTTTCTCCATCAGAACAGATTTGGGTCCTCTGCAGTGAATAAAAACATCATCGGTCGTGTGGATTAGTTGTGGATTATTGTGATCGGCTGTTTGGACATTCTGACGGCACCCATTCACTGCAGAGGATCCATTAGTGAGCAAATGATGCAATGCTAAATTCTTCAAATCTGTTCCCATGAAGAAACAAACTCATCTACATCTTGGATGGCCTGAGCGTGAATACATTTTCATTTTGGGGTGAAGCCTGTTATTAAGCTTGACTTCAAAGCATTTTTGGTTTAACCATTAAGTTTTATTTCTTTTTGTAGATTCTGGTGAACCCATCGCCCCAATCCCGAGTCCCAAGGACAGATATGTAATGAATGACCACAGTAAGTCAGCTTTTTTTCTGTGAGTGTACACTAGTAAATGCACTCAGTTTACATGAATGTTGTTCCATCATGTTTTTTTTCCATTGCACAGGTCCGCTTTTCTTTCTTAGTTGTTTCAGTGTGGCTGTAGGAGCAGCTCTGCTGTATTACTATGGTGGTAAGCAAGAACACAAACTATTTAATGTCCTCACACCCACATCAAATATGCATTTCCTAGACTGAAAGCACTCAAAATGTTTTTATCTGCAGAGTCCAAGCAAGTGTCAGGCTCCAGCAGCGCTCTTGGTCTGGCTGCGATGGGCCTTAGTAGAAAAGTGCGGGACGTTCTCATCTGGTACACGGAAGATGGAAAATAATGGATTTTTTGCTGCCTTAAAAAGAATTTAGAAAATGCGATCCGTTTCAAAAAATGTCAAAAAATATTTAAATTCAGGTTTTAAAAAAATATGTACATACTATGTATATACAGAATTTTAAATCCAAAGATTTAATTTCAATATTTCATGCCTAAATCTCTTGTTATATTTTTAAATATAGCAATATAATGGTTTATATAACTACTTAAGATCTGTAATCAAACATTAGAGTCATGCATTTGAAATAATAGCCATTTATATGCAATACCAGGAGCAGGAACTCATTACTTTTTAAGGAATGTTGGATAGGAACCAAACTTGCTACTTACGCATAAGTATTGAATTGAAGTTGAAACGTAGAGCTGCTCTGTTAATGATGCAACCCTTATTTTGTTTGTGCATTTGTTTTATTGTACTTCAAAAACAGAACTCATTATTATTTATATATTATTCATAGTCAATACATATTTCACTTCTCACAGACTTGGGACTTGCTAAGAGATTATAGTAGTAAAATTTAAACACAGAGGTTTATAATTCACTACACCATTTAGTACACTACCAGTCAAAAGTTTTTGAACGCCAAGATTTTTAATGTTTTTAAAGAAGTTTCTTCTGCTCACCAAGCCTGCGTTTATTTCATCCCAAGTACAGCAAAAATTAAATATTTTTACTATTTAAAAATAACTGTTTCTATTTGAATATATTTTAAAATGTATTTTATTCCTGTGATCAAAGCTATATTTTCAGCATTATCACTTCAGTGTCACATGATCATTCAGAGATCATTCTAATATGCTGATTTGCTGTTCAGGAAACATTTTTTATTAATAATATCAATATTTAAAACAGTTGAGTACATTTGTTTTGGGATTCTTTGATGAATAGAAATCCAATTTTTTATTTTTTTTTTTAATACAAATTAATACTTTTATTTAGCAAGGATGCTTTAAATTGCTGAAAAGTGATGATAAAGATTTTTAATGTTACAGAAGATTTCGATTTGAGATAAATGCTATTCTTCTGAAAATTGTTTTCAACAAAAATATTTTTTTTTTTTAGAAGCAGATCAGTATATTAGAATGATTTCTGAAGGATCATGTAACTGGAGTAATGATGCTAAAAATTCAGCTTTGAAATCACAGAAATAAATTACATTTTAAAACATATTTAAATAGAAAACAGTTCTTTTAAATAGTAAAAATATTTTTAAATTTTCTTGTTTTTGCTGTACTTTGAATAAAATAAATGCAGGTTTGGAGAGCAAAAGTGAATTCTTTAAAAACATTAAAAATCGTACTGTTCAAAAACTTTTGACTGGTAGTGTACATGGGTAAACTTGACAAATCAAATAGATCAAATCAAAGTCAGAATATTTTGAGACAAAATAAATACTACAGGTAAATCTGAACCTCTGAGTATTAGGAGTTTGTTACTTTGTAATACATTTTTTGTGGGCTAAGATTTCAACAAATATGTTTATATTGTTTGCTTACTTTTATACTAGCAGTATGTTTGTACTGGTTTGTGTACTAATAATTAATATTGTCAAATTACTCCTGTGGCCTTTTTTCTGCAGTGCAATTTTAAGTGTTTTGTAAAACTTTGGGCCTACAAATTGTTCAGATGGGGCACATTCACAATAGTTACATGAAAAACACTATATTTTGTCAGGGGATAAAAAATGATTAGTCTAAATAAAACTCTAAAACTGTTTGTCGAATCTGATTTTCCCATCTTATATAGAAAAACAATCAACTTTTTTTTTTTCAGCAAAAAACGATTGGTGAAAAATAATTTTATTGGTGTCAGAATAATTGTTTTGTCCTTAAATGCAGCAACTTTAGGATTGAAGAAGACCAGTGTGCAATATTGAATGTAAAGACAACTGTAAGTAGGTCTACTATTTACCTTTGCACTGACATAATAACTAAATGCATTTATTTTTAATCATTTGCTTTTCGTTTACTAATACTGTTCTCTAAAACTGAAAAACAAAGGAAATCTTTGGTCATTACAAAAGATATCCATATAAAATGTACAAAAACTTCAACATATGAATAGTAATTAATCACAACAAATATCAAAACACTAAACAACTTTATATTCTAAAGAAAAAAGCAGTATCCTTCATTTTCTGTAGCGTAGCTCATAATCAGTAGATGGCGCTCTTTTATCAGTGTTTTTACTGTATCAATTGCAAATTCTTGTACTTAAAAAAAAAAAAAAAAAACTAAAAAATCAATTCATGATGTTTTTGGCCAATTAATACAAGAAAAGGTGTGCTATGTTTATGATGTATCACTATGCCAAGTCAGATTTAGTATTCATGTTTTGTAAAAGTACTGAATTTCGTAAGAAAGGATCCTTTTTGTTAAAGTGCTGATTTAAACACTCTTCATAGAGTCATAATCAGCTCAAACTGTTCTCAGGCTTAATAAGCAATTTATCCTTCATACAGCAACATCTTTAAATATGTCCTTTAAGTAAAAAACACAAACATGCCATGTGCAAGAGCTGCATTGTGTTAAACCACATGTAAAATGAGTCCATTTTTTTCCCGTTCAGACAGCTGATACAGTAATTAGAGGCGTTCAGGTAGGCAGTATGAAGGTCCCATGTGAGGTGAGGTGCTGCTTTCCTATTGGTCCATTTCAGGCTTGACAGGTATTTGTCATTAACATTTGATCCAATTTGACATTTAATGCAATTTAACAGTGTTAAATACCCATCTAACAATTACATGTAAGTTCATCTTTTAAATTAAATTTAGCTTCAAATTTAATCAGAATCCACAATAGGCTGTTATTACCTCATTTTTGGGACCAAAAAAGTTCTTTGCAAAACAATAAAGCATATTTACATAGAGGCACATATGAATATGTGATGAAAAGAACTTCTTGTGATGTTCAATAATAAACGTCCAGCTATATATACCTGTAGGAAACCCCAAACTGGAGTTGCCAGTTAAGATTTCGTGTCCTCCGGTCGTTGGATGCCAAATGCTGTGATGAAAATATTTACTACTACAATGATAAAGACGAGAGCTGTGACGATGTTCTCCAGAAGATTCAGTATATAGTGTTTACTCGTGTCATTCAGATTCCACTTCACTGTAGAACAAAAGCAATAACAGTAGGTCATTATGCAATTCAGTTATTTAAGAAAAGGTTAAAATGAAAGGCTGAAATCTGACAAATGTGGACATGGAAAATGACGATAATTATATGGTGTCTATCGTTCTGTAGAGAAGGTGTTAAAACCTCCACAGCTTCAAAAGAACTGTATGATTACTGTAAAACCTTCAATACCAAAAATGTAGAAGTTTCCATGCATTACAGCATGATTGTGTTCACAGTGGATTCCAGTGTAAATCACAGAAAGTATTGCAAAAGTATTTATACCCCTTCCTCTTTTTTTTCAAAGTAGTCGCAGACTTATGTTAAACTGCTTTAAATTACTGACAACCGCATTTACTTATTTACAGGTGTGAGTCTCAAAACGTCCCGTTCACACAGCAGCTTACAGTCGCTTTTCGAATACTAGTACTGTCTGTATGAACGTGCAACGGGGAGTCAAGCCCGTATTGACAAGAGTCCAGTCGAGCTGCGAGTTCACCCATCAAATCATCATTAACCGACAGCAGCTTTTAAATTTGAGTGAAGAGCGGAGCATTTGAGCCGCGCGGTGAACACAAAACTGATGAAAACGCACTAGTATAAACAGGGCCTGAGTCCCGAAGATTTACAGGTGTGAGTTCGGTTATAGAATATGGTTGTCACACCCGTAAATAACCACACTGTGTGTGAACGTAACCGTATTAAGGACTCAAATACAGTATTAACAAAAAGCAAAAAACTGTTTTTTAACAACTCTGCAAATTTATTAAAAATAAAACACTGAAATTGTATAAGTATTCAAACCTTTAGCGCAGTGCTTAGCTGAAGCACCTTTACAGCCTTGAGTCTTTTTGGGTATGATGCGACATGTTTTGCACATCTGGATTTGGCAATTATCTGCCATTCTGCTCCTCACCTCTTCACCTCTCAAGCTCTGTCAGCTTGGATGGGGGCAAACACACATTTTCAGGTTTCTCCAAAAATGTTTGACTTGGTTCAAGCCCAGGCTCTAGCTTGACCACTCAACTACATTCACAGAGTTGTCTATCAGCCACTGTTGCTGTGTGCTTATGGTCATTGTCCTGTTGGAAGGTGAACCTTCTGCCACGTTTGAGATTCTCAGTGCTCTGGACTATGGTTTCATTAAGGCTATTTCTATATTTAACTGTGTTGAGTGTTCCTTCTACTCTGACGAAGCCTTCAGTCCCTGCCGCTGAAAAACAGCCCCACAGCATGATATTTTACTTTGGGATGGTACTCTACAGGTGATGAGCAGAGCTTGGTTTCCTCCATACATGATGCTTGGAAGAGTCCTAGTTGTTCCAAACTTCTTCCATTATTGACAATGGAGGCTACATGCTTCTGTGAACCTTCAATGCAGCAGAATCTTTTTCGGAATTCTTCCCCAGATTTGTGCCTTGACACAATCCTGTCTCTGAGCTCTACTGGTAGTTCTTTTGACCTCAGGGCTTGGTTTTTGCTTTCATATGCATTTTCAGCAGTTAGACCTTTTATCTAGAGGTGTGTGCCTTTCCAAATACCTATTCAGTTGTATTTGCCACAGGTTAACTTCACCTGAAGTGTAGTAACATCTACAAGCAATATGAGAGCTCCTGAGCTAAATTAAGTGTCCCAGAATACTTATCCAATGGAATCATCAAGTTTTTTTACAAACCTGTTTTGTGCTTTGTCATTATGATGTATGGAGTGTAGATTGATGTAAGAAAAAGTAATTTAAAGCAGTTCTAATATAAGGCTGCAACAAAACTGAAGGGTTATGAATACTTTCGCAAGGCACTATAGGACACTGGGTGCTTTTTGAAGTTGAGAAGTGAATATGCATATTTCCCAAATTGGGACAGAATCTCTTCATATGATTAAAGTGTCTTTCTTTCACTAAGATTCGAAATGATTCATCTGCTCATACTCTCATTATGTGGGCAGTAAGTGAAAAGTGAAAGTAAAAGCATTTCTGATGGGAAACACCAAAGTGTTGCAGGTCTGACTTTTACCACCTGATGTAATCATATTGAAATACTTAGTACAAACAGATTTGTGTAGGATCAATCTCTCTGCAACTTCTGTAATGAAAGTTCTATTTAAGTACAAGTATATACAGCATGTTTCAGTTCTCCTTCTAGACAATTGTTATTGAACTGAACCCTGGACCACAAAACCAATCCTAAGTAGCACAGGTATATTTGTAGCTATAGCCAACAATACATTGTTCAGGTCAAAATAATTTTTCTTTTATGACAAAAATCCTTAGGATATTAAGTAAAGACCATGTTCCATGAAGATATTTTGTGAATTTCCTACCGTAAATATATCAAAACTTAATTTTTGATTAGTAATATGCATTGCTAAGAATTTAATTTGGACAGCCTTAAAAGCAATTTTCTCAATATTTTGCACCCTCAGATTCCAGCTTTCAAATAAATCAATGGAAAGCTTGTTTATTAAGCTGATGTAATAATGTATAATGATGTATTAGTAAATTTTAAAAAATGACCCTTATGACTGGTTATGTACTATAGGCTAGTAACTAGGCTATGTTACTCTCTTAAAAATAAAGGTGCCTCACGATGCCATAGAAGAACCTTTTTTGTCTAAATGGTTCCATAAAGAACCTTTAATATCTGAAGAACCTTTCTGTTGTGGCGATAGAAAGTTCTTCAGATTATAAAAAGGTAAGAAAGAGATGGTTCTTCAAAGAATCTTTGACTGAATTGTTCTTCGTGGAACCAAAAATGTTTCTTCTATGACATCGCTGTGAAGACCCTTTTAAAGCACCTTTATTTTTAAGAGTGTAGTACTTATAACAGTATGTTTTTGTCTTGAAGTGAAGCAAACCTAATCATGTATAAAATCACTATTGTCTCTATATTTTAAAGTCTGTGAACTTGGATGAGCTTCTCTCACCTATGAAGATAAGCAAGACCCCCACGATGATCTGTAGGATGAGGGAGATGCTGATGAGGCTGATGAGAGGAACATATAAGGTGAACGTGGGTCCCACCTCCAGAATGGTCTTCAGCTGGGAAGCGTTGGCCATCAACAACGCGATATCCAGCATGCTCTCTGCTGCACTTTTCTTATTGGCGTAATGGTTCATGTTAATTGGGGAGTTCCTGGACCAGCGGTTCTGTCGAGGACGCTAAACACAACCATGAAAACAAACGTGACATTACTACATCTGTGGGAATGAGCCAAGGTAATGAGTACATGAGCATCATGCAGTGTTTACAGAGAAAGAGGTGGGAAAATTCTGCTATCAACCAGATTTTAGAGTTTGGGTAATCAAACGGTGTTATCAAATCTAGTTTAAGAGGTTGGTGTTAATGCTATGACAGTTTCATAGAAATATTGTTTGAGGACCAGGATGCTGATCCAGTGTAACACACCCCTACTTACAGTTTGTAAATCACAGCATGCTTTCAAGTGAGACCTAAAATTTGCACATAATTTGACTCATGCCCAATTGTTGTTTTCTGACCTGCAGTATCTACTCTTCAGAAATTTGAATCATCTGTCTTCTTTGGGCATATTTCTCAGTTTTACAAGAAACTGAAAGTCACTTGTGTTTTTTCTTTAGGATGTTTGTAGAATGTGAAGGGAAGTGGGTGAGTGGTTAGTTGACCCTGACAAAATTTCCTTCCTTCTGTATCAAACAAAATTAGTATGGGTCACTGCTAGGGTTATAGTTAATGTCAAAATAAATTCCCTCAAGGCAGCAACCACTGAAACAATGTTAATACGTCAAGGTTAACTGCACTGAATTAATTGGCATCGTTCACACTATCATTTTTTGGGACTGACAACCTATTTACTTACAGGTGTGAGTCTCGAAATGTCCCGTTCACACAGCAGCTTACAGTCGTGTTTCAAACTGTATGTTGAATATATATATATATATATATATATATATATATATATATATATATATATATACACACTACCGTTCAAAAGTTTGGGGTCAGTAAGACTTGTAATAGTCTTTAAAGAAGTCTCTTATGCTCATCAAGGCTGCATTTATTTGATTAAAAATATAGAAAAAAACAGTAATATTGCAAAATGTTTTTACAATATAAAATAATGTTTTTTTATTTTAACATACTTTAAAATAAAATTTATTCCTGTGATGAAAAGCTGAATTTTTATCAGCTGTTACTCCAGTCTTAAGTGTCACATGATCCTTCAGAAATCATTCTAATATGCGGATTTATTATTAGAATGATCAATGTTGGATAATATCAACAGTTGTGCTGCCAAATATTTTTTGGAACCTGTGATTTTTTTTTTTTTTTTTTTTTTTTTTTTTTTCAGGATTCTTTCATGAATAACAAGTTTTAAAAGTACAGTGTTTATTCAAAATATAAATATTTTATAACAATGTAAATTATTTATTATTAACTTTTAATAAACTTTTAATTATTAACTTAATACATCCTTGGTGAATAAAAGTATTAATTTCTTAAAAACAAAAAAACAAAAAAAAAAGAAACAATAAAAATGTACTGACCCCAAACTTTTGAACGGTAGTATATATATATATATATATATATATATATATATATATATTATGGTTGTGACACCCGTAAATAACCATACTGTGTGTGAACGTAACCGTATTAAGGACTCAAATACGGTACTGACAACCGTATTCTACTGCTGTGTGAACGTTCACACGGCAGCAGAATACTGTTGTCAATGCAAACTAATTGCGGTTGTCAATCCCAAAAACTGGTTCAACATCACTTTTGCACCTGCAATTAATGTTGAATCAATGGTGAGATTTTCAAAAATCTATGAAAATGTTGTTGAATTAATGTTATGCAGTGACACCGGTTCAACATAAATGGAATATTTCAACAAAAAAAATCAATGGTGATGTTACTAAAACAACATTATTATGTGGTTATTGCTGAGCATCACTTATTCACCCTCAGTAAATATTAACACAATGCTGAATTATCCAACAAAAACAGTGGTAATGTCACTGAATCAACATTGTTAAGTGATGACCATTCAACATAACTTACTCGCCTTCGGTTAATGTTGAAAAAATGTTGAATTATCAAAAAAAAACTATGATAATGTCACTGAATCAATGTTATGATGTGATGATGCACCCTCAGTTAATGTTGAAACATTTATATTTTAATTACACTTAAAAGTTTAAGTTTGAGGAAAACTTTTTAAAGTTTTAAAAAGTTTAAAATGACACCTTTCCAGTAGAGATGCACCGATTGCAAATTTCTTGGCCGATTCCGATTTCCGATTTTACAGTAAGTGTGACCTGCCGATTCCGATTTTTTTTTTTTTTTTTTTTTAAAGAACTGTAATGAAAGTTGGAGTCCATTTCAAACTTTTGCTTTTTTTTTGTTGTTTTTAATTATATACATGTGAGGAATGAAAGATTGGATGCCACAGACGATTTTGCGGAGTAGGTGGTGGAATTTTCACAAAGAAAACCTTATAATTTAATAAACACTAATATCTCATTGTAATCAAAAAGTTGATTGATTGGCATGAATTCAGCGATCTGCTACGCCACACTAGAGAGCTTGAAAAACACATTATTGCAAGACGCATTGTTTGTATTTTGCTATAACTGACAGATTTTGAAAGCTGAGACTGTGTTTTATATTAAAAGCATCAAAAGCACAAAGCTTATTGCTATTATTGGGTGGCTGGTGCACTACAAATAGGCCTACTGAATCAGGGCTCGAAATTAACTTTTTTTTTTACTTGGTAGCACTGGTGCTCCCAACTTCAAAAAGTTAGGAGCACCAAAAAAAATTTAGGAGCACCAAATGAATATTAAGGTTGTATTAAATACAACTACATAACCTATAGTCTACAGCCTAGATATGTTATGTAGACTAATTTGCGCACATTGGGGAGTCGCTCTCTAAACGTGGGGTATTAAAATTGCTTTTGAATGCGCGCGCGCGTTTTACTTTCGGTTTCGTTTTAACGATGGCGCCAAACTCTCGGCGGTGCTGAGCGTGCATTCTACAATACACGACATTAATTTAACAAAACAATTTAACAGTGGTGTTCGACTATGGAGAACGGCTGGTCATCAAGGGCCATGAATTCCATAATTTTCCTCGTAATTGCTTTGGTCTTCTCACTGCTCATCCCAGCAAAGGATAGTACAGGCTGCTGACTTGTGGCTGACGAGCTTTGGCTCGGACTCGGCGCGCTAGCTTTAGCCACTTTCCCCTTTTCAAACTGGGCATATTCAGCTAAATGATAGTGTTTTAAGTGTCTTATTAGGTTTGTTGTTCCGAACGTTTTTGAGCTTGTTCCCCCACGATGTATTTTTGCTTTACAAACTTCCACACCAACGACATGTTAACACCAGACTGTGAGTGTGCGTGTAGCTGTGACGTAATTGCCTGCGCCGCCGCTGGCAATAAAAGGATCGGCGGACGTGAGCCTGACCGGCCGGTCACCGATCTGGGTCGATCATACGAAAAATCGGCCGATTCCGATCACTAGCCGGTCAGTCGGTGCATCTCTACTTTCCAGCACAGTTTAACATGATGAAAAGCTACAAAATATCAGTCTTTAAAAAATAAATGTGGGACAAAACAGACTAAAATATTAAAAACTTCAAAATGATTAGTTTTAGGAGTCTTATGTCAGACTATAAGTGGTCCAGCGGTTCAGGTTTTAACAATCTGGCTTACATCAGACTGCTGAAATCTAAAAAAGAAAACATGATGTCATCTATGAGCAAGTCAACTCATTTGTCATACACGCAGGCACGTTCAGGAATGTTAAACACAGTATGATTTACTTTTTAATTACTCAGCACAAAAACATCTAACTATGATTATGCTGTCATTTAATTGCATTTAATCTATTAGCTCAAGTCGATCAAAGTCTAAATCAATACAGGTTCTACAATTAGCATTTGTAAATAGAGATTTTTTTCAGCTGAGTGTATCACCAGTCTTAATTAAACACACTTGAACCAGCTAATTTAGATCTTTGGATCACTGGAAACGTTCAGGCAGGTGTGTTGGATAGATGAGCTGTGGCAGTGGCAGTTACTCACAGGAAAAAGCATGGGATGGGAACATTAGTCTATAAATAAAATAATAAGATGCAGGTTCACTCCTTAACTGTCAGAAAATAGCCTCATCTGTCATCAACAAGATGTCGTTTTTTGTGATGATTAAAATGAATGACTACCTGATGAAACAGTAATCAGGGGAGCGAGACATAAGGCAATACGGATTCAAACAAGAACCAATCAAAAGCATTAAAACAGCAACAGCCTTTAAAGGGATAGTTCACCCAAAAATGAAAATTACCCCATGATTTACTCGCCGTCAAGCCATTCTAGGTGTATATGACT
The DNA here is from genome assembly GCF_022985175.1 of Labeo rohita. NCBI lineage: Eukaryota > Metazoa > Chordata > Actinopteri > Cypriniformes > Cyprinidae > Labeo > Labeo rohita. Next base: position 17,591,050 of record NC_066879.1, on the reverse strand, counting down.
TTCTTCTTATAGATCAACACAATCAGAGTTGCTTTGTAATGGCAGTAAATGGCTGTTTTAAATATAAATAAAATAAAGTTTTAAATATGGATATTTTTCATACACAAACACATCGATCTGCCTTTATTAACCCTTCCAGAGCTGTGTGGAGCACTTTTTATGATGGATGGATGCAGTTTATTTTGCTTCAAAACACCCATTCACTGCCATTATAAAGCTTGGAAGAGCCAGAGCATTTTTTAATATAACTCTGATTGTATTCGTCTGAAAGAAGAAAGTCATATACACCTACTTAATGGATTACAGAAACATTTATTTTGTAATTAAATTCCGTAACGCAGTTATGTGTAACTAGTTACTCCCCAAAACTGACTGTGACATTTTGTCTCATGTTTATGTCACATTGCAACATTAAGCAACATTGTTTAAAATTATACCAGAGAAGTTGTATGAATATGTTAGGTGATTCAACAAATAAGACTTGTACCTGTTTTATTTTTGATGAGGAAGCATCAGACTACTGAGAAATGCACATGCAGCACCAAAATGGGTGTTTCTTAATTAGTGGGCATTTTCAGGTTACAATGAGTGTTTGTTTAGCTGTATTACTCGAAGACCCACTCCTAAACCAGGTAAAGCAGTTGAAAATTTCCATCATGGTTTGAAAACACCTCAATGATTGAATAACACCCATTAGAATTTCACAGAGATATGCTTTCATCATGACATGTTCATCAACAACAAATTAACGTTAGTTCATCTCCACCCATGTTTTGCTTTCAGCAAAATTTCATACTTTAAATATTGAAAGGTCAACCAAGATGAGGGTTTGGACAAAAAAACTCAACATCTGCGATTCCAGTAGAATGTTCTATTTATAACTGATTACTTCCTAAAATAAGCTTAAGAACTGTTATCCTGCTAAAGAAGCTTTTTGGTCAAAAAGGTCTGACTTCCTCTTTTGACGTTCTGATGCAACTGCACTTTGAAACATTGGTTAGTACAAAGCATTATTAATAATAATCATAATCAGAGATGTAGTGTTTGGCACTTCATGCGTTCAAACAGAGTTCTACATTATCAGATGTATTTGAAGTTTGTTCGTATAGTTATTGTTGCTGAAGTAATATATCTTAAGTGTTTTGAGTCATCAAACTCACATTGTACATTGACTCAGCATAAAGTGCCTCTCAAAGAATTATCTTGAGAAATCCTTCTTCCTTTTTAAACAAGATAATACAAGGCTAGTCATGTGATCCATGATCCAAGAGAAAGAGCTCTGTATGCTACTTTCTAATGGAGTTCTGTGAACACAAAAGCATTATTCTTCTCTATTATGATGGAGGAGAGGTCAAGCTACAGGTGTGAGCTTGCTCTGGAGTCATTACATCTACTTTGTGTTATTCAACTCTCACCAGGCAGGCAGCAGACCTCAGTACGAACGAAAATGTACGATTTCCCCCATACTAAGTTTATGTCTCATCTTTGGTTAAGACTGACTGCACTGCATAACCACATATTCTCCAGGCTCTGTAGTGGAGTGCAGGACAGGTGTTGACTTTGGGTACGGTTCTAGCCAACACAAGAACCCTTTTGCCTATGCTGGGAGTGGCAAAGGCAAAGTAAGTAGAAAAACTCCCTTTTTCCATGAACCCCAATGACACTCAGACACCAACACTTAAACAACACCCTTTTTCGTGGAAAAAAATGAACCAACTGTCTAAAAGTAACAGCCTGGGGTCTCTTCCTCTTTCTCTGTCCTGCTATTGGTTGTCATTAGTTGTTAAAACCCAAATGCTTACATGAGCGGAAACTTTTCATACACTAAAAGAAAGAATTCTTAAAAATAACAGCATGGCAACCCTGATAGTTTGTAATGACAATCTTACATAGGTTGCTGTACATGTCATATACTGTATTCTATAAATATTTAACATTAAATCATAGATAAGGTGGTATAAAAAGCAGGGAAATGTCAATGCATTTATCTTGTTTTTTAGATTTGCATCTCTCGTCTGTAGAACCACTTCACTATGTCACCAATAAAGTATCTTGCACAGCACAGCACAGCCGCCATTACTAGTCCACAAACAATGTGGCAAAGTGATTGTAACTGTAATGTGGTCAACAAACCTATAACTACAGGACAATCACATTTCATACTTGTTTATAACTCTTAACTTGCTCATACCTTCATGTGTTGATGAAAAGTTTTTTTCTTTGCAAACAGACTATTTATAGACCTGTGGCCCTATAATTCTAATCAATAGCACAGTTGTCCATAATATTGCTCGTGCATTACATCATACCAAAGAAGGTGGAGTCATCACTTTCCATTTGGCATAGAAATTAGCCTCATGGAAATCACTGCCCTTTCAGTCTGCCTAAACACACAGCGTCTTAAACATTGGTGCTGCCCACAGGAATGATGATATGTTTGATTTTGTGTTTCAGAATGTTTGTTGGGTGAAGAAAAAATCCACTGGTGGTTTCTAACCACTTCACCTCATCTTTCTTCAGTGCATACATTAATGAAAGTGTAAGAAAAAAGGTGAGAAATGGTGACCTGTCACAACACATAAAATACACTTTCCTCCATACATTCATATATATTTACCTAAAAGCAATAAACTACTTAGTAACTAGTGGTAGGAATCGAAACTACTATACTAAATGCTTTAGTTCTTTATTGTTAGAAGATAAGTTATGTCATGTCAGCTTTTGTTTACTTTGTAGATTTTTTGTTCCTTCTTTGGCTGGCTCAATGTAAAATCCACCGTTATGGTTTTAGTGTTTAGAGTTAAAGTCAAAAGTTTACATACACCTTGCAAAATCTGAAAAATGTCAATTATTTTACCAAAATAAGAAGGATTATTCAAAATGCATGTTATTTTTTTAATAAAATATTTAACACAAAAGATGTTTACATAGAGAAAATAATAGGTGAAATTATAAAAATAACCCTGTTCAAAAGTTTACATACACTTGATTCTCATTACCCTGTTGTTACATGAATGAACCACAGCTGTTTTTTTTTCAGTGATAGTTGTTCATGTTTGTCCTAAACACTTAAGCTGCCAGCTGTTCTTCAAAAAAATTCTTCAAGCTTTTTAGCATTTTTGTGTATTTGAGCCCTTGAGATCCATCTTTTCACACTGAGGACAACTGAGAGACTAATATGCAACTATTACAAAATATTCAAACGCTCACTGATGCTTCTGAAGGAAATAACGATGCATTATAAACCACATTTTTCTTATTTTGCCTAAATACCTTTTAGTAGTGCCCTTCAGAAGCTACAGAAGATACTTACATGTTCCCCAGAAGACAAAATTAGTTAAATTTACCCTGATCTTCGAATTCAAAAAGTTTTCACCCCCCGGCTCTTAATGCGTTGCGTTTTCTTCTGAAGCATCAGTGAGCGTTTGAACCTTCTGTAATAGTTGCATATGAGTCCCTCAGTTGTCCTCAGTGTAAAAAGATGGATTTTTAATGGAAATTTTTCATGGAAAAGGAACTTGCTACGGTGAGATTAATTGGTAGTTAACTGTAATAGACTTTACAATATATGTGACCCTGGACCACAAAACCAGTCTTAAGTCGCTGGGGTTTATTTGTAGCAATTGCCAAAAATACACTGTATGGGTCAAAATTATTGATTTTTCTATTATGGTAAAAATCATTAGCAAATTAAGTAAAGATCATGTTCTATTAAGATATTTTGTAAAATTCCTACTGATTAGTAATATGCATTGTTAAGAACATTATTTGAAGAACTTTAAAGGTGATTTTCTCAATATTTTGATTTTTTTGCACCCTCAGATTCCTCAGTCAAATATTGTCCTATCCTAACAAACTATACATCAATGAAAAGCTTATTTATTCAGCTTTCATATGATGTATAAATCTCAATTTTGAAAAAATGACCCTTACGACTGGTTTTGTGATCCAGGGTCACATCTGTTACATACATTACATTTATATGAAATACGAAATACTTGTATTAAAAAATAAATATTGAGGAAAGGGGTAATCTTATTGAATGTACACTTGCTATGCATTAATCTGCGTTATTTATGTGTCGTCTCATCTGACAGACTTTATTAGCGTCTTTCACAGTCTATTGTTGAGGGTTTTACGGCTCGGTGATCTCATCATCTGTCTGGACGCGGTGGAGCGAAACACCAGGGTAATGAATAAGAGGTTTGTTTCAAAACTTTGAACCGCTTTGGTGAGCTTTAATGCTGACCAGTTGCCACTTACTACCTTCCGTTACTGGATAAAAACATCCTGGACAGTCGAAAGCAGCTTCTATCTGTTCATGGTCTGCAGTTATATAATATTTACCCCGCGGGGCAAACCACAATATCCCTTCAATTAGATTTATCCACGCAAGTGTATTCATTGCAATACAGTATGAAGAGAAAAATGTACATGAGCATTCTGTTTCCTACAAAAACCAAAGAAACGCCATCAACCCGTTCGTTATAAGAGTAACGTTAGCCTAGTGATCAGTCAACGTATTTGCGTCTATCCCGGATTTCACGGACACCAATATAATGGGTTAAACTTTAACTCTAACCTCCCATTGGCGGATACATTTGTGGTCTTTTTGAATGATACTATTATGTTCAAAATCACTCACCTCTCCTGATTCACCTACGAAAGCATCTCCATTCAGTTCCATCGTTTCTGAAGCCATAATCTTTCCTTTGATTATATCTAACAATCCGTTAACAGCTGGGTTTAAGTATGTTTGTGGTGCATTATGAGCTCATGGACGATGAAAGCAAAAGGGGGCTGGACAATCTGCGCCAGAAATCTGAATCGTTCTTCTGAGCCGGATCTTTTGAATCATTCAGACGAACCGGTTAAGACCCATCTGAACAACTCGTTTTACAAATTTCTTTGAGGCATTTATTTATTTTATAAACGTTTTAATAAGCGTTTAATAAAACATTTTTAGCCGGGATATTTAAATAAACTGCCAGTGTTTAATGTTTTAAAAATGTTTTTACAAAAATAATTATGGCTGCAACAATTGTACCGCATGAAATGACCATAAAACATATTTTTTAATATAAATATGTGCTGTGTTTCAGAATGCAAAGTACATAATATGCCACTAAAGGCTGTAAAAAATGTCTATTTTCATAAGAATGAAAGAATTTGTTCGAAAGAACCGATTCAGATTTCGAATCGCTATAGTGCTACAAGATATAGTATCTTGTTTCAACACTTTGCCAGAGTTAGTCGCCGTTCGTCCACAATCTAATATCAAAGCTCGTGCTCTTATCAGAGTATATACTATTATTAGTAGCTTATAATGGGTCCGTGATCACGCCTAATGTTTTACACGTTGGCACCTATAAGCACAAATATGTTCCAGTCATAGGCCTGCAGGTTTGTTAGATCATTGACATTCAGATTGTTGACTCGGTGCCAACAAATATAAAGAACGGGAAAGTCTGGAGGAAAAAAACACCATTCAATGTTCAGAGGAGCCATGACATCTGTGTTTGTGCTGCCATCTAGTGGTAGTTCAAACACAGCCAGAACTCACGCTTATTACGGGTTGCTTCAATAATGCCAGTGTAATAATAATAACTAGATAAAAAAAGTTTGTCAAGATAAACTTTAAGTTGGCTTGAGAAAGCCGGACCAGAAAGTTAGAAAAAGTTTGAAAAGTTTAAAAAGTTTAAGAAGTTATATTTAAAAAAATAAAAAAGTTTTAAGTTTGGATGGTTTTCAGTCTGAAATATTTTAAAGTTTTAAAGTTTGAATGCAGTCTGTCAGATAGATAGATAGATAGATAGATAATGGTCAGATTATAGATAGATAGATAAGATAGATAGATAAATAAATAACATGTTGTTAGTATGATTCTAACATTATTAGCAAGTTACTAGTATTTTGCTAGCATGTTTTAAAATAAATAGCAAGTTGCTAGCATGTTGCTAGCATGTTTCTAACATGATTAGCAAAGTTGTTAGCATGTTTCTGGCTTGATTATCAAGTTGTTAGCATGTTGCTAGCGTGTTTCTAGCATGATTAGCAAAGTTGCTAGCATGTTTCTAGCATGATTAGCAAGTTGCTAGCATGTTGCTAGCATGTTTCTAACATGATTAGCAAGTTGCTAGCATGCTTCTAGCATGATTAGTAGGTTGTTAGCATGTTTCTAGCATGATTAGCAAAGTTGCAAGCATGTTTCTAACATGATTAACAAGTTGTTAGCATGTTGGTAGCATGTTTCTGACGTGATTAGCAAGTTGCTAGCATGTTTCTAGCATGATTAGCAAGTTGTTAGCATGTTTCTAGCATGATTAACAAGTTGTTAGCATGTTACTAGCATGTTTCTAGCATGATTAGCAAAGTTTCTAGCATGTTTAAACATGATTAGCAAAGTAGCTAGCATGTTTCTAACATGATTAGGAAGTTGTTAGCATGTTTCTAGCATGTTTCTGACATGATTAGCAAGTTGCTAGCATGTTTCTAATATGATTAGCAAGTTGTTAGCATGTTCTGACATGATTAGCAAGTTGTTAGCATGTTTCTAGCATGATTAGCAAGTTGTTTGCATGTTGCTAGCATGTTTCTAGCATGATTAGCAAAGTTTCTAGCATGTTTTAACATGATTAGCAAAGTTGCTAGCATGTTTCTAGCATGATTAGCAAGTTGTTAGCATGTTGCTAGCATGTTTCTGACATGATTAGCAAGTTGCTAGAATGTTCTGGCATGATTAGCAAGTTGATAGCATGTTTCTATCATGACTAGCAAGTTACTAGCATGATTCTGGTTACTAGGCATAGATAGATAGATGAGTTTGAGCTTGACTGAGTCTCTAAGGATTCTGGGAGTTTTGACAGTTGGAATTTGAAAAGTGTTGGCTCATTTGAACATTCCGTCAATGTAAGTCTATGGGATTTTTCCCGATTTTAATCGTAATTTTTAGGAAAATCGTAAGTCCGATCAGTTAGAAAAGATATAGCAGCTAACTTCAGATCAGTCTGAAGATCTGGGCTGAGTTTGGAGTTTGTAGAATTAAAGCTCTAGGACGAGTTAGTGTCGACAGATTTAGTCTCAGAAGAAAACAGCATATCAGTAAGTTGGCTTTCTCAAGCCAAGTTAATAATAATAGCACTGTTTCTGACTCGAAAGTTAGCAAATATGAAAAAATGCATCATGTGGTATTTGCAATATTTTCCAAACATTTCAGAAAAAAGTAATCACATGTATGTAGAGATAAATTAAGTATGTGAAGTTTATTTGCAAAAAGAGATAACTATCAAACTATCAGAAATCATGTTTGTTTATTGTGTTTTATTGTCTTAGTTAGCTGTGTTTTCTTTTAGTTATTATTTACTTAATCACAATAACCCAACTGCAGTTTGATTGAGATTAACTGGAATGCACAATGAAAAAACATAATTTTTGAAAAGTTGAATTAACTCTTCATATATAAAATATACATTTTCCCTCTTGCATTTTTTTCCTGATACATTTATGAGACATCCTGTCTTTTTTCTGTACTTCGTCAAATAATCGTTTGAATTGTAATATTCTTTAATTAAACAAATAACTTATTTTTTAAATGAAAATGTAATTTTCAGTTTATTGTAATCTGGCAATAAAACCTCCTTTTACCTTTTTTCCTTTATATTTTATTTTTTAATTATTATTAATATTTTAAACAGACAACTGACCTGAAAATGTTTATGTTTTAATTTATATTTTTAATTTATTATTTTAATTATTATTATTTGTTTTTATTTATGTATTTATTGCTGAAAAGAAGATAGTTTGAAGAATGTGTGTAACCAAATAGTTGATGGTAGCCATTGAGTTCCATAGTATTTTTCTTCATACTATGGAAGTAAATGGCGTCAACCGATTGGTTACCAACATTCTTCCAAATATCTTGTTTTGCGTTCAACAGAAGAAAAAAACTCAAACATGTCTGAAAGAACTTTGAGGGTGAGCAAATACTGACAGAATTTTCATTTTTGTGTAAACTGTCCCTTTAAGTTTTTCAAGTCCTATTCAGTTCCCTATTTGTGAAAATTGCCTACTGGGACAGAGCTGAATAATTTAATTGCAGTAGTTTAAGAGCGAGCACTGACAACAGTTCAATGTGTCAAGTTCTTAAAGTACAGACTCATGACAGACTAATTAATTGCAGTATTAAGTGCCGTTTCTATAAATATCGGGTACATTAGACAACGTGTAAGATTTCTGACCCTCACTGCTGACACTCGCTGTCATTTAAAATCTCTAAATGATAAAGATGATGCTTTTGCTGTGTAAAAATGTGTCCATATATTTTCCATGAATGAACTGAGACACAAGTGATTGTCTATATTGGGCTTGAATAGTAACACATTTCCCAGTCTTTATTTATGTGACTCACTATTATATAATATGTCAAGCGCAAAGAGTGTTGTTATAACAACCTACCTTTTTTCATTCTACTGTACAACTTTTATAATCACCCCAGGAAGGTGGTGACCACGTAATATTTCACCCAATAATTTATTTATAACTGATGCTCCAACTCACCCTTGTCTCCCCAATAAGAATGTTATACTGTAAGTGTTATTGCACAGGGAATAAACACTTCTCTCTCCAGTAGGTGGAACATTTTCTTTCGGGAAGATGGCAAGAGGAGGAGGGGAGGGGGTGAGAGAATAAAAAGCATCGTCATACAACATTCATTCATATTAAATATTCAGCAGTCTTAACCAAGTCACGTGGCGAGAACAGGGATATACCGAGCACAGTAAAAGGATACTGTATGCGAAGTTGCTGTCAACTATATAAAACTTAGTTCAATATATCTGACGATTAGTTATGTCTCTGCAGGACAGTGACGTGCCCCGTTCCGTCCTTCACCGAGCTCCTGGTCACGTCACGTAGGTTTGGGCGGACCCAGCGTTCCGTGGGGTCCATGACGACCCGTGTAGAGGAGGATAAGGGTACCGCCTAAAAACAGACGCTTTTATTGGACACACAGTGTTGCTAGGCGCTGCAGGATGTCCGTAACAGCGCATCAGCACTGGAACCGAAGCTAACTATGAACGCTATAACATAAAGAGGGAGGAATCTTTAGGGAGGTGTCGGTGCCGTATTATCCGAGATGAGGAGAGCATTGCCGCAGTGAGCAAATAATCTCATCAGCGGGCTGTGGATTTCATGTCCCTTACAGACGCTGACATTTATAAGAAGCAAGGGTACTCGGGTTTGAAGCTGCTATGTGGTTGCTTATGTCTGAGAGACCATTCATTAAAATGTTCTTTCAAGGGACAGCTGCGCACTTTATAGTTTTGTGACGGATTAAACAACGGGACAACCTCTGTCAACTACACAGCATGGTGAGTTAGATACCGATAGTAGTTTTACATTTAAAAAAAATCTTGCAAAACTATTTCATAGCTTTTAAAGTACATTTTTGGCATGCATTTCTAATGTACGGAAGCTTACCTGTACTTAAAAAAAAAAGAGTTTTTAATATATTTTTAGTTTAGTTTTGCTCTTTTAACTAATTGCATAAATATTTGATTCTAATTATTATGAGCTATTATATGTAAACGAGGAGTCTGGCAGTCGGTCCTCAAATGATGCCGAACTGCGTCAGTACAGACTGGTATTGCAGGTATGGCAAACCGTTTTAACATTTAATCATTTAAAACTAACTTGTGTCTATTCTGTTTCCAGCACCTATTGTTTGCATTATTATTAAATAGAAGCTAGTATCTTGTCTATTTGTGTTTTTAATTCTAGTAGTAACTAATATGTGACCCTGGACCACAAACCAGTCATAATGGTCAATTTTTTGAAATTGAGATTTATACAGCATTTCCATTTATGTATAGTTTGTTAGGATAGGACAATATTTAGTCGAGATACGACTATTTGAGAATTGGAATCTGAGGGTGCAAAAAAATCTAAATATTGAGAAAATCACCTTTAAATTTGTCCAAATGATGTTCTTAGCCATGCATATTACTAATCAAAAATTAAGTTTTGATATATTTACGTTTGGAAATGTACAAAATATCTTAATGGAAAAAATAAAAAAATCGATAATTTTGACCCATGCAATATTTTTGGCTATTGCTACAAATATACCCATGCTACTTAAGACTGGTTTTGTGGTCCAGGGTCCTATATATAGATAATTAGTTCTTATTACTTTGTAGAACGTACTTAATTGTTGGCAGTCACTATTTCATAACCACTATTATTGGTAACAATAATATTCCAGTTGTTACTAGTGACATTTCAAATTTTACTGGAATTTTAATGTAACTATAGAATAGCGATTTCTAATATTCTGCTGAGATTAGAGATGTTACAACAATTGAGTTATTTATTTATTTTTATGTAAATATGTACTAGTAACTAATAAATATACATTAGTAAACATGGATTTGTATTATTGGGATAGTGTTCTTGCATCTAGAAGAGGTATAAATATTAGCATGTAATGAACAAGTGCTAAATACTTCTATAATAATAATAATAATAAATTTTATTTTATATAGTGCTTTTAAAAGAAGCATCTCAAAAGTGCTTTACAAACATAGATAAAATAATGAAGTTAAAAGATGCACACACAAAAAACACAGTAAAAAAATAAAAAATACAAAGCCAGTATAATAAAAAGGAAGTAGTCGCATAAATCACATAAAAGCTACCCTAAAAAGTGAGTTTTAAGGGATGCTTTAAAAATCTTAAGGGATTCTGCATTTCTAATCTCCACAATTCCACAATTTAGGAGCCAATGAAGAGAAAGCCCGATCAGCCATAGTTTTTAGCCATTGTCAATAAATCACGAAAGTCACAGAATTTTTCCCTCCCATTGGCGCTTTTATGGAATTGAGCTATGGAACGCTTATTTGCTCTGTTTAGTAAATCTGGCCATTAGTACTTAACTCGTAACAGATACTAGTCATTATTGAAGTATGTACTAGTAATTAAACACCTAGGGACACAAAAGAGATTCTGCTTAGTTTAAGCAATAAATGTTAAAACTGCTTGCCATATTGCAGGTGCATTCATTCATTGAGGATCATGCGAACGGCTGAATGTCACAGATGAGTGTCCAGCGATTCACTGGTCATGGAAAACCTGACTGGATCCAACTCTGAGCAGCAGCCTGTGGGCTTCACAGTTCCGTCTGTCCCCTCAAAAAAGACTGTAATTTATGAAAATGGCCATGAACATCCCACTCACACGGACCCCACAGCTGCAGCACACAGAGGGGCCAGCGATCCAACCGCATATCCACTATCAGATTACAAACGTCTGGTCCGGCAAAGATTCATACGCAGAAGTTTGTGGTTCTCGGAGTCAGAGGATCAAGAATTCGAGGTTGCAGAGTGCGACATCACCAGCAGTCCCGTTAAAAGTGCACATATCGCGGTCCAGAGGAGCTTTCACGCAGATAGTCAAGTTGGACAGGGGGACGGTGTGAATGAAAACTTGACCAAAGAGCCCGAAACAAGTGAGGCTGAGGAGAAACAAGATGCTGAATCATCTGAAACATCCAGGAGTGTGGGAAAAGCTGGGAGTGATGAGAACGAGGAAGAGGCTGAAATGAAGGCAGTGTCCACCTCTCCAAGTGGACGCTTTCTTAAGTTTGATATTGAGCTTGGAAGAGGGTCCTTCAAAACGGTCTATAAGGGCCTGGACACTGAGACGTGGGTGGAGGTGGCCTGGTGTGAACTTCAGGTAAGAAAAATACAACATATTCTTAATTTTAACAAACCTTGCAATGTTTTACTTTTCAGTGACTACAAACTAGGCCTTCTCTCACACTTTTACCTTTACTTTTTCCTGTTGTTGGTCTTCCCAAATTTGTTTTTTGTGGCAAAAAAGGTGCTATATAACAACAGATTTACTTATTTGTTGGACATAGTGAATAATGACTTGTCTAAAATGCATCTTTGTAGGATATTGATTGTTTAGAAGTTAAAACTGAACTTAATGAAAGATTAAGTTTCTGTGTAGTTTGTTAAAAAAAAAAAAAAAAAAACTATATTTTTCTGATTGATCCTGTTGCCATTCAAAACGCCTGTTCATTGTACAAGTTTGCTGGGTCATCTGATACGGCCTCCTCCTTTTATCTGCACTATTGATTGTAAAATGGAGAAATTGAATCACCATGACCACATCTAGATCAGATTTCCTATGTTCAATAGTGTTTCCGTATTGTAGTCTCGAACCATTTGAGGTTCAGCTGAGTTTAACCGAGAATGCAAAGTGTTAAATTTTCATGTTATTACTTTCTAGAACATTGAAAGAGGTTGATTATGTTCATTAAGAGTAATTTTGCACATCGTAATACCTTTGTGCGGCTTACAGCTTTAACTAAATATGTATCAGAGTTAATATACAAGTACTCAAGAATCTTTGAAGTAGACATTTAAGTAGAAGTAGAAAAGCTGAAGTGGAAAGGCTAAAGGGTGTGGATGCTCTCTGTAGAGAAGCAGTGCACATCCCTGGAGGATCAGTCAGTCCCCTCTGCATCAGGGTCATGTGATAAGGTCTGGTCATGTGCGCTTACCTGCTGAAATGATGCAATAGTAAAACACCATAAAGCAGTTTCTCTGTTATGTTCTCCTATTATAACTATTTTTGAATTAATTTCAGGTTTAAACCACAAACAAGACAGTCATGTTTTACCAGATCAAATCATCTTGGAAACTTTTTGTAATATTTACATATACAACGACATTTGCACGTTATTATATAAGCCTACAACATATTTTTACTGTACACAATCAACAGAAACGTTCATTGAAAATACCTCATTGACTACTAAGATGCTTATTTTCATTTTCAGAAGACAGGATAAATTCTGTGTTCACTGTCCATGGAAGAATGACTAGGCAGTTATGCCTGTTATACATGAGGATGTTCTGTTTTTTTGTTTCTGTGTGTGAGTGGTGCTCCCAGTCAGACTATAGATGTTAACATTTTTTGTGAGTTTTGTTCTGACTTCTTGTATTTTTCTTCTTTATTCTATTTTATATTTGAGAGAGTGCTACTGTATGTATTACAGCCATCGTTTGGGGCATGCTGTTGGTTTCGAATAGGATTTATCCAGCTTTGTGAATCTTAAAATCACATGGAGGGAATTAGAAGCATATTTTGACTGCTGAGCATAGCGGCCTTAGTAAGTCGAAAATTGCTGAGGCCCCTAAATCTGCTGGAGGGAGGAAAGAGAGAAAGGAAAAGACATGAACAGGTCAGATGAGGTGAAGATGGCTGTGTACTAAGGAACATGGCTTCCCTCACATCAAGCAGTAGCATTCTCAAGACATAAAAGATATTCCTAATGGACCTTTTTATGAACAGCTGAATGCCCAAGCTGACTTATCCCTCATTTGTCTGACAGTGATGCATCAGGAGCGCACAGAATGTATGAAAAAAGCTGTCAGTGATGGAGTTTTCATTTGAGATACATCTCAGGAAAAGATCTTAGAGCCACGCCCTGGCCATAAGCAAAAAGCTCATTTCCTTTTGTCGGAGCTTCTGATTTAACACACCACTGAAAATAATCAAAGCCACAGTGTTTAATTTGTTTGTGTTTAAATGCAATTAAAAAAGCAATGAAATTTGTTATCACAGTATCGCATGTGAACTGCTTCTGCGTTTTCTCATTTGTGACCCTAGACCACAAAACCAGTCTTAAGTAGCATGGGTATATTTGTAGCCAAAAATACATTGTATGGGACAAAATTATAATTTTTTTCTATGCCAAAAATCATTAAGATAATAAGATAATGTTCCATGAAGATATTTTGTACATTTCCTACCATGAATATATCTAAACATAATTTTTCATTAGTAATATGCATTGCTAAGAACTTCATTTGGACAACTTCAAAAGGCGATTTTCTCAATATTTTGATTTTTTTTTTTACATCCTTAGAGTCCAGATTTTCAAATAGCTGTATTTCAACCAAATATTGTCCTAACAAACCATGCATCAGTGGAAAGCTTATTTATTCAGCTTTCAGATGATGTATAAACCTCATTTTCAAATGACTATGACTGATTTTGTGGTCACTCTGATAGAAACAGCCTAGGTATCTGATAGCATGCTTGGTTTGAAGTGCTTCTATACAGTAAATTGGATGGGAAATTAAGAATGGGGGAGGTCGAATGAAATATATGTCTGTGTGTGTGTCTCCGAGTTCAGGCGAGGTATTAAATGGCGCAGAGTGGGGGTGAGTCTCAGAGGTTTTATGGGGTTGCACATCGCCTGATTGTGAGGGACAGAGATGTTACAGATACTCCGTGTCAGCGTTTAGTAAATTTAGCAGCAGGAAGAGGGCAGATGCAAAGGTATTGATTTGGTCAGCTGCTTGACCATAGCTACATACCATCATGTGACCACCAATGACTCTGTAACTGTAACATTTTCAAGCCTAGTACAGTTGCTATACACACTAGTTTCAAATGGTTAGCTCACTCAGAATGAAGATTTTGTCATTAATTATTCACCCTCACGTCATTCTAAACCTCTTAGAGCTTTGTTTATCTTTGGAACACAATTACAGTTGAGGTCAAAAGTTTACATCCCCCTTTCAGAATCTGCAAAATGTTAATTGTGTTACCAAAATAAGAGGGGTCATACAAATGCATGTTATTGTTTATTTAGTACTGGCCTGAATTAGATATTTCACATAAAAGATATTTACATATAGTCCACAAGAGAGAATAATAGTTGAATTTATAAAAATGACCCCATTCAAAAGTTACATGTGCTTGATTCTTAATACTGTGTTGTTACCTTAATGATCCACAGCTTTATTTTTCCTAACAATGACTGTATGATTTTGAGATCCATCTTTTCATATACTATTAACTATTACAGAAGGTTCAAATGCTCACTGATGCTCCAGAAGAAAAAAACATGCATTAAGGTCAGGGTAAATTTAACTTGTTTTGTCTTCTGGGAAACATGTAGCTATCTTCTGTAGCCTCTGTAGGGCAGAACTAATTTTTAAAAAAAAGTATGATATTTAAGCAAAATAAGAAAAATGTACACCTCTTTATTCTGTTCAAAGATTTTCACCCCCTGGCTCTTAATGCATTGTTTTTCCTTCCTTCTGAGTGTTTAAAGCTTCTGTAACAGTTGCATATGAGTCCCTCAATTGTCCTTAATCTGAAAAGATGGATCTCAAAATCATTCAGTAATTGTTGGAAAGGGTTCAAATACACAAAAATGCTGGAAAATCTGTGGGACCTAAAAGATATTTCTGAAGAACAGCAGGCAGTTTAACTGTTCAGGACAAACAAGGGACTCATGAATAACTATCTCTAAACAAAACAAAACAAAACAAACAAAAACACAGCTGTGGATCACTCAAGTAAGAACACAGTATTAAGAATCAAGTGTATGTAAACTTTTGAACAGGGTCACATAACTTCAACTGTTTTCTCTTGTGGACTATATGTAAACATCTTTTATGTGAAATATCTTATTCAGGTCTGTACTAAATAAACAATAACATGCACTTTGTATGATCCCTGCTATTTTGGTAAAATAATTAATTAACATTTAGCAGATTCTGAAAGAGGGATGTAAACTTTTGACGTCAACTGTAAGATATTTTTGATTAAATCTGAGAGCTTTCTGACCCTGCATAAACTGCAATGCAACTACCACGTTCAAGGTCCAGAAAGGTAGTAAGGACATAGTAGCATCATAAAATTATGGTTGAACCACTGATGCCACATGGATTATTTAAACAGTGTCCTTACTACCTTTCTGGGCCTTGAATGTGGTAGTTGCGTTGCTGTCTATGTAGGGTAAGAAAGCTCTGTAATTTCATCAGAAATATCTTAATTTGTGTTCCGAAGATGAACAAAGGTTTTAGAGGTTTGGAATGACACGAGGGAGAGTAATAATGATAGAATTTACATTTTTGAGTGAACTAGCCCTTTAACCCAACTGCAAGTATCTCTCTAACATGCAGTTATGTTTTGTACCCTGAATGAAGAGATTTAAATTTCATGTAGATTCAAATCTATTTAGTTTATCAGACAAGCCCCTACACAAAATGTTAGGGTGAGTTTGTTTTAATTCTATTTTCTCCACTGTACTGCATCAAAGGGCTACAATATGTTAATCACACATTCCTCTCTTTGAGGAGCATGCATATTTTGTCTTTCATGTTGCAGCAATATGCTTTAATAACTGTAGTTTAGTTGTTTTTTTTATCTCTTGGTTGCCTTTGATCTTCTTCTTGACTTTCTTACTCATATCATGCTTGAAGATACTGTCCCCACCCCCACGACTCACATAAACACAAAAACACAATAAAACGGATATATTGTCTATCCCTAGAAAGCTATTACAGCGCATTTTTAAATCAATAATAATTGACTTGAATGTCTTCAAAATGTCTTCCACTGGTCAGTAGTTATTTCATACAACTGTCTTTTCCCTGAAAGGAGGGTAATTGAGTTTTTACAACAGTGTGGCAGTCTTTATCATTTTATGTTTATCAATCCATCTCTCTTTCCGCCTGTCTGTCTGTCTCTTTCACTGTTCTCAACCCAACCAATGCCTTTGCCATCCTAGGATCGTAAGCTGTCCAAAGCAGAACGTCAGAGGTTTAAAGAGGAGGCAGAGATGCTAAAAGGCCTTCAGCATCCAAACATTGTGCGCTTCTATGACTTCTGGGAGTCTCCTCTTAAAGGCAAGAAGTGCATTGTTTTAGTCACTGAACTGATGACGTCTGGAACACTGAAAACGTAAGTCAAATAACTTGCAGTACTTTGCGCAAACCCAGTTTTGTAATGTAACGTTGATTACATAATGACAACCATGTTTCTGTTAATACGTAGGTATCTGAAGCGATTCAAGGTGATGAAACCAAAGGTTTTACGAAGCTGGTGCAGACAGATCTTAAAAGGTCTTCACTTTCTCCATACGAGGACACCTCCCATCATCCATCGGGACCTGAAGTGTGACAACATCTTCATCACTGGTCCTACAGGCTCAGTCAAGATTGGTGATCTTGGCCTGGCCACTCTAAAGAGAGCTTCCTTTGCCAAAAGTGTAATTGGTAAGTGGACTGTAGCTTGTTATGTGAAACTGCAAACACTACATGTAGTTCTTGACTTTTTTCCTCTTCCTATTTTAGGCACTCCTGAGTTTATGGCTCCTGAGATGTATGAGGAGCACTACGATGAAGCCGTAGATGTGTATGCATTTGGCATGTGTATGCTAGAAATGGCCACATCTGAGTATCCATACTCAGAGTGCCAAAATGCAGCACAAATCTATCGCAAAGTCACTAGCGTAAGTCTGAGCAAAGTGCTCCTCACCGACCCAATACTCATATTTTTAGAATAGAATAATACTTGAGTGAGAAAAATGCATTATCTGGTCTAAAGTGGAGGTACAAAGAAAAATGTTGCCTCCGAAAAGTCTTGCTGTAAAATGTCCTTTCAGTGTCCTTTCACAAGGGGTTTCAATGAAGATGTATGTGTGTGTGTGTTGGGTTCCTTTTTAATTCACTGCACAGGGTGTGAAGCCAGCCAGTTACAGTAAGGTGACCGTGCCTGAAATAAAAGAAATCATTGGAGAGTGTATCTGCCATCGCTGGGAAGAAAGGTGAGTCCATCAGCTGAATAGTCTCCTGTCACATAACCATAAAGGTCAACAAGCCCATGCTCCTGTCAGATGTGACACATCATATGATGAGACAACCTTTTCTTGGAAAGCTGTATCTTTATTTAGCTACTATTTTTACAGTGATTTGCTTTTGCAGTTCTTTGAACCCTGCAAACGACATAAGTTCAACCTGGTTGTTAGATATGTTGGTGCACTGCTTGCATGGGTCATCAATCCAGTCAAATAACTGCTATAGTGATATCATAGCATTGTTGGTACCACCAATTTCTTAATGTCTTTATGAACCAAACTTTATCTTTTTCTACTAAAAGGTACTCCATAAAGGACTTACTAAATCATGCATTCTTTGCGGAGGACACTGGAGTAAGAGTAGAGCTGGCTGAAGAGGACGACGGCAAGAAGTCTTCCATTGCTTTAAGGCTTTGGGTTGAAGACCAGAAGAAACTTAAAGGGAAGTATAAAGACAGTGGTGCTATCGAGTTCACCTTTGACCTGGACACAGAAGTCCCAGAAACAGTTGCCCAGGAAATGGTAAACAAACATGAGTTTTTGAAATGCAACATTTGGAATATTCATAATGAATTAAAAAAGTAACAGTGACTATTAAAGAGTTGTTCAATGATTTATTCTGGCAGGTGGAGTCTGGCTTCTTTTTAGAGATTGATGTGAAGATTGTGGGTAAGTCTATCCGTGACCGTGTGTCTTTAATAAAGTGGAGACGACAGCGTAACGCATCAGGTCGTAATGGAAAGACAGAAGAGAGAAGCACCAAGACACAGAATCTCCTTCAGGTGCCCTCCACAGGGCCACCAGTTGCTGGACCACCCAGTCTTCCATCTGAACCAGAGGAACTACAGACTGAAGCAGTCAGTCTGGTCTGCAGTGCCCCAACCAGTGCGACTACAGCTACACGTGAGAGATAAATGTATAGATGAAACTGTGTTACTTAGCACTTCAAAGATATCCACACAAAAGATGGAAAGACCAGTACAAATTGTTTCTTTTTTTAAATACATTTTATAATTAGTCATTATATGAATGGGTCTGAGATTAATAACAGTATCCACAGAACCAATAAGATGTTGCTAGTAAGATATATTTCGCTTGACTATATTATGTTAATTATTTAGTTTCATTCTTTCTCTTCTATAACTTATTTAAAGGGAACCTATACGGCTTAATAATGATGCTTAATAATGATGCTAAAATAATCTCTCTTACTGAAATATGTAGTAGAAAACGAATGAAAGAATTACGTTATTTAAAAAATCCACATAGTTTTTACATATTTTGGACTTGGGGGGGGCGCCATTATGACTTAAAATGTTTGCACTCGGTTAGCTACTGGTGCTACCTGTTGCTTTTTTTTTTACCACAACACGGCTCAGAATATAAAATATTGATATGATGACCACAGCTACTGAAAGAGGTTAACAGGTGGCAGTAAATAAGTGTAGGCTTAAACCAAATCCTGTATCATCGATTTTTCCCCACAAGAAGTCTAAACGCCCCCAGATATCGAGTGAAATCTATGCTGAGAAACTCATGACGGCGTCATGACAAGCGTTGCCATGTTTACATCATGTCAGGATGGCATCTAGCATTTCTTGTCTCTGCCATTTGTAAGCTATTTCAGTAGCTGTGGTCAACTAAAATCCTCAAAGCTGTCGGGGCTAAAGTGGAGGAACAAAGATGCAGGTCATTAGGAAGTTTAATTCATCCACAGGAAAAGACTTACATTGCTTCTCTTGTTGCCCTTTGACTGAAAATTACAACCAAAAGCTGCACAATGTGGCATTGTGTCAGTATTTGTATTTTCTGAGTTGTGTTGTGGTAAAAATAGCAACACGTAGCGCCAGTAGCTCATGAAATAGTGGCGCCCCCCCATAGTCCAACTTAACTTAAATATGCACTTTGTGTCATTTGTCCCAAATAATGCAGCAGACAGCAGTGCAGGCTCAACAATGGTTACAGGCACTTCGGGCAACCAAGACAGCACCTCCCTCTCTGAGTCCATTTCCACTGCCCAAAGGGTCTTAAGCCCTCCAGCACAGCATCTGGCTCAGTTGCCAGAAAGTGCCCAACAGCCATCTACTGCACACCTGCCCCTGGGAACTCAACAACAGTCTGCTCTACAAATGCCCCAAGGTGTCCCACAACAAACTATAGGTCAATTACTCCACGGGACTCAGCAACAACCTAGTCCTCAACAACCCCAAGGAGCCCAACAACAGCCTAGTGCTCCCCTGCACCAGGCTGTACAAGCACAGGCCCACGGTTTGGTGCCACAAGCACCCCAGCAACAACCCACCGTTCAGTTGCACCAGCAATATCAACAGTCAACTCATCAGCTACATCAAGGGGCTTTTCAACAATCTTCGGTACACCTGCATCAGAGCGCCTACCAGCAATCACCTGTAAGTTTGTAACTAAATTCTCTTTATCATTGGAGTTGAGCTTTACTTTGTAGAAAAACTCTAAGACAGTGGTGCCCAAACTTGGAGGGCAGGTATCCTGCAGAGTTTAGCTCCAACCCCACTTACTAGACATCCTAGAATCTTCCTGAAAGTTGGAGCTAAACTCTGCAGGAGTCCCTCCAGGACTGAGTTTGGACGCCCCTGCTCTAAAACCACCATTTTTATTCCCGATCTTTTCTTCCCTTAGCACTGAGTTTTTTTTGTTATGATGACTGTATAAATTTAAAAAATGTCTTGCAGCGACATGGCAGTATTTCTGGTGACTCCCAGAGACCTTTGATATTCTCCGATAACTTGACGGCGACCAGGCGTTGCAGCACTTCATTTCTCGACATATTACAGAGGAGAACTGACCTACAGAATTTGTTAGAGTGCCTGCATCATCAGGCTTATAGCTGTCCCAGACCTGAAGCAAGTTCTAGGGATGAAATGGATCAGTCGCTGTCTACAAGTGCCTTCATAGGGTCTTCATCATTCACAAATGATGATCAGGCACCAAATAATGTTTCTGAAGACACTGGAACCTGTAAATATAGTTCAGAGCAGGTGAAAATAAATTCTCAGTCATTCAGTAGAAGGAACTCTGATGTCTATCCACGTTACTGCCAAGCTTGCATGGCACTGTTGCAAGCTGCAAGGCCAGGGGGTCGAGGGGGTCAAGGGTCTCTCGGTCATGCCTCTTCACCCTCTTCCTCCTCTATCCACCAAAACATGCCATCCCTTTCCCTATTGAAACCATCATTCCCATCTAATCTGGCTCATCAAGACTCCAACTCACCAATTTATAAGACCCCACAGTCTCCAAATATATCTACACTGCCTCCAAAGCAAGTTTCTGTTCTTAAGAACATGCCAAGTTCAATACCAGTTCAAGTCACCCCACCTTCTCCAGTGCATAAAAGCCATTCTCCTGCACAGATTCCTGTCACAACTCTTCCTAACAGCATGTCAACTCTAAGTCATTCCACTGTGTTTACTCCTGTCTATGTATCTATACCTTCACCGGTCCACACATCTTCTAGGCACATGTCCATGTCATCACCAGTTGATCCACCATCCCCACTCAGGTCATCCTCTCCAGTGTCACCCATCTCCTCAATTGGTCCACATTCTCCTAGTTTGGGAGACAGCTCAGATTTGTCTCACCTCCATCGCTGTCTACATCACATCATCAATCGGCGTACCAGTTCCCCTGTGCTGATTGACAAGGCACAGCCTGGAGATGCCCACGGTGATGCTAGAGTTAACAGGTTCCTTGTACCTCAGGTCCAAAGCGTAAGCTCTTTGTGCGTACCACTATCCCATCAGGAAACAGGGTCTTTTTCTGTGCAGGACAGTGAAGCTGGAGCAGGTTTTGTGGTAGGTGAAAAATAAAACATACTAGCTATGATCCCAGCACTTCTGGCTTACCCATATTTTGAAAAATGCTGCTTTCATATGCATTTAGATATTGCTTCCGAATGCCAATCGCTCATAGTTGTATTCCTATGTTGCATTCAAGAGGAAATTATCACTTTGTTTTTGGAACTAAACAGAATAAATTTTCTCTAATCACTGCTATTCCTAAAAGAATAAGAAATGGGGCTGTCTTCAGGGGAATGTTAAGTCCTTTTGAAGGGCACAGTCTTTTAAAAGACTGCTGGAGGAAGGCACAGCAAGCTGACTGAACAATAAATGACTGCTACTGCAACACTGCAAATTATCCCTGTCACCCTGTACGTGGTCTCTTTTAGAGCAACATCCCCTGCGTGTAGAGCAAATCACTGCTCTGATGTTTGATATCATACATTTACTTTTTTTGTTCCCTGTCAGTAGCTGATAATTTACCTGTCACATCAAACCATGTGCTGTTAGACTTGCCATCTTACTAATATCTGGAAGAACTGCTATTGCCTGTGAAATGCTTAATTGCAAATGTTCCTATATTAAGATTTGTGTTCGCAAATGTGTTTTTCAGCCTTCCGCACAATTGGTTCCATCTAAGACCGTCTCTGCTCCAGCGACTCCTGTACCACATGCTCGTCCCCAGAGCATTCCTGCCTCTGCCCTCATAGCACAGCAAAACCAGACAACTGTACCACTAGCACAGGAGGTAAGGCTGCTGTAGGTTTCACCTCCATTAAATGAGGATGGATGCATTCCTGTGTGTTAGCAAAGTCATAGTTTAATAGTTTAATTTAGATTTTTGTTCTTCCTTGTGTTTGTATTTCTCTCAGTTTCATCTCTATTTCCATCCTGAAGCTTTCCCGCCTCAGGTAGACTCAATCTGTATGAACATCCTCACAGTCTGTCTTTAAATGTTCTGGAAAATTTTGGAATTCTGTTTCAGCCATGCCATGAATTTAGCAGATTTTTGAAAGTCCACTAAACAATGATATCCAGCGTAATCCGTGCGAATGGTTGAGTTATTAGTTTATTTTTAATATCATTCTTTATTTCTCTTTTTTCTCTCTTTGTCTTTCCCAGATTTTATCAACATTTCAGCCCCTAGTGCAAACATCTTCAGATGCTCAGTCCATTCCACCACATTTGTTACAGTCAGTTTCGTCAATGCTCAGCACCGCTTCCGTTCCTCCACAACCACAGCTAAATGTTCAGACGCCGCTTCTCCAGCCTCTACAAATTGCCACACAGGTCAGCTCATGAAACCTGTAACTAGTCCTATGTGTGCAACCCCTTTTCTCAGATTCCAGAACAAGTAAATTCTTTAGCAAGGGTGAAATTTATTCAACCTTCGATGGTAGAAGTAGAGGGATTTTCTTAATTCAACATGCAGATATGTAGCTTTCTAGCTTCTACCTCTGGCTGTTTACAGTTTTTTATCTTGCTCTTTATTCTTTAGTTTCCTTCGGCATATCCTCTATTGCCAGAAGGGGGCACTTCTGCAGGGACAGAGTCAATACCGTTCTCCTCAGTCTCTTACTCTTCTCCCTACCCCACAAATGTTCCTCCCGTATCTTCCCCCCTACTACTCACCAAGCCCTATCACTGCTCCTCTTCCCATACTACCAATGCAGAACGTACCTTGCATGCTAGGAACAGGCACACCTGTGTCCACCCCTCTGAATGTACCTACCCCTGTACCTCTCCTGGCTATGGCCCTGTCCCCACCAATGCTTCCTTCTGAGGAACATCTGCAGCAGATGTACTCCCCAGTTCCACCACCAGAAGGTGCCTTTTTCCACTCTCAGCCCAAACCAACACAGCCCTCCCTTCCCCTCCCTAATCCAACCTCCCTCCTCCAGCAAGACCCATCTATTCCTGAATCTTTTACTGAGGTAAATGATGTGGTTTCTTTCCTGCTTTGTGCAAGGACTGTTTTTCGCATGGGGAATGTGTATAATTTCTATGATCACACAAGTGTTAAAGAACAGTAATTACTTTGAGAGGGACAGCAGAATGGTAGTACATTAATCAGGGATCGGTGCAGTAGTGCCTTGTCATAGCAACCAATGATGCAGGATAATTTATATTATTCTGTGTGCCTTACAATTGAGGTCAAGACTCCTGTTGCACAGTGAAACACAACAATGTTTTTTTTAACAGGAGTACCCTCGACATGAGGCTCACACTATTATGTCGCAGATCCAGTCTCCTCCGCAGGACAGGCAGTCAGAGCCAAAGTTTACCCCTGTCCAAGTCCTACCTGAGAACGTGGAGCCTCCTCTGCAGCCTGCTGGCATACAGACAGTATATGCTGTTCCTGAGAGTACTGGCATGCCCAGTACAACTCAGCAAATGGCAGACACTGCTTCAATGCCTATTGCTCCTGCTCCAGAGCCCAGCCCATTTCAACCCAGCACTGAGGTAGCAGTAGGCATAACGCCTCCTTTATCTGACTATAATATGCATTCTTAAAACCAAGTAATAATTGTGTTTTCCTTACAGGCGCCTGTATCTATTCCATTCCATAGTTATGTATACGACAGGTAGGTAGATGTTGTTATTCCCTTATTCCTATTGTCTGATTGAATTCAAACATTATGCAATTCTTTATTTACAGTGGGTGTGTATAACCTACTTACAGTGGCAGATACCACCCAATGCAGTAAAACAATATAACAATAATCTCCTAGCATTTTTTTAGATTATTCTGTCTTGTCTGTTTAGCCTAAACCAAGATGCAGGATCTGGTAAAGAAATGAGTGACAGCTATGAGGGACCCATTGGTGGAGGAAAGGGTGATGGCAAACCCAGAAAGCACCACCGCAAATCAGCTCGCACACGCTCACGCCAGGAAAAAATTAACAAGCCAAAGCTAAGCATGCTAAATGTGAGGATAAATCTTGTAGTCTTTTTAAGTATAACTGTTTTTTGCAATTACTAACATGTTGTTTACTTCCAGGTTAGTAATACAGGTGACAAGATGGTGGAATGCCAGCTGGAGACACACAATCATAAAATGGTGACTTTCAAATTTGACCTAGATGGAGACGCACCTGAAGAAATAGCCACTTATATGGTGAGATTAAGGTTCTGCACTGACTTTCAGAGCATTACGAAGCAATATTGTGCCCCCTTGACATCCAAGATGTTCATGTCTTTCTTCAGTCAAAAAGAAATTAAGGTAAATTTAGAAATTAAAAAAACATTTCAGGATTTTTCTCAATATAGTGGACTTCAGCGGGGACCAATGGGTTGAAGGTCCAAACTGCAGTTTCAAAGGGCTCTACACAATCCCAGCTGAGGAATAAGGGTTTCCTCTAGCAAAACAATTGGTCATTTTCTAAAAAGAAATAAACATGTATATACTTTATAACCACAAATGCTCATCATGCACTAGCTCAACTTCACGCGTTATGTAGTCACGTTGGAGAAGTCAAGCGTGACATAGGTGGAAGTACTGACCAAGTGTTAACAAAGCGAACGTGCAAAGAAAGTCAAATGTCCTTTGCAAAAAAGGTAAAATAGCGATGTTGTTGAAGAGGAATTTCTCCAGTGAAGCTGTAGAAGACAATGAGATGGAGTTTTTCCACCCTACCCTACCTTTTTGAACCGGAGTACACAGATGAAGATGACTGATCGTTACACTAGATAAGACCAATATTTCTTGGCTGTGATTGTGTAAAGCCCTTTAAAAACTGCAAATTGGACCTTCATCCCTTTGTCCCTTATTGAGGAATGTTTTCCTCAAAAACCTTAATTTCTTTTCGAGTGAAGAAGGAAAGTCATGAACATCTTGGATGATACGGGAGTGAGTAAATTATCAGGAAATTTTAATTTAGGAGTGAACTAATCCTTTAAGCCTAAAGCCGTTTCATCCTATTACCATTTTTCATAGTTTCTATTCTGTGCAGCTTTGTAGATTGTTTTTCTCATTTGTGTATCAGGTGGAAAATGGTTTCATTCTACCAATAGAAAAGGAGATTTTCATAGATCAACTTAAGGATATTGTCGACAAGGCAGAGGACATTCTAAGCGAAGACATGGATGGAGAGAAGACATCAGAACATGGGACAAGTCAATTGCAAGGACAAACTCCTAGAGAACAAGGAGGAGAGGTAATACAAGGAGTCAGTTAAAGATTGAGATCTGTAATGTGTGGGGGAAAAATCACTAAATTCACTAAAATGACTAAATTGAATGACACTAACAGCCTCCTGCAACTCTCCAGGGAATTAAAGGACAGCAACCTGGAGCCCCCCAGCCAGTTTATCAGCAAAATGGTAAAATTTTCCACCTGTAATCTAAAAAATGTCACCAAATGTTTCCTGAATAATGAATGTATCAATGTTTATACAGTTATTATGAATTCTTGTCCTGTGCTCAGTTCTGCACACGGGTAAGAGGTGGTTCATCATCTGCCCTGTGGAAGAAGCTCCTGCTGCCTGTCAGGATGTATCGTCAGATGGAGGTCCATCCACTCAATCTCCATCCACAACGACAATAACTGATACGACAGCTCAGCCTGGTGAGAGTGCATCAGCCCAGCCACCAGAACCTAGCACAGGATCTGCTTCTGCATCAATGGGTAATGTCATGTTATTACATTGCGTAGTTGCATCACGATTGCATCGGCACACCCCCTACACCTAACAAAAAGAGTTTTCTTTCATTCCACAGATTCAGAAGCCTGTGCCACAGCGCCTCCATCTGGAGGAAGTGATCCTTACGGGGTTTGGAGCCCCTTATCTATGACCACTACTGATCCTCTGTCTTTGACTGCTCTTTCCCAAGCTCCCCCTGCCCCGCAAGCCGCTGCGATGCCAGTGCAGCCTGTTTCCCATCCAGAGGACGTGCCACAGGTCAGTGTGCAACAATCCCAGCCATGCATGGATCCTCAAAGCTCTCTTTTTGTGGACGAGACCCAAAGTGGCAGATTAGGCGCAGTTTCCCCCATGCACACCGCTCAGCAGATGGCTGAAATGGCATGTGCTGTCTCCATGGTGGAGGATGTGCCCTGCTGCCCCTTGGTCATGCCACTGTCCCTTGAAGTGAGCAGCGGGACTCAGAGGTCATCTTCTGTGATGCCACCACCATTACAAGACACTACGTCTGCTCGTGAACAACTCCACTCCATTACATCGAGTCGAGCAGAACGTACACAGCAGCCTGTGGTGCTGCAGCAGCCTGTGTCGACTGTGAGTGGAACTAAGCCACCGTCCCTGCCTCAAAGTCCCGCTCCTTCACAGCACCACTTTGTCCCTAGTGAATCAGATGGAGAGGGCCGTACCAGAGGAGGGTTTGTAGACAGCACTATCAAGACTCTGGACGAGAAACTGAGGAATTTGCTGTATCAAGAGTATGCTCCCATGTACCCATCGGGAAGTGCTGCTGAAACTCCAGGATCTGGCACAGAGTATATACAATCCCCACCTGGACCAGAGAGTGCAGTGGGAGGGTCAGGAACCAGCACACCTAGTCTTATGGGAGAGGGACGATTCAGAGCAGGAGAGCAGCTGGTAAGTTGTGAGGCATGGATACCCAAGTACTTACATTTTTGTATGTACTCATCTATCACCAGTAGCTATTCCCTTGTTTTCAGCATTGTGTTTTCAGGATTGTGATTGATGAATCACCACCTAAAACATTTGCTTTTTGTCATTCAGCCACAGATTCCAGAACGTGTGGATAGTTTAAGTGCTCTCAGTGACTCTGCAGTTGGAGGCAAGACGATATTTCAATCTCTTTTTTCTTTTCTCATGAGAAATGCTCTTCAAGAAACATTTATCATTTACAAACAATAAGAAAATTAAAGCCATCTTTCTCCACAGTTACTGTGTCAAGGAGACATGTGATGCCACACTCTACCTCTTGCTCTGGATCTAGAAGTCGATATAAGGTATTTCATGTACAGCATGCTTCTAATTTCTAGCTTTTAGTTGGCAGCCATATCACCCTGTAGCCCAAGACTGGTCGCCCACTGGTTGCCACTTCTTGTACCAAATGTTTAATTTTAAATGATAAGATAATGGTTGTGTATTAAAAGGACAGTTCAACCCAAAAGGAAAATTCTGTCATTAATTACTCACCCTTGAGTCGCTGCAAACCCGTAAGATCTATGTTCATGTTTGAAACACAAATTAACATAATTTGTATGTAATCCAAGAACTTTGAACCCTTCATAGACATCAACGCAACTAAAATGTTCAAGGCCCAGAAAGGTAGTAAGGACATCGTTAAATCGTTAAACCACTGATGTCACATGGACTATTTTAACAATATATTTTATACTTTTTTGGGCCTTGAGCATGGTAGTTGTGTTGGTGTCTATGCAGGGTCAGAAAGCTCTCGGATTTCATCAGAAATATCTTAATTTGTGTTTAGAAGATGAACGAAGCTGTTACAGGTTTGGAACAACATGAGGGTGAGTAATTAGTGACAGAATTTTCATTTTTGGGTGAACTATCCCTTTAATGTAATATGTGAAATATTATTGTCATATTAGTATTTCGTCTCTTTATTTTGATTTCAATTCTTTGGATTAGATGGTGCCTAGCTCCACTGACATCCTGTCAGGTCAAGGTCGAAAGCAGCGTAGCCTGAGCAGCACTGCATCTCCAGCACACCCTGGTGGCTTTTTGGGAGAATGTGCCATGTATGAAGAGCCGACTGTTTCGGCTACTACTGTCGGCAGATTCTCAGTGGTCAGCACAGAAGACGAGGTCACGCGCAGAAAACACAGCAGCAGATATTCTGCCCCACCTGACTTCTATCTGGACGCCCCACCTCCTCTGACAAAACGAGGCTCGCTGCCAAGGGCACAGACCTCAGTCTCAGCGGATGTCACCGTTCACACCCGTTTCATGTCTTCTGACTCTGGGGCCGAGAGCAGCCCTGCCAAAATGGCACCCACAACCCCATCCCGCCACGGTAGGTCAGAAAGGAGAGGAAGTGACCTCATGAAAAGAGCGGTGGCTTTTCTTAAGCGTTCCGGCCGCAGTAGTAGTGTGCAAAGCTCTGATTCGCCAAGCAGAAAAGGAGGGGTGTACGGATCCTATGTCAGCAGTGACAATGACTCGGAGATGGAGGACTCAGATATAAAGAAGGAGCTTCATAGACTAAGAGAAAAGTGAGTTTGTCATGTCTACATGTGAAAGATAGTAATCAGAGCAATAATTAGGTACTCACCACTGCTTGATTATCTTTATACAGGCATATGAAGGAAATAACCGAATTGGAGGCCCACCACCGAGAAGAGATTGAGCTTCTCTACATCAGATTAGGGAAACCACCTCCTCCAGGTCTTTCTATCCCTCCCACAGCGCCCCCTGCTGGACGCAAGCGCAGGACCAGCAGACACAAGCTAAAAGCTGGCAAACTGCTCAGTCCTCTAGTACAACAGCTGAGAAATGTTGCCTCTAAAACTAGTGACAGCAGCAAACCTAGTGATTTAACAAAATCAGGTTAGTTGGAGAGTCACATTCGTATATAAGGCATCTAGTATCTTAGCATTTAGAATCTACCCTAGAGCATCTTAACATGTGATTTTCTTCTTTCAGCTGAGCCTGTCCCAAGCTTAAATGGGTCTCCTGCTAGGGCTTCCAACTTGTCCGATGGCAAGGCTTATTCTGGGACTGGGACTTTACCTTGTTCTGTGTCTGTTCCGGTTCAGACCCAACAGCCCTGTTCTCTCAAAGGATCTCTCTCCTCCGACAACATCTACTCTGGTCTCCAGGGAGAAGGACTTGGGCCACGCAGCCAGCCTGGCCAAGGTGACTTTGATTCTGCTGTCCCAGCATGCACCTTTAGAGAAAAGTCCTTATGTCAGTAAAATAAATAGTCTGGCTTTGTAGCAGACATTGAATGATTGATTTGAGAAGATTATCCAGTTAATATCAGTTGATCACCCACCTGCAAAAAAATAAAAATATCAGATGAAATTGGCATTTAAATTAAAACCTTATGAAATTTTAAACATGTAAAGTATTCTATGAAAACCTTTTTCTGTAAGTCTTTTACATATAATTCCCAAATTTAAGTCCCAAATTAAATTCTTTTACATGGAGGTTTGGCATTAACAAGTTAAATTATAGCCAGATTTATTTTTATGAATGCATTAAAAGTAATTTTTCGACACTGGATGAGGTAGTGGATCTTACTCTTTTTCTCACCTCTGTACTTCTGTCCACAGGCTGGCCTCCTTCTCCCCAGGCGTCTGCGCAGGTCACCTATAAATCCAGTAGTAAACCACGCGCTAGATTCCTCAGTGGGCCTGTTTCTCTGTCCATCTGTTTGTATCTCTCTCCTTTCCGCCATTCTCCATGTCATACGTTGGAGCCCCTGCTATCTTTCTCCCACTTTCTTCTTCACTTTATTCAATTATCTTTCTGCTTATCGGTATTTGTGCTTCATCTTTGATCATCCTATGTGTCCTTCTTGTGTTTTTTGATTCTTTCTATGCTCTGATTGTCCTTACGTAATTTAGTGTTTTAATGAGTTGTCTGTTTTTGTTGGCAATGCGGTTATGCTTAAGATACTTTTTAGCTGAGCTTCACTTTAATCATCCTCACCTCCATTTCAGTGTTTTAACATTTTGACTTGTAATCACTTACCTCTAATGCAGTTTTTTTGCTGTTGTAACTTTAAAAAATTTAAATGATATGTTGCATCTATATGTGTGCCTCTTTGTGCAGTAATTTTCTACGGAAAACTAACTTTAACTTTTCTTTTTGTAGGGTCAACACTTAAACGCCTGTGTCTGGGTAAAGAACGTGGCAGCAGTAAGTATTGTCCTTTCTCAATTTCTTTACTTTAGACTTTAAATATATACAATTTGCCTAAGCTGAAACTCCAGGTGTTAGCTGTGATGTTAAAAACATCATTTCAGTGTGTGCACATAATATTGTGACCACCATAATAGCATTAGCTTAAAGCATATTTGATAAGCAAGTTTATGAATGCAAATGCTTCTAACTACACAAGTTAAATATCTTGGAGAGCTGCAATGCGAAATATGTCGGCCCACAGTTTATAACTTACCTCAAACATCAAAAGGGCCGATATAGCTCTCTTTCACTCCCTTGATTGCAATAAACAAGAATTTGCCTTGATACTTGCCTTGTTTTAGGCCCTGTTGACATACGTACAACATTTAGTTTTAGAGCAGTATTAAGTCTAATTATAGTTAAAAGGATTAATTCACTTCCAGAACAAAAATTCATGATAATTTACTATCCCCCATGTCATCCTAGATGTTCATGTCTTTTTTTCTTCAGTCACAAAGAAGTTTTTTTTTTAGGAAAATATTCCAGGATTTTTCTCCATATAGTGGAGTTCTATGGTGTGAAGGTCCAAATTGCAGTTTCAATGCAGCTTCAAAGGGCTCTGCATGATCCTAGCCAAAGAATAAGGGTCTTATCTAGCAAAATAATCGGTCATTTAAATAAAAAGAAAGAAACATATGTACTTTTTAACCACAAATGTTCATCTTTCACTAGCTCTGTGATGTGCGTCTTCATGCACTACGTAATCACGCTGGAAAGGTCACGCACAGTTAGTTCTTCATCTGTGTACTTCAAAATAGTAGGGTAGGTGCATTTTAATTTCTTTGCACGTTTGCTTTGTAAACACTGGGTCAGTACTTCCACCTCTGTCACCATTTCAACTTGAGGTCGGGTTGGTGCAAGAGTTGAAAGGTATATACATTTTTATTGTTTTAAGAACATGACAGATAGTTTTGCTAGACAAGACCCTTATTCTTTGGCTGGGATCGTGTAGAGCCCTTTGAAGCTGCATTGAAACTGCAGTTTGGACCTTCCAACCTTGGACACCACAGAAGTCCACAATATGGAGAAAAATCTTGGAAAATTTTCCTTGAAAAACATAATTTCTTTCCGACAGAAGAAAGAAAGACATCAACATCTCAGATGGCATAGGTGTAATTAAGTTATCAGGACATTTTTATTCTGGAAGTGAACTTATTTAATATTATCAAAGACAATGTGGATTGTATTTCATGTTTTTTGATATTCAAACATCTCAAATTGACTTGTTTCATAGGATCTGGAACACCTTCAGCTGCCTCTAATCCGTCCCCAATGCCTCCCGGATCCACTCCCCCTCCTCACCAGCCAATTGGTCTCGCCCAAGCACAGACTAACAACAGCAACAACAAGACGGATGCTTTCACACAGCAGCTTCATAGACAGGTGGATAACTGGGCAAAAGGGGTGAGGGCCCCTTCACGCTCACGCTCCCTCAGTCTAAGACCACAGCAACTGACCAGATCCAGGATCTGGAGCGCTATAGAGGTGACGTTATTAAAAATACTTCCCTACCAAATATTCATACAAAAAGTTTTAATATTCCTTTAAATTGTGATGATGATTTTAGGGCTGTCACTAAAGATTATTTTGATAATTGAGTAATCGTCGATTAATCTGATGATTAATCGAGTACTTGGATAATTATAATTAATTTCTGAGATAAAAATAGACCTAAGCAATTAATAGACTTTAAAATGACACAAAATACATATGTATAGCAATGAGGCAATAATAATTACTTTAATAATGTATTATTAACAATAGAACTAATGTACATTATCCATTATAACAAATTACTTCAAAAACTTGCTAATTTAGGTTTAAAAATGATGAAAATTCACATTATAAATTAAATACGTACTGTACAATACTGTACAAAAAATAATTGTATTTTTAATACTACCTTTTTATTTTAAAACAGTATTACTACACTTTGTTATTTAAAAACAAAAAAATAAATAAATAAAGTCCAATGACATTATTGACAATATTAGTCATTTATTTTTTTATTTATATTTAATGGGTCACAGTATGGGTAGTGTGAGGACCAAATTAAATCTCCAGGTACTCTTATGACAACCAAGCTAAAAAAACCTTTGTGCACCCCTGTTTATAAATGATTTACCTTATAAATCTGATTAAATGGTGCACATTGTTCCCAGATGAACGTTATAAGCAACTCAGACTCACAGCAATATGCAGAGATGGAGTTTGAGACGGTCCTCACATGTAAATGATTGCTGTTTGTGTGGAGCAGCATTTACTATGAATAGTAAACAGTAACTTTGCAATGCATGTACGCTGCATTGCATATATTTCATAAAATCATAGCATTTGTGAATTCATAATAGCATTATGCTTTATTATGATTTTAAATGGGTTTAATATATCATGCAGCCTTGGAAAACAGTCTAATGCATTTATTTATTTAATCCAATTTGGAAAGCGCTATATGCGGTAATTTGGCGATTACTCGACATGGGCAAATTGCAGTCGAATTTTTTTTAAATCGAGTACTCAAATCGAATGGAATCGTGACAGATGCCCTAGATTATTTTATGTCTCCTTTATACTCATGCTAAAAGTTTGGTGCTAACAGCATTCTCTGATGTCTATTTTAGGTTCCAGGTTCAATAGAAAGATTGAATGCTTCCCAGCTGCATCTTTCATGGCCACGGATTGATTTCCATTCCTCTGTAATGGCGACTGACACTTCACAAATACTCCAGCGCAGTTTTATGGTGCCTGGTAACCCTTATGGAAAGATGTTGACCACCCCACACTTAGACCACTGGACGGCAATGAGTGCCACTCCTAACCAAGAAGTCTTTGCTTTCTCTGCTGTGCACTTGCCCTCATGGACAGCACCTTCTTCCCCCAGCGAGGTTCCTAGTTCTAGAAATAGGACCATGTAGCTTTACCATCACTGTACTTACAATTCTTACTCTGTCGCCAAAAATACTTTAGAGTTTCTTTAGAGTGCAGGTTAGGCCTGTTAGTGTGCAATTCTATCTGTTGCAGTTGCTAGCATGTAGTTGCTTACAGTGTAGTAATATCACATGAACATGTAAATATTCAAACCAACAATGTAGACATATCATCTCAGTATTATTGTACATATTCATATAGCCTATGTAGAATAACTGAATTTTAGCATAGGCGTATGTACAGAATGTATATTTTTCATCGAAATCTATTTAGCTTGCTTGTGTTTGTGCAGAATCACCTTGAACTGTACACATATGTAAATGCTATAAGGTACAGTAATATGCCCTTAAATTTGTGTATAGACACTGTTTATACTTCTGTAAATATAAGCTCTGTCTGCATATGTGCTTAAACTGGACAACTGAATGAAAGACCGAGGTTTAGGTCAAACAGTGTTTTGGAGTTTGAAGCGATGATCACGATCATGACATCACTGTGAATTTTTCACCGCGTCCCACAGCGTTCACTAATTTCGCACTAGTCTCAAAACACATTATCGCATGCTAGAAAAGTAACTACAAAAATTGCACTGAGAAACGAGAGACTGTACGTTCCAGGTGAACAAGCCTGCAGGAGTGCCTTGAACAGCAGCTTAAGACTGTGCTACGTACATTACCAGCCAGTGTACCGAGAGTAATGGTGACTGCTATTAATTTTCTGTTATTAAGCATAATACTTATGAACTAAATATGAACTACATATGAACTAAATTCATGTTTTTTTTTTCCCACCTCTCCTTTATGGATGTTTATAAAATGCATTTCGACACCTACTGATGGTATAATTCAGTTATGAGTGACATTTTGTTTTGAAGGTGTGTGCATTCATTTTGTCATTTTCTACATCATCCAATACTGTAAAACAAATATCACATTGACCTAAAGCAAAAAGGAGAGCAAGATTTGTTTTCAAAGTTGTAATGACAAATTTTACAATAATGAAAAGATGAGCTGAATGATCTCTGCTGGTGTGGTCATGTTTGCAGTTACAGCACAGTCTCATAGCACAATGCCATCATTTAGATCTCAATGCTACTGTTTTTATTAATAATGATAACACTGGAGTTTCCTGGTGGAGCACCAGAGAGTGTTGACACAGACTGATGCTTTGCAACTTACAGTATAAAAGACCATGTCTACCCTAAACTAACTATTAACAACTAAATTTGGGTTTTGAAATATGGTATTAGTAAACAAACATCTGTAGATGTTTTCTTATTCTCTAACTTATAGTTCTGGCAAGTTCTATGTTATTATAAAATAAAATATATGTTTAAACACACAAATGTGGAATGCAACAGGATGAGGATGACTTTTAATGAACCTCTTTTTCAAACGGCATTATATATTTAGACATAAGTGACATTAGATCTAATCTTGCACTAAGCAGAAGTATAGACAGGTTATTATTTTTTGTCATGGTTAATGGTGCTATAATGTATGGGAGTCTTTACCTCTCTTATGATACAGCAAATCTTGTTTCAGTTTATTTTCTATTATTTTTGTATTTCACCAATGCAGAAGATTAATCAGATATACTGAAATAATATTACATGGGCTATTAATATTTGGGTCATAAAACATGATGGCGTTTGATTTAGCTAGCTTTTTTTAATTGCATTAAGCAAATAAGACTGGACTATAACAGTGCTTGCATTATTACTAAGCTTGTTTACTTTCTGTACGGCTATATAGACTGAAATATGAGGCGGCCTGTCTTAAATCTGAGCCACTTGACGTTTATCTTCAGAAAAAGTTCATTAGCCTACGCTACGTTACAATCTTCGAAAGAAATGCATTTGGTTACACATTTTCAGAAATGTCTGCTTTGTACAAACAAATAAATAATAGGCAATGTGAAGATGTAATGCTTCATATCATGAGAAAAAGTATTGCAGAACTTTTCCATACCACTATTTCGAAAGATTAAAGGTACAATCAGCATTTGCAGTGACTGGTCATTTTTTGTGTTTGTGCAAATGCTTTAGTAGCTCATAAGGTACTAAGTAATGGCGCTTAACATGTTACTTTTAAAACTACTTTAGAGTACAACAACAGCACATTTACCTTACTTAACCTTTTATACATTTTTTCATATATAGAGTATATGTAGTTTTATGTATGTTTTCCATGATTGGAATTTTACTTTACTTTTACTTTAAAGTGATGGCACTCGGTGAATATTTAACAATATTCAGCAAAGAAATTTAATCATTGAGTGTTCACCTTATTTTTCCCATAACAGTGGGCCATTTGTAAATTGGGTCTGGCTATTTTTAGCTGTACAAAACAGCTTGTTTTGCTGCTTGATATTGCAAATTGGTGTCGTACCATATTATTTTAACCTTAATTATGAACACACTTGACAGCAAGTCCGCACTGCAACTGTAATATCTATATCTTAGGCAGACGTCAGAAGATGCTTTTGCTAAACTAAAGGCATTTAAGGTACTTTAGTTTAAAAACCTGTAATATTGAGTTAATACATATTAAAAACCCAAACAATCACATTCTTACCTGTTAAAATTTACTCAGTTTGTGCAGGAACCAGATGCTGCAATGTTGTTGCATCTTCAAAAACTCACTGATGGTTTATTGTGAGTGACAACAAAATCGTTCCAAGATGGCGGACACGTCGAATTATTAC
Organism: Labeo rohita; assembly: GCF_022985175.1. Classification (NCBI taxonomy): domain Eukaryota; kingdom Metazoa; phylum Chordata; class Actinopteri; order Cypriniformes; family Cyprinidae; genus Labeo; species Labeo rohita. The sequence continues at coordinate 17,555,075 of NC_066879.1, read as the reverse complement.
TAGACAGAAAGAGAGACAGATACTGTCATATCTGTAACATTACTGCATCAAAACATTGCTTAATACTTAATCGTTTTCCATAAAGAGATCGAGAAAAATGGAGACAATAAAAATACTGTGACTGTGATTCATTTACTCCTCAAGCCTGAGTTTGGACAAAAACTTTTGAACTCACCAAATCAATTTTTAATAAAGAAGATTTCGACCAAATGTACATCACATGAGGTAAGTATCAGCCTGTGATTCACTACAGAAAGTATGGAATAATATTAAAATATTTAAGATATTTTTAGTCAGACATCACAGTTCCCGCTCTTTCTTCCTACGAATATTAATAGCGCCACTGTTACACAAAATAATAAAAGACCCATTTTTATAATTATGCAGTTTTTTTAATTGACGTCACTTCTTCAAAACGTGTGAAGGAGCTGGTATCTTACGTGTTAACTTACACATTTATTTATTTAGTAATCTGTTTCTATCTAGTATTATTATAAAGTTGGATACTTATTACATATGATTAACATTTGTTATACTATTTGTTATATTTCTTTTGTATTCCTTTGTTTTACATGTTTGCATGGTCTGAGTTCTACCATATAAGGGCATTTTTAAGTGGGCAGTGTCTGAACTTTGCCTTTGACAGCCAATATTGGCTTTATTAGTTGTCTGTTTTTTCATTTCTCCACAGATCACCATGGACAAAGTTGTACTTAGACTAACTTTCTTTGGCCTCCTATTCACCTGTTTCAACCTGGCTGCTGAAGACAAGGTAAAGTCAACAGTCGGAAACAAAAAGTACAACGTACAAAGTACTTTATTGTTAATTTTCTTAAATCTTCATGTCATTATTCGCCACTAGTGTTTATTAATAGTTAGTTAATCGTGAAATGAATACTGTAATCTTTGTTAAAAAAAGTTAAATGCAAAGTTTTCCGTAATTTAGTTTCATTGTTAAGATCTCTGTGTTAAAATGAACATTTCTATTTGTTGGCAATGGTAAACGTACGTTCAAAATATCATGTAAATGACTAATCGTGTTTGAGGAGAAAGTCCACATTACTATGTACTGTGGGGTTGTTTTGTTTTCTGTGTGGATTCGTCCAAAACGACCTCTGTCCTAAGAGCTTTATACTAATACTTGTTCATTTTAATACAGAAACAAGATATAGATATTTACAGCTTCCAAATTAACTCTACGGTCACCAGCCGCTACGCTACAACAGTCATCACAAGCCGTGTGGCAAACCTGTTGAATCAGTCTCAAGAGATCCATTTTGAGGTCAAGATTCCCAAGGATGCTTTCATCAGCCAGTTCAGAATGTAAGTGAATACACAAACACTATCCAAGTCATTAAAATGTTCAAACGATTGTAAAATTACAACTAAACCTAAAAATAAACCCATTCTATCTAATAACATCAGTTCCTGATTTTATTAGCTAATAATAACAATCCGTTTCCCATTAGGACCATAGAGGGAAAAACATATGATGGGGTTGTGAAGGAAAAAGAAGAAGCTCAGCAGCAATACAATCAAGCAGTATCTCGAGGACAAAGTGCTGGACTTGTCAGGTGCTTGGTATTTTAAAGATTATTCCCATACCTCAAACAGTAGAGCATGGCACTAGCTAAAAATGCCAAGGGTTTGCATGTAAATAAGAGTTCAACTAAATATATTTATTTCAGGATTATTAAAGATTCTGGTCTCTATTTCTGTTTTAGTGCTGTTGGGAGGACTTTAGAGGACTTTAAAACTTCAGTGACGGTGGCTGCTTTTAGTAAAGTGACTTTTGAGTTAACCTACGAGGAGCTGCTAAAACGTCGCCTCGGCAAATATGAGCTACTCATCAATGCCCAACCGATGCAGCCGGTGGCTGACTTCAAGGTATGAAGTGAGACACATCAAAATTTATGTTATTAAGATGTATAGATGGGGGTTTATGTTCATCATAATGGAAAAAGGAAAGAAATGTACAATTTCTGACTTTTACTTTGATTAGATTGACATACACATCCACGAAAATCCAGGAATTTCCTTCTTGGAGGTCAAAGGTGGTCTGAGCACTAAGGATTTGACCAATGCAGTCACAACCATCAGAGCAGACAAAGATGTAAGAAATAAAAATGGAACTCAATAACAAAAGACAAGCTTGAATATGTTATTATGATGAAATATATTGTGATAACTTTCCGTTTTGCAATCTCAGGCATGGGTGAAGTTCTACCCGACTCGTGACCAGCAAACAAGGTGTGATGACTGTAGTAAAAATGGTCTGAATGGCAACCTGATTATTATGTATGATGTTCAGAGACAAAAACGAAGTGGAGATCTGACGGTATGTAGTGCACTTAGGTATTTCAGTTTAAGTTGGCAGGAAGACAAATGTGTTGACAACCAGAAAGTGTTCACTCACAGCAATTTACCGCAACAAAGTGACATGAATCATTCAGTGTCAGAACTCATTCGTGCATGTCAAATATTCGTATATATCCTCAGGTATCAAATGGCTACTTCGTCCACTACTTTGCACCTACAGATATTCAACGCATTCCCAAAAACGTGGTGTTTATCATTGATCAAAGTGGCTCCATGAGGGGCAAAAAAATAGAGCAGGTGAATTCACTTCTTCTTTGGGTTTGAGAGAATAATGCAGAAGAAATGATAATATTCATATAGTTACAGTTTTTCTAGGTTATAGCTAATGAAAGCATTATATTTTAGACCCGTTTGGCAATGCTGAGGATTTTGAGTGACATTGCTGAGGATGACCGCTTCGGATTGATCACGTTCAGCGGTCACATTGAAACCTGGAAACCTGAACTCCTAAAAGCAACTAAAGGAAACGTGGAAGAAGCGAAAGCATTTGTGAAGGGGATTACGAGTAGAGGATGTAAAGTATCCACCATCTGCTAACTAAACAGAACCATTCTAGATGAATAAATGGATGTGTGACAAATAATTCCCTGAAGAGAAAATGATGACCTAACTGAAACCATTCAAAAAACAAGTGACCATGGACCACAAAACCAGTCTTAAGCATGGGTATATTTGTAGCATTAGCCAAAAATACATTGTATGGGTCAAAATTATTGATTTTTTTATGCCAAAAATCATTATGATATTAAGTGAAGATCATGTTCCATGAAGATTTTTTGTAAATGTCTACCGTAAATATATCAAAGCTTAATTTTGTAATTAGTAATATGCGTTGCTAAGAACTTCATTTGGAAAACTTTAAATGCGATTTTCCCAATATTTTGAGTATTTTGCACCCTCAGATCCCAGATTTTCAAATAGATCTCATCCAAATTTTGTCCTATCCTAACAAACCATACATCAATGGAAAGCGTATTTATTCAGCTTACAGGTGATGTATAAATCTAAAAAAAAATAAAATTGACCCTTATGATGGGTTTTTTGAACCAGGGTCACATATGATCTCCACAGTTTTAGTAGTGTTTTCCACAGTTTTCAATCGCCAGATCTTTGAAAACAATAACAGACATCCTAGACTTCCACCCTAGTTTCACTAAATTGCATTCATTTGTAACATTTTCTTTCCTTTCAGCCACAGACATTAATGCTGCAGTGCTAAAAGCTGTGGACATGATTAAACAATACCCGCAAGAGGGATCCGCATCCATCCTGATCCTGCTGACTGATGGAGATCCCACTACAGGCACAAAATAACTGATTCACTCCTGCATGCACTCTTGTACACATACATAAATATTGCACAGTCATGGCCAAAATTATTGGCAGTGACTTACATTTTTTGCAAAGTGTACTGCTTCAGTTTTTAACTTCTTCCAATGATCCAGAAGCAATTTGGTGATGATCCATGCATTTTTCAGCATGATAGATCACCTTTCTTCACCATTCATAGACAACTTCCTATATCTTGATCCCATGGAGAATCTGTGGACAGTCCTTAAAAGGCAAGTGCACAAGCAGAAGCCCTAATAAGTCAAGAATGGATTGCCTCCGTCAAAATTTGGCCCAAAGCTGATATCCAGCATGCCAGAATGAACTGCAGAGGTTATGAGGAAGAAGGGTCAACACAAAATTGATTCTTTGCATATGTTGAATGTCGTTGCCAACAAAAGCCTTACCACAGAAACATGAGAAAAATACTGAAGCAAATACTTTGCACTAAACTGATGTCACTGTTAATACTTTTGACCATGACTGTATATGTACTGTTTACACATAAAGAAAAAATGAAAAAATATACATTACACTAAAATATAACGAAGTACACATTTGGCAGTAAAATATCCGTTTTTTTCTTCATTGCCATGCATTAAATCTGTCTTGATTGTTTCTTTTTTATGCAAAAAGGTGAGACTAACCCAGTGAAGATTCAGAAAAATGTCAAAGAGGCGATTGGTGGAAAATTCCCTTTGTACAGTTTGGGATTTGGGTTTGATGTCAGCTTTGAATTTCTGAATAAGTTGTCGTTGGAAAACAAAGGTGTTGCTCGCAGGATCTACGAGGATTCTGATGCCGATCTACAGCTGCAGGTCAGATATAAACAAACAAAATCTTTTTTAAATAGTGACCTGGGTTTTGAGTCCACTGTGCCATCTGCTGTTCCCAGAACTAAACATATAATTATGTTAAATTATTATTGTATAAGTCTTTGTAATTGCACAATTTTATTAGGGCTTCTATGAGGAAGTGGCTATCCCGCTCTTGACTGATGTTCAACTTAACTATCAAGGGGTGGGCAATTTAACCCAATCCACTTTCAACCAGTACTACAATGGTTCTGAGATTGTGGTAGCTGGCCAGATCACTGACAACAGTTTGGAAAGTTTCACCACTGAGGTCATTGCATTATCGGTAAGATCACCCCTTAAAGACTAACATTTAAAGGGAATAGTTTGTCCAAAAATTCTGTAATTATTTACACACCCTAAAGTCATTCCAACTCATAAGCTGTTATAAGATAGCTTTTGTTTAGGTTGTTATACCTGGCGTGAATATTCTTTAAAATGGTCTTTTTGTGTTCAATTGGAAAAAGAAACAGCATACAGGTTTGGAATGTCTTAAAGGTGAGTAAATAATGACCGGAATTGTAATTTTTTAAAGCTTTGAGCTTACGGTTATTTTCTTTATTTCAGAAAAGCACTAAGGTTGTATATCATAGCAATGTACCTACAGGGGACCTTGACATTCCTCAAAACAAGAACTTCATTAAAAGATTATGGGCCTTTCTTACAGTGAAGCAGCTACTGGAGAAAATGTATGTATACATACTGATTCTACTTTATGTATGTCATAGTAGAACAGAATTTTCATGTTAATTTTGTCTCTGTGCCTCAGGGTGCTTCTGGAAGGGCTGGAAAAAGACAACGCGAAGAAAGAAGCCCTTGCTCTTTCTCTAAAGTACAAATTTGTCACACCGCTTACATCACTGGTAGTCACCAAGCCCCAAGATGAGGAAATGCAGGTTGCCCACAAACCTAAAGAGGAAAAAAAAACAAATAGGCTTTCATCAGGAATTACTAAAACGTCAGGAAGTAGTCAAAACGGTTGGATATTTATTTATTTATTTTGTTATCAGAGTAATCTTTATGCCATTATATTTTGCTAATGAGCATTATTTCTCCTGTCTAGTGAAAAGAAAAAAGACCAGTCACAGAACACCTTCAGGTCCACAGCTTTTTGCTTTTTCCTACATTTCCAAACGTGTTATCTAAAATAAAAACAGTATTATTATTTGTGAAAACTGTAACTTTATGTAACTGTTTATTTATCACTTGATATATACCTATAAAAGTTTAGAGTCAGTAAGTTTTGTTAATAAATTAATACTCAGCAAAGATACATGAAATTAGGGAAAGGTGACAGTAAAGATACTTTTTCTTAATTCATCAATTTTCTATTCATTAAAGAATCCTGAAAAAATCTATTGTCATTGTAGGAGTAAATTACATTTTAAAACATTTGATGTTTTTACTGTATTTTCCATCAATAAATGCAGAGACATCTTTTGAAAACATAAAAAAATATAGTTGAGGTCAAAAGTTTACACACACCTTGCAAAATCTGGTAATTTGGTAAAAATTATTTTACCAAAATACGAGGAATTATACAAAATGCATGTTATTTTTATTTAGTATTGGCCTGATTATTATTTCACATAAAAGGTGTTTACATATAGTCCACAAGAGAAAATAATAGTAATAATAGAAAATAACAGCTGTGTTTTTTGTTTAGTGATAGTTATTCATGAATCCTTTGTTTGTCCTGAACAGTTAAACTGCCCACTGTTCTTCAGAAAAATCCTTCAGGTCCCACAAATTCTTTGGTTTTACAGCATTTCACCATGTATGTAAACTTTGACCTCAGCTGTATATTATGGAAAGCACACAAAATATGCTTATATATCTAGCCAAGCTTTGCTTTTATTTGTTGGAAAGTAGTGTCTGATGTGAGTTTTCCACACTGCAGCTTCTGCGTTTCTTCCTGACAGCCGTGTAGGGCTATATGGTACTGTACACCACTTCCTTTTCTGTTACTTCAGTTCATGTAAATCCCCACTCAGACTTATTTATAATTCTCTTTACTTTCATCATAGAGTCCCATGTCTCATTTAGTCAAAGGCAGCAATATGTCAGGATGAAAGGTGTGTATTCTAATATGTTAATGAGCATTAAATAAATGATTATAGCGGTTATACTGATTTTCCATTATCTTATTTCCAGAACGTTATCCAAAAATTCTTTCCGTAGTACAATCACCAAGAACAACTCGGAAACCTCCGACAACCTCTCCTCCATGTATGTGAGTCTTGTGTGTGTTCACTTTATATATCGTAAAGCAGTGTTGTGTAGTTTCATCTGACATATATTTCCTTATTTTCGTTTCTTCATTCTCTTTTTTTTTCATTCAGTGAGGAGCATAAGGATCTTGAAATCTTCTGGTAATGCTCGGCCGCTTTGTTACAACGTTCCTCTTGCTCAGAAAGTCAGACTCCTACAGAATGTCTTATCGGGTCAGATATCCAGCACATTCTAGTACAGTTTGTTGTAATGAACAGTAATATTCCATTGCTTCATTTGTTCATGTGTATGTAAGCAAAATCTCACTTTAGTGTTTGTTTATACTCTATAATCAGAATTCACTATGAATGGGCAACATGAGTCATTTGGAGGAGAAGGCTTTAGTCAAATTACAATTCATTACAAAGCTAATCACCATCTGCTGCTCAGCACTAGTGAAATTAACTACACTGATGGGCAGGAAACTGTGAAGTTTTCATGGGAGCAAGACCTCAGTCACCATGAGAGAGAAAAGTAATGTTCTTATTATAAAAAAAAAAAAAATTGTTTACATTTTCATACATTTAGAGAATTTACCAAATGCAAAAAAAAGTATTAATTTGAAAAAAAAATTTAAATTTCTATCTCATTTTCACACACACTTTTACACAAACTTATGTGTGGACGCTAATATAGTTGTCTTTATTGTTATTTATAAGTCTTTATACTTTATTCTGTTTCATTAGCGTGTCTCTGATTCTACGGAGCAATGAAATGGACATTACAATGGGAAACATCCGCGCTGTTATTCTTCTTCATAAAAAAGACAGTGACATATTCCTGTGGCCTGCCATTTGGCAACAACCAAAAGATGTCAGTTTGATGGGTATTTTAGGTAAGAGAGTCGCTAATCAATCATACTATATCATTACAATATACTTAATCTATACTGATACGGAAGATAGTCTGTCAGTGACGATAGTGTGGGTATTAAACTAACATTTATAATGTCTTTAATAATAAAAATGATAATGTCTAATATTAATATTTAAGGAGAGGCTGATATTTCATATGAGGAGATCCCAGGATCACAAACCCCAACTTTAAAGTTAAAAGACAAGGAAGTGAAGACATCTTGGTAAGTGATCAATAAATATAGACTACGTTTTGAGTAATTAAGATCTTATAGTCTTCAGTCTGCATTTATTTGATCAAAAATATGGTCAAATGTTAATATTGTTAATGTTAAATAACACAATTTTAATATATTTAAAATGTAATTTATTCCTGCCTAGCTGCCTTTTCAGCAGCCATTACTCTAGTCTTCAATGTCACATGATCAGAAATCATTCTAATATGCTAATTTGGTGCTGATCTATTAAAATCTTAATTATTCCAAACTTTTGACTAGTACTGCACATATAGCTGAATTTCAATAAAACTGCATATGATTTTAAGTAAGTGTTTGTTGTTATTAAAGGGTGATGGTGAAGGACTACAGACTTGCTTCTGCTCCTGTGGTTGGATGTTGGCTTGTACCATTCCAGGCTGTCACACAGCAAAAGCTTGCAGACTTCACTGTCACTCAGCTGTAGATTTCAGCAAAAATTATTTGTATTGTCCATCATGCTACTCTTTTCAATAATAAAGCATATTAATGTTATATTATTAATTTAATAATATAACAAATAGCAATAAAATGTCTTTGAATGTTTATGTGTGCTTCTTTGGCCACACGAATGTACCTGGGATTTAGCTGGCAGACCGTGTGATAAATAAGCAATTCAAATTGCAAATCAAAAATTTTATCAATACACAGTAACTGTTCAGTTACTCCTACCGTACATGCTTCTACAATTATTGATTGTGCTTATTCCTGGAAAACGTGTATATTTTATGGTCCTGACTAATAAAATAAATAAAAGCTCTACATAAATTAATTTACAAACTATGTTGATAATGTATTTTTTGAAAAGCATGCTCTGATATTGACTTACGTAGGGTTCAAGAGACTCTGATTGCAAATAAAGGGGGAGGTTCCTGTATCCGGTCAGTAATAGCCAATAGCATGATGTGGACTTGAGTTTAAAGGCTGTGTTTGTTTTGAGGTCTGTTTCCTGTGCAGATCATGATGGATCGAGCAGCTCTCCGGCTGATTCTCCTGGGCGTCTTTCTCATCTCAGCCGCTTCAGATCCTGTTGGGAAGGTGAGGGTCAAATTTTAGTTCAAGATGAAAAAGTTAATCAAAAATAATTGATCAAAAGTGACCATAAAGGTAATTATAATGTTACAAAATATTTAGAGTAAGTAACTATTACTAGAGTAATGATGCTGAAAATTCAGCTTTGCATCACAGGAAAAAATATGTTTTAAAATGTAAACTGCAATAATATTTAACAAAAATACTGTTTGAGCATAGACTTCAAAAACATACAAAAAAAAATCATACAAACATCAAACTTTTAAACAATAATGTATCATGTATTTTGATCTAACATGATTTAGTTTGTCGTATAATCTGTCTGTCTTTTTTTTCTTAATTAAAACCCACAGCGCAATGTACAAAATCGACCATTTTCTCAACTGCTTGGTGTCTCTGTTGAGATATTCAACAGTATTTTTGTTTTGTTTATGTCTTTAATGCCATTGCTGACAGTAAAATGCAGTTCGACAGAACTATCTTTCTCTTTATCCATCTGTTGCTCAATTGTGAACACTGAGGTGCACTCATCAAAACGTATTTGTCTTTTAGTCCAAAGGCCTTTTCTCCATCCCATTTTTGAGCAGTAAATATTTGAGTAATCTTATGCAAATATGAGGAGTAAATGTGCCAATCACTTTGACCAAACATTAATATGAGTTTACTGTTCAATTTCTCAAAAGAAAGAAAATGTGGATATATACAGCTTCTACATTAACTCCACGGTCACCAGTCGCTACGCCACAACAGTCATCACAAGCCGCGTTGCCAACACACTGAATGAATCTCAAGAGATCCAGTTTGAGGTCAAGATTCCCAAGAATGCCTTCATCAGCAAATTCAGAATGTGGGTGAACATTAGTTATATAGTGTTATATAAGTAGAACTAAAGAGGTGAAGAAGCCATTTATAGCATGTGGATGTGATGTCAGGTCCATTTGATAATGCATCCAGATAAGAACAAAATAAAAATGTAGAAATTTTTCAATGTATTACAAGAAATTGTAATAATTGGTACAAATACTTCTATAGAAACTAACATATTTAGTGATGCTGCCATTTGTGTGATGGATTTTTTTTCCTGCAAATGTCTGAGATACACAATGTAAGTTTCTAGGATATTAAGAGATCCTATGGTGTCATTTTTTCCATAGGACTATAGAGGGAAAAACATACGATGGGGTTGTGAAGGAAAAAGAAGAAGCTCAGCAGCAATACAATCAAGCAGTATCTCGAGGACAAAGTGCTGGATTGATCAAGTACATTTAAGAAAAATTAAAAAGGTCCATAAAAATGTATTTATAACATTGTTATTAATATGCTGGAATTTATTTCTATTTCAGATCTGTTGGAAGGACTTTAGAGGACTTTAAAACTTCAGTAACGGTGGCTGCTTTTAGTAAAGTGACCTTTGAGTTGACCTACGAGGAACTGCTAAAGCGCCGCCTCGGCAAATATGAGCTACTCATCAATGCCCAACCGATGCAGCCGGTGGCTGACTTCAAGGTAAAGGAAGAAATTTTGAGGAAATTCATAATCAATTTCAACGGATAGTTAGATTGTGTTTCTTTTACTCACATCAGATGGATGTGCACATCCAAGAGAAACCAGGAATTTCCTTCTTGGAGGTGAAAGGAGATTTGAGCACCGGTGATCTGGCCAATGCCATCAAAACCACCAGAGCCGATAAAGATGTAAGAACTTAAATGAGGGTTAAAACACAGTTTAGATGTTCTCAATATGCTCATACACTTCAAATAAAGTTACCAAATGACCTAACTGATCATTTCAGGCATGGGTGACCTTCTATCCCACACGAGATCAACAGACCAAGTGTAAAAGCTGTGGAGAAAATGGGTTGAATGGCAACCTGCTAATAACATACGATGTTGAGAGGCGAAATCCCAAAGGAGAAGTCATGGTACATTTTTAATAAAATGCTTTCAAATAATATGACAAAAGTGGAGAGAATTTCAAAAGACTGGCCATGTAAAAAGACATGAATGACATTCTAATATTATAATCTTTTCTGTTCTTTCAGGTATCAAATGGGTATTTCGTCCACTACTTTGCACCCTCTGATGTTCCACGTATTCCCAAAAATGTGGTGTTTATCATTGACCAGAGTGGCTCTATGCATGGCAGAAAAATAGAGCAGGTAAATATTAACGTTTTGTGCAAATCAAAAGCATATAATAAGCTATGACATGTTTTGACGGTAAAACCTTTGAAGAACGTTTGTGGAACATTTTCTGTGTTGAAATTAATGTGAAGTTGCTTTCTTTAAATAGGTAAAAGAAAAAATTGTCCATTTTGGTAAATGTGAGTATACAGTCTTAACAGATAAAGAATAAATTCCAAATGTGCTGACATTCTTTAGACTCGTTTGGCACTGCTAAGGATTTTGAGTGATCTTGATGAGGACGACCACTTTGGATTGATCACCTTTGACAGTGAAGTTAGCTTATGGAAGCGTGAGCTCCTCAAAGCTACTGAGACGAACCTGGAGAATGCAAAATCTTTCGTGAAGGAGATCAGAGATAGAGGAGGTGAGTTACGGCACTAATGTTAAATAGGGAGTAAGAAAAGAAAGTTGTACCTCACAGTGACACAACTATGTTTGGTCTTCCTTCAGCCACAGACATAAACGCAGCAGTTCTAGCAGGAGTGGAGATGATCAGTCGACATCCACGAGAGGGAACAGCCTCCATCCTCATCCTGCTGACTGATGGAGATCCCACTTCAGGCACAGATTCACACTAACAAACACAAGCCAAACAGTGTTTTATCATTAGTACATTCATTCATCTTCATGAATAGAACAACACTTTATCTGCCATCTTGTAATATACAAGGTTTATTGTCAGAGCTGTTCATAAAGGGTTTTCAGACCTACAGTAATTGAATAGTTGTAGGAACAATGGGTTATTATCCAAACCAGTTTGGCTCTTATTTTTGTCAGTAAGAGAATAAGGCAACAAAAATATGAAATTGTCTAATGTTCCATGGCTGATCACTCAAATAAGTTGAAAATATCAATATTAAATCAATTTTGATTTTTAAACAGGTGAAACCAACATAGAGAAGATCATGGCCAATGTGAAAGGGGCCATTGGGACAAAGTTTCCCCTTTATTGTCTTGGTTTTGGATATGATGTTAACTTTGACTTCCTGACAAAGATGTCACTGGAAAATGGTGGAGTTGCTCGCAGGATTTATGAAGATTCAGACGCTGATCTACAGCTGCAGGTGAACTACAGATTATCAGCTGTGAATTCATCCTTGATGAGTGCTTGAGCGCATTTAATGTTTCTTTGATTTTTAGGGCTTCTATGATGAAGTTGCCGTCCCTCTCCTCACTGATATTCAACTGAAATACCCAGGAGGGACAAATCTTACCAAGACCAGCTTTGGCTTGTACTTCAATGGCTCTGAGATTGTGGTGTCAGGACAAATCACAGACAACAGTGTGGAGAGTTTCACCACTGAAGTCATCGCAGTATCAGTAAGATCTTCACTCATCTTCTCTTAAATGGTCGAATGTGAGTTTTGTAAAAGTGGTACTGACAGCATTCCTGATGAAAATGTTCACTAATGTTACTATTTCTGAGCAGAAAGGCAGTAATGTGATGTATCAGGACACTATAATGACAAAAGACCCTAGTGATGTCCCACCTGAGAATGAAGATTTCATGCAGAGATTGTGGGCCTACCTTACAGTGCAGCAGCTTCTGGAAAGACAGTGAGTTTATGAGTGATATGACATTCTCCGATTTAAGTTTGGACATTGAAGGCATCTTTCTGTCTCAGGGTGCTTCTTAAAGGACAAGAGAAAGAGGATAAAAAGAAAGAAGCTCTCAAACTCTCTCTGAAATACAAGTTTGTCACTCCCCTCACCTCTATGGTCGTTACCAAGCCACAAGAAGGTGACGTGGAAGTTGCAGACAAACCCAAAGAGGGAGAAACGCCACCCAGACCTCCAAGTGAGAACTGAAAAGTTGTACTAACATTATAAAAAGTGTACAAACCTTGTGCAAGGTCCATTTTCTACAGCTAAATATATAGCAGCAATATGAAAAGTTCTAAACAAATGCATTAGCCATGTCTACAAAACATATCTAATGAAAGATGATTTGAAGAAGCTACTTTATTTGTGCATCCTAGAAGTTAAGGCCACAATATACTCATGGCAATGTTCCTTTGCATTTTTTGCTTGTAGGGGTAAAAAGAAGTCAGAAATATGCAAGCAGCTGTTTACCATTAGCAAACATCCCGATGCTGCTGGAAACAAGAGTTTACAGTAGATGAATATGTAAAATTTGTTCTTTGTCACTAACAAAATTAATCTGATCACAGTTAAAAAAGCACTAGATTAGCAATAGATTGATTTAAAGCAATCAGATTTACATCATTATAAAAGTGTGTTCATGTTTTTACTAACATCTGACCTCAATGGATTGAACAGAGGAAATGAACTGAAGAAAATGACTTTTGTTGGCCAGAGTACACAGATGAATAACAGTTTTCTCCTTGTATTTTAATTAGTAATGAACCTCCGTCCTATACCTCATGGTGCCGCTGCATGTAAGTACAAAAAGATTAAACTAATATTTCATGTACTCTCTTTATGTATACTATTGCAGAGATCTTTCGTTCGTATTGTGATGCACATCTGAGTGTAATATAAATAGGATGGAGACTTAATATTATAATATAATAATTTATAGACCAGTTATGATGTTTTAAATTTGAAAATAAAAAGTCATAATTGAAAAAATTAAACACATACATGGATAGATAGTTCACAATGAGATTTATGACATGCATTTGGAAAATACATGCATTTTCATTTCATGCTGACTTTATTATAATGCATCTGCCTTGAAATTTCCCAGCACCAGGATTGAGTCAGTACAACTATGGTCCACCCGGTCCACCTGGTCGTCCAGTGTTCCATGGTATGCATTTCTTCTTCTTCTAAAAACGTTCTTCTTTAAATAGGTAAATAATGTGTAAAGGTAAACATGCCTCCTTCTGTCTTATATCTTCTGTATTGTTCAGATCAAGCAATATTCAAATCAACATGATCACCTCATTAAGGCTATAAAGACCCTCCATTTTTAAAAGAACATAGATCATTCACAATATGATCTATAACATGCAATTAGAAAATAGAATCATTTTCTAAAATTGCATGAATTTTCATTTTATGCTGATGTTAGTATACTGTATCTGCCTTAAAATAGCTCTCTTTTTTATAATTTGTTTTATATCCCTGTAACAGGATATGTTGGCAGTCTTCCAGTGAATCGCGGTATGGCTTTTTTTTTTTTTTTTCTTTTTCGTTTTCTTTTTTTTTAATGGGTACAAGATATACATCATGTGTAAAGGAAAATGTGTCCCTTTTGTCTTACAGCTTCCATAGTGTTCAGATCAAGCAGTATTGAAATCACAATGATCATTATGACTATCCCTTTTTATAAATACCCCTCTGTTTTTTGGCAAGATATAATTTTTTTTTTTTTTTTTTTTTTTAATTTTGGTGGAAAAGGTCTCGGCAAATGGGGGGGTTGCAATAAAACCCACATACTGAAAATATATTTGTGATTAACAGACCTTTGATTCATGCTTACAGCATAAAAATACTTTGTTTTCAGGCGGACGATATCACTCTAATGGTCCTGTTGCACGTAGGTGGTTTCATTCCTTTTATCTATCATTTATCAGATTCTGTAATGAATAAACACAGCATACATATCATGTATGTCTTGTCAAATTATCATACTTGGTAAGAAATTCAAGTCTTTTATTGTCTATTTAATGGCTAAACCATTCCCAGTTCCTGGAGTAAGAGTTGAGGGTATGCAAGACAATGCTTTGGCAATGTTTTGTGTCCAAAAATAATAATAATTTTCAGCTACTTTTTTGAGAATGTTTATAATTAGCTCCCTTTTTTAATAATTGTGAATTTGCTTTATTAAAAATAAAATCAAAATAAATAGATAATAGAGTGAAAATAAATAAAAATAAGGCATTAGGTGTGATTCTGAAATGAAGCTTCCTAATATAAAACATTTGAAAATGATTTAAATGCAGCTCCAGTAATTCTTATGAAATGTTTTATGAATAACTGTTGTGTTTTTGAGAGTTATTACCTTGTAATTTGGCAGAGTTTAATTACTAAATAATTGAATTCCTCTATTTAATTATTTAAAAAATGCATTGCTACAACTTTTGCATTGTTTATTGATTTCATTGTTACATTATGAGCGTTGTGACTTATTAATAAACTTATGTAGCATGAAAAGTTGAATTACTGCATAAATGATCTGACTTGACCCTCTGACTTAAATGACTAAACTCCCTTTTTTTTAGATTATGATTTTGGCAGCAAATTGATCTTGGATCAAAGACAGATGATTCCGTGGAAAACAATTGTTGCTACAGCCATGCCAGGTACATAAAGAGCTCTCAAACTTAATTATTCCGCAATTTTATAAAATAATTATATACTGCATTTGGTTATGTTTTGTTTTAGTTTCAACAGTTCGTAGAAATCGTTTCGTGCTGTCTGTTGATGGTCAGTCTAAGCCACTTTGTTTTGACGTTCCTGTTCCTTACAAACTCAGACTCCTGCGGGGTTTAACTTCACGTTAGTATTACACATTCACTACATGCGCATCCTTTTGTAAGTCATCCTTTTCTTGAATTAATACATACATTTACTGTGTCCCAGAGTTCTCTATGAATGGAGAATCCATGCCTGGACAAAATGGATTTCATGAAATTGCCATTCATTACAAAACAAACCATCATCTGACAATAAACACAACGTCTATCAGATACACTGATGGCCAGAATCATCTTGAGTTTTTGTGGAGCCAGAGACCAACCCAACACATTACAGAGGAGTAAATACTACTCAAACTATATGCTTTTCAATAAATTTGTGTATGTCACAGTTAGACAAAATTCACTCATCAGCTTCTCTGTTTCATCAGCGTGTCTCTAATTCTACGGCACAATGAAATAGATGTCACCATGGGAAACATCAGTGTCTCTATTCTTCTCCACACAAAAAAAAATGACAAGTTCCTGTGGCCTGTTGTTCTGAAACAGCCACAAGTTTCAAGTTTTTGCGGCATTTTTGGTAAGACTGTCAGTAATTAATAATGTGTTGTGTATCAGCACTAAATCTCAACTGATTTTATCTATGATTTTGTGGTTAATAATCCAAAAAATTGCAATGTCTGTGGATTATATTTTAAGGAGAGGCCGATATTACATATGAGGAGATCCCAGGATCACAAACACCAACTTTAAAGTTAAAGGATCAGGAAGTGAAGACGTCTTGGTAAGTGATCAATAATGTACTACCAGTCAAAATTTGGAAAAATTACATTTTTTTTTTTTAAATTTAGGAAAAACCTAAGACAATAAAAATATACACCCTACCATTCAAACGTTTAGGGTTGGTAAGATTTTTTTTTTTTTTTTTAAGGTCAAGTGACATTTTGAATTATTCCTACAATTTAAGATGACTGTTTTCTTTCTATCTTCATATTTTATAATCTGAACTTTCAGCATCATTACTCTAGTTTTCAGTGTCACATGATATGTCAGAAAACATATTCTGATTTTTATACCTCTTTTCAAACGTTTAGGGTAGGTAAGATTTTTTTTTTTAGGTCAGTACACATAGCTGAATTTATGTAAAACTGCATTTTGGCATATGATTTTATTACATATAATCTAATAGAGGGTGTGTTGTTGTTTCAGGGTGATGACGAAGGACTACAGAATTGCTTCTGCTCCTGAGGTTGGATGTTGGCTTGTACCATTCCAGGCTGTCGCACAGCGAAAGCTCTCTGACTTCGCTGTCACTCAGCTGTAGAGTTTGGCAAAAAAAATGTATTGTCGGTTATCGTGCTGACCTTTCCAATAATATAACATATTCTTCAAATGGACATTGTTCATCAGCTATAAAACTGTCATCTCTTGGCAAATAGTAGGGGCGTGACAAAGTTATTTCCAGTATGCGTACCACATCTTTGGCATGTTTTGATAACCATGTACAATATGATTTTAAAGTGATTTCCATCTGTATATAATGTTCTGCTTTAGAGTGGAATATTTACTCGCCACTTGTTGAATGTGTATGGGTATGTTTCACCTGGGCTTTAGCTGACAAACCATCTGATAAAATAGCAATTAAAATTGCACACCAAAAATGTCATCTATACATGGTACAAAGCCTTCAGTTGGTTATTATTCCTGGAAAATATGTGTTTGTGTGCTCCTGTCTTGATAATATAAATAAAGCACAACACCATGCTTTTACAGTGGGGTTCAAGAGACTCTAATTTGCATGTAAAGGGGGAGGTTCCTGTATCCGGTCAGTAATAGCCAATAGCATGATGTGGACTTGAGTTTAAAGGCTGTGTTTGTTTCGAGGTCTGTTTCCTATGCAGATCATGATGGATCGAGCAGCTCTCCGGTTGATTCTTCTGGGCGTTTTTATCATCTCAGTCACTTCAGTTCCTATTAAGAAGGTGAGGGTCAAGTTTTAGTTCAAGATGAAGAAGACTGAGTCAAATCAGGTTACAAAAATAGATGAAATATCTGTACTTCAGATAAATTATATCTTGTTACGGATGTTGAAAATACACTACTGTTCAAAAGTTTGACGTTCGTAAGATTTTATTTAAATAATTTATGCTTTTATTAACTAAATTATTTTTGTAATGTTATAAAACAAATAATGTTTATTTATGAAAGAATCCTGAAAAAATGTAGCATGTTTTCACAAAAATATTAAGCAACTCTTTTTTATAGTAAATAACTCTTTAAAAAAAAATTATAAATAAATATTAAAATGATTTTTGAAGGATCCTGTGACCCTGAAGACTGGAGTAATGATGCTAAAAATTCAGATTTGCCTCACAGGAATAAATTACATTTGTAAATGTAAACTTATTTTAAATTACAATAATGTTTCATTAAATAAATGCAGCCTTTGTGAGCATAATTTCTTTAAAAAACATTTTAAATCCCAAACATTTGAACAGTTGTGTATCACATATTTTGATTTAATATGATTTTGTTTGTTGTATAATCTTTGTTTTTTTAATGAATAAAAAACCACAATGCAATGTACAAAACAAAAATGTTTGGTTGTTCTGTTGAGATATTTAACAGTATTTTTATTCTGATTATGTCTATAATATTGTTGACAGAAAAATATAATTTGAATTGACAGAACTTTGTAACTTTCTCTTCCTCACTTGTGTGCACTGAGATGCACTCATCAAAACATGTTTGTCTTTTAGTCCAAAGGCCTTTTCTCCATGCTATTTTTGAGCAGTAAACATTTGAACAATTGAGCAGTCCTGCAAAAAGGAGGAGTAAATGTGCATTAGCCAATCACTTTCTGTTATACAATATGAGTATACTTTGATACGAGTGTACTGTTGATGTCTCAACAGAAAGAAAATGTGGATATATACAGCTTCTACATTAACTCCACAGTCACCAGTCGCTTCACCACAACAGTCATCACAAGCCGCGTTGCCAACAAACTGAATGAATCTCAAGAGATCCAGTTTGAGGTCAAGATTCCCAAGAATGCCTTCATCAGCAAATTCAGAATGTGGGTGAACATTAGTTATATAGTGTTATATAAGTAGAACTAAAGAGGTGAAGACGCCATGTGATGTCAGGTCCATTTGATAATGCATCCAGATAAGAACAAAATAAAAATGTAGAAATGTTTCTATTTATTGCAAGAAATTGTAGATAATGGTACAAATAATTCTATAATAACTAACATGTTTAGTGATGCTGCCATTTGTGTGATGGAATTTTTTTCTGCAATGTCTCAGTTACACAATGTCAGTTTAAGGATATTAAGAGATCCTATGGTGTCGTTTTCTCCATAGGACTATAGAGGGAAAAACATACGATGGGGTTGTGAAGGGGAAAGAAGAAGCTCAACAGCAATACAGTCGAGCAGTATCTCAAGGACAAAGTGCTGGATTGATCAAGTACTGTATTTTTTTGTAAATGACGTCTATAAAACATGTATTTATAGCATTGTTAGTTGTAGACTCGAATTTATTTCTATTTCAGATCTGTTGGAAGGACTTTAGAGGACTTTAAAACTTCAGTAACGGTGGCTGCTTTTAGTAAAGTGACCTTTGAGTTGACCTACGAGGAACTGCTACAGCGTCGCCTCGGGAGATACGAGCTACTCATCAATGCCCAACCGATGCAGCCGGTGGCTGACTTCAAGGTACAGTAGAAGAACAAATATATAATCAGTTATGATGGATAATATCTGATTATATATTCATTTAATTCTAGTGAATAGATAAATAGATGTTTTTTTACTCACATCAGTTAGATGTGCACATCCAAGAGAAACCAGGAATTTCCTTCTTGGAGGTGAAAGGAGATTTGAGCACCGATGATCTGGCCAATGCCATCAAAACCACCAGAGCAGACAAAGACGTAAGCGTAAATGACAGATAAAAACAGTTTAGATGTTCCCAATATGCTCATACACTTAAAATAATGTTATCTTATGATCAAACTGATAATTTCAGGCATGGGTGACCTTCTATCCCACACGAGATCAACAAACCAAGTGTAAAAGCTGTGGAGAAAATGGGATGAATGGAGACCTGCTCATAACATATGATGTTGAGAGAAAAAATCCCAAAGGAGAAGTTGTGGTACGTTTTTAATAACATGCTTTAAGAGAGTAAAATAAGTTTTTAGGATTTTGGCAAAAGTGGAAGACATCGGTGATGTTTATAATGTACTTACTTTTCTGTTCTCTCAGGTATCAAATGGCTATTTCGTCCACTACTTTGCACCCTCTGATGTTCCACGTATTGCTAAAAATGTGGTGTTTGTCATTGACCGGAGTGGCTCTATGCACGGCAGAAAAATAGAGCAGGTAAATGTCAGCGTTTCAGCCAAATCAAAAGAGCGATGAAATGTTTTGATTTTAAAACCCTAGAAGAACAGTCTTGGGGGGATTTCAAATCAATTTGGTATTGAAATCAGTTTGGTGTTGTTTTCCAGATGTGCTAACAGGAGTGTTTTGTGTCTTTAGACTCGTTTGGCACTGCTAAGGATTTTGAGTGATCTTGATGAGGACGACCACTTTGGACTGATCACCTTTGACAGTGAAGTTAGCTTATGGAAGCGTGAGCTCCTCAAAGCTACTGAGACAAACCTGGAGAATGCAAAATCTTTTGTGAAGGAGATCAGAGATAGAGGAGGTGAGTTACAGCACTAATGCTAAATAAGAAGTAAGAAAGCTGTACCTTACAGTGACACGACTATGTTTGGTCTTCCTTCAGCCACAGACATAAACGCAGCAGTTCTAGCAGGAGTGGAGATGATCAGTCGACATCCACGAGCGGGAACAGCCTCCATCCTCATCCTGCTGACTGATGGAGATCCCACTTCAGGCACACATTCACACTAACAAACACAAGCTAAACAGTGTTTTATCATGGCATTAGTTCATTCGTTCAGCTTCTTGAACAGAACAACACTTTATCTGCCATCCTACAATATACAGAGTTTATTAGCAGACCTGTTTATAAAGGGTTTTAGACTTAATTGAAATAGTTGTAGGAACAATTGATTATTATCATGACCAGTTTGGCTCCTATCTTTGTTAGTAAGAGAATAAGACAACAAAAATATGAAATTGCCTAATGTGTCCATGGCTGATCACTCAAATAACTCAAAAACATCAAATTATGATTTTTAAACAGGTGAAACCAACATACAGAAGATAATGGCCAATGTAAAAGGGGCCATTGGGACAAAGTTTCCCCTTTATTGTCTCGGTTTTGGATATGATGTTAACTTTGACTTCCTGACAAAGATGTCATTGGAAAATAGTGGAGTCGCTCGCAGGATTTATGAAGATTCAGATGCTGATCTACAGCTGCAGGTGAACTACAGATAATCAGTTGTGAATTCGTTCTCAATGAACGTTTGAGCGCATTGAAAGTTTGTTTGATTTTTAGGGCTTCTATGATGAAGTTGCCGTCCCTCTCCTCACTGATATTCAACTGAAATACCCAGGAGGGACAAACCTTACCAAGACCAGCTTTGGCTTGTACTTCAATGGCTCTGAGATTGTGGTGTCAGGGCAAATCACAGACAACAGTGTGGAGAGTTTCACCACTGAAGTCATTGCAGTATCAGTAAGATCTTCACTCCTCTTCTCTTTATTACGATAGTCGATTATGAGTATTGTAAAAGTGGTATTGACAACATTCGAGATGAAAATGTTTACTAATATTAATATTTCTGAGTAGAGAGGCAGTAATGTGATGTATCAGGACACTATAATGACAAAAGACCCTAGTGATGTCCCACCTGAGAATGAAGATTTCATGCAGAGATTGTGGGCCTACCTTACAGTGAAGCAGCTTCTGGAAAGACAGTGAGTTTATGAGTGATATGACATTCTCCGATTTAAGGATGGACACTGAAGGCATCTTTCCGTTTCAGGGTGCTTCTTAAAGGACAAGAGCAAGAGGATGCCAAGAAAGAAGCTCTCAAACTCTCTCTGAAATACCAGTTTGTCACTCCTCTCACCTCTATGGTCGTTACTAAGCCACAGGAAGGTGAAGTGGAAGTTGCCGACAAACCCAAAGAGGGAGAAACGCCACCCAGACCTCCAGGTGAGAACTGAGAAGTTGTAAAAACTTATAAACAAAAGTGTACAAACATCTGACTTTTAACATTTGATTTTATACAGCAAAATAAACACAGTGATGATATAAAAATTTGTTTACGAAAGTATTAAGCTTTGCATCAACAGCATCATAGGTTAAACATTACATGTAATAAAATATGATTAAAAAATGCTTACATAAAAAAAACTTCTATATAAGTAATGTGTCTGAGTTATGAATGTGATAGATTTAGCTATTGTATTGATATTTATACACAAGGGAGTTCAAAAGTCATAGATCACTTATGAAAAGTTCTATATAATGTAATTTTTTTCTTCACAAAATATTGAATCAGTATAACAATTTGAGTAAAACTTGAATAACAGATTTTCACATGTGGTTTTGAACTTTTACTGACAGCTGTATACAGTGAATAACACTTTTCTTTTTCTTTCTTAATTAGTAATGCACAGCCATCATAGTCATAATACTGCAGGTCACTTTACAAGTAGGTATTTACAGTCCCATCTATAACACGCCTTTAGAGAGAGAGAATTTTTTATTTATTTATTTATTTATTTATTTACTTACTTATATATATTCATTTGTGTCATATCCCAGAAACAGGTTTTGTTGGTGGTGGTGGTGGTGGTGCTCCTCGTTTCGGTCTGCAAGGGGAAAGGGGTTTTGTTGGTAATGTAAAAAGGAAATTGCATATTGCTTCCACAGTGTTCACACCAAGCAGTATTAAATTTACCATGATCTTTAAGCTTACCCATTTTTCTAAACACTGCTTTGAAACTCCTCTGTTTTGTTTTGTTTCGGCAGAATATAAATGTGTATATATTTTTTAATTTTGGTGTAAAAGGGCTAGGCAAAAAGGGGTTAAGGTGTAAAATGGTGGAGTTGCAATTAACACACATATTGAAAACAAATTTGTTAAAAACAGATGTTTTATTCATGCTTACAACTTAAAAAAACACTGTTTCAGGTGGAACATATCTATATAATAATGAAGTTGCAAACAGCAATTAATGGAGTTCAAGCACTTTAAGGCCTTTATTGCATCTAAGCTGTTATGATCTAGGCCAACCTGAAATTTTGGGCTGACACACGTACACAAACTGAAATGAAAGCATTAAAGTATAATATTTAATACACATTAAGCATAATTACACACACACACATGCAACCACATTTTGTTGTAGATATAGAGATTTGAAGTAAAATGATGTGTAAGAAAATGCTTACTGCAAGTCTTCTCTTTATAACAATTTTCAGGTTTCATTGTAATCATATTGTGGCATAATTGCAAAATGTGATTCCTCAATATAAAGGAAGTGGTCAGCTTTGAAAAAAATGTGATTTTAAATGTTATAACAGTAATCTTATAATGTCTAAATATGAATCCAAAGGAAAAAATTGTGAAAAGTGCTATTATAGTGAGTTGAATGAGTCCAATAGTGGTCCTCTGCTGCCATCTACTGGTTTCTGTTAGTGTAGTTGTAGCCAGTTTTTCCTCTCTTATAGCTACCAAGAGGCCAAGCTCTGCAATTATTTATTTATTTATTTATTGTTATTTGATCAAAGATTCAGCTCTTACATACGCGCTTGCATTTTGAGTTTGGTGAAATTTTTTCATTCTGTTCAAAAGTTATAGCCATTTTAGAAAAGGCAGCCTTGCCCCTTGACGGAGAGTGGAACATTATGCTTTTTTCATAATTATTGATATTCACTCTCCAGAGAATCTTCCTGAACTGGTTTGGTTCTGATTGGGCAAATAACCTAGGGCTATTTCACGAAAGTAGGTTTTTCAAAAAAAATGCAAAATACGTGAATTTCGCCAGGGTGACAGACAAATCTGCGGCATGCGTTTTGTCTGGTGTGACGTTGGAATCTTTGGTGTGGCCAAAGTTTCCAACGTCATAAGACACTTGAGCCTTTGACAAGCGTTTAAGGAGTTATGAGTGATTTTGTACTTCACTTAGACAGCGTGAGTACTACTGTCCCTCCTAGTTTCATGTCTCTACAACTTCCTGTATGGTTTGGTCTGCTGAGTCAGTTTTACGTGTAGATTGCTGATCCTTGGCCATTCTAACAATTACAGTAGGGTTTCAGTGCTATGCGCTTGAACTCCTAATAATTTCACTTACTGATAACCTGACTTAGCATGAAAAGCTTTATTATTAATAGAATGTTTTTGGCTTTTTAATGACTAAACCTCTTTTTTTTTTTAGGTCAAATGCCTATGTTATTTTCGGCGGAATTTCTTTCTACTGATTCAGGTACATAAAGATCTCTCAAACTTAGTTATTATGCAAGTTGTGCAGTTTTAATAGAATATATATATTTTATTTATTTATTTATTTACTTACTTATATATATTTCATTTGTGTCATATCCCAGAAACAGGTCTTGTTGGTGGTGGTGGTGTTGCTCCTCGTTTCGGTCTGCAAGGGGGGGGGTTTGTTGGTAATGTAAAAAGGAAATTGCATATTGCTTCCACAGTGTTCACACCAAGCAGTATTAAATTTACCATGATCTTTAAGATTACCCATTTTTCTAAACACTGCTTTGAAACTCCTCTGTTTTGTTTTGTTTTGTTTTGTTTTGGCAGAATATAAATGTGTATATATTTTTTAATTTTGGTGTAAAAGGGCTAGGCAAAAAAGGGTTAAGGTGTAAAATGGTGGAGTTGCAATTAACACACATATTGAAAACAAATTTGTTAAAAACAGATGTTTTATTCATGCTCACAACTTAAAAAAACACTGTTTCAGGTGGAACATATCTATATAATAATACAGTTGCAAGCAGCAATTAATGGAGCTCAAGCACTTTAAGGCCTTTATTGCATCTAAGCTGTTATGATCTCGGCCAACCTGAAATGTTGGGCTGACACACGTACACACACTGAAATGAAAGCGTTAAAGTATAATATTTAATACACATTAAGCATAATTACACACACACATGCAACCATATTTTGTTGTAGAGATAAATAGGTTTGATGTGTAAGAAAATGTGTAAGAAAATGCTTACTGCAAGTCTTCTCTTTATAACAATTTTCAGGTTTCAATTTAATCATATTGTGGCATAATTGCAAAATGTGATTCCTCAATATAAAGGAAGTGGTCAGCTTTGAGAAAATGTGATTTTAAATGTTGTAACAGTAATCTTATAATGTCTAAATATGAATCCAAAGGAAAAATTTGTGAAAAGTACTATTATAGTGAGTTGAACGAGTCCAATAGTGGTCCTCTGCTGCCATCTATTGGTTTGCGTTGGTGTAGTTATAGCCAGTTTTTCCTCTCTTATAGCTACCAAGAGGCCAAGCTCTGCAATTATTTATTTATTGTTACTTGATCAAAGATTCAGCTCTTACATACGCGCTTGCATTTTGAGTTTGGCGAAATTTTTTTCATTCTGTTTAAAAGTTATAGCCATTTTAGAAAAGGCAGCCTTGCCCCTTGACGGAGAGTGGAACATTATGCATTTTTTCATAATTATTGA